>NC_090932.1:792042036-792345067 GCF_040938575.1 Ambystoma mexicanum | reverse complement strand
GCGTATTGTTATTACTAGTGCGAGGTTTAATTGTATTCATTTGAGAGCTGCAGTGGCGGTCTGGTCTAATGGGAATGACAACCAATTGTGTGTTTTTTGTAAAGTGCCTAAGGAAGACGTGGCACACTTCTTATCTTTTTGTGTAGCTTTTTCGCCCACTAGAGAGCTCATGCAGGGCCAGCGATTTCATTGTTATGAACCTGCTCTGTGTTACCTGCTATGGACCGACTTGTGTGAGCTTTATTGTCATTTTTTAAAGAATGCATCATCTGTGAGGACATTTCTATTGAAATTTACTTGAAACTTTTTCCTTTTTGTAGTTTTGCAATGTCTATGTTTTTAATTGTGTTAAAATCTTATTTTTCTGATTTGTAATCATGTTGTTTATGCTGCTGTTTTTATGGGTAGGTTTTGCATTCCCAAAATAAACATTTCTACAACTATTACTACAAAGTTGTCATGTTTTTGTTAAAGACATTTATTAAATAAAAATGGGTTGGGAAAATACCTTTGTGGCCCTATTTTAAAGAAGAACTTCCCTGCCTAGAAACCAAAAACTAAGGATCGGGCTGTGTTAGGATGTCAGTAACTGAAAAGCTGTCCTTGTCTCCAAGACATCCTATCCTGCCCCTCACACTATAAATAAATTACAAAAGGGTGCAATGAAATGTCTTTAACTTGATGTTGGCAAAAAGTGTTCAAAACCAAAAGCATAAGAATACCTCCAACTAAAATGTTCTTCACGGTAAAGACCCTTGGGACCAGAGGATGGTCCCCTTCCCCTGGATTCTTAAATAGAATGGCAGAAATTTCTCTTTAGCTAACAGTTCCTTGATGCCTTCAATGGACTCACAAAGTTCTTGTTCAAGCAATAAGAGTTCTGTAAAAGTCTTTCTGTAGAATTTCTTGTAACTTTTCAGATCACATTGTATACTCCGCAGCCAGGAATCTTTACACAACTTCACTTCAGCTGCCTGGTGTACTCGCCTGTCAGGACTATGTGTTTCACAGTTCTTTGGTTATACCACAATAGCATATACCATGAGGTGCTTTGTATACCTGTCTAACATTTACTCAAACTTCGCCCCACACTCGCATCTCATATATCAGTATTTGATTGGTGTTTGCCATTGTACTTTACCTTGTCTGCATTCAAACATTCTTCTTATTGGGTGTTGAATTTGTACATTGCCTTGACTGCATTCAAACAAACTTTGTGTATTTTCTACAACAGCAACTTCATACCATTCAAACACTTGTTGGCGCACTTGTCGGAACACCACGGGTTCCCCAGCTGCTTTGGGCAGACTCACTGTTTCCTTCCAGTGTCTCTGCTTCTGCTCATACCTCTGCGGTGTGGCTTCATCACCCGCTTTCCACTTTGGAGTGTGCAGACATTCTTCCTGCATCCTGCACTCCTCTGCGGTCACACACCAGCTTTCCTTTCCAGCCAAGGTTGGAGAATGCCGTCTCTTCGAGTGTTCCGACCTCCAGCAGTTGCTTCAGGAGCTTCTGCAGGGCTCCCAGCGTCTCCACTGCCCTTCTTGCTCGCATGCAGCGTTTCTCCTCCTGTCTCTGCGACCTTCTCCGCTCCCCCAGCTCTGTCGGTATGCCTCGCGTTCATGATCCTCAGCATGGGTGGCAACGTCTTCTCCTGCACTGCTTAATGCAAAAGTGCAGTTGCCATCTTTAAATGTCCTGAACACTGAAGGCTTGGAAAAACAACTAGCCAGCATGTTACACTTTGAGCTCCTATCACTGCACAAACTCCCTCATCCTCCTCCTCGTCTCAGTACCTGAGTGGTTATGGGAGTTGGAGTCCATGGATGTCTTCGGACTTTTAACTCTTAGATGGTTCTTCTCAGGGATTTCACATAAAGACACAAAAGGTGTGCGAGTTGCAGGTTTTTGGGTCAAAGGTGGGGGTCTGACTAGTCTGATAGACATTTAAGAACTCAGGCATCAGAGGGCTTCCTCATAGGAAAGGGGGAATGTGTTTCATCCAATGAAGTCATGACATCTCCCCAGTAGTTGTCACCTCCCTTATACAGCTGCCCCCAGGGTCAGGATCAGGTAGCGGCTGCCTTTCCCTTGCCACATGGGAGGAGGTCACCGCCAGGAAAACAGTGATGAGTCCATCGGATTCATCACATCACATTACATTACTTGAATGCTACAGGCTTTGGTGTACATAAATAAATGCCTATTTTCTTTATATAACTCCTAGTGTGTAAGAGTTTCCTTGAGCTAAGTGTATGCTCAGAGTTCTGTGTTCCTCACTAGAGCCCTCATCCCTTCTAGAGTAAGCCTAGCTGCTCGGACATTGCTACAAAACCCTTGGGTAGTTCAGGCTAAACCTAAGAGGTGTCACCCTGTTCATCTAAAGTGGGCCTTCTAAAGTCTTGTCCCAGACAGTACTGCAAAAAACCCTAATACCACATAACAAGTTTATTTTAAGATGCACATAACCTTATAGTGAAGTGTGGCAGGGGTCCCTTTTTCATTAGTTTTAAGTAGTGTTTTGGTTATTTGCATGATATGTCAAAGACGGGCTGGGGGCCGTAGATATTTTCCTACTGTGCTATTAATTATACTTGCATGCATTTTTGCATTTTAACATATAATGCCACTGTGGAGTACCATTTACTCCAAAATGGCTGTGTCACATATTTATGCCTTGCCCTTTGGCCTTCTTCCTGCCCTCTCAGGGTCAGATATGCCATTTAAGATGAGCCCTTTCCCGGGGAAATTGCAGGTATGTGTTTGCGGCCGGATGTGGTACTGGGATTGCCCAGTGCCAGTCCGAATCCTGGTTAGAGTGTGTCTGCTGTTGGGTAGATGTGGTGGCCGGAAGCGGTTTATGATTGGGCAGCACCTGCCAGTTTCGAAGGTGCTGATCCTAACCACTGGTGGGTTAGAGAGCAACTCCAGCTCGAATTCAGGAGATGAAGAGGACTCCTGCAGCCATTCTTAAGATCTTCATTAGAGCAAAGACCACTTCAAAGAGGACCGTCATGCTGTGGATCGTCACTGCAGTCAACCAGCATTGCCTCCACAAAGTCTCAACACAGCCCTGCTACTTTGTCTGATCTCCTAAAGGCCTTCATCAGTGCTTCAACCATAGGACCGATAGGAACAACCAGTCCTAATCCCTGCTTGAGGATCCTGCTCTTGGAAGCCGCCTGAAGTGTCCCTTATGGGCACCTTCATTGCATCTGTCACATTCCAGCGTTTGGACTTGGGACTCTGCAGACTCTCAGTTGTGAGACAAGAGGACTTCCTGTGCAGTTGGAGCTCTCCAGCACGAAGAGGGGCTTGCAGGACCATCTTCTTTCTCTCCTCCATGAATGTTGCATGTATTTTTCATTACTTCCCTTCATCTTGACCTGAGGGGGGCAGGGGGCGGTCTCCTGAGGTGGTCAGCAATGTGATGGTGGTATTTTCTTCATACCGGGGTCATCCAGTTGTCCAGTTATCAGAACTAAATAATAATAATAATAATAATTAGGCTTTTATATAGCGCTACAAACCCTCAGGTATCCGAGCGCTGCTTATTATTACCCACGGTGTGTGGTGCTCATTTATCGACCTCGGAAGGATGAAAGGCTGAGTTTGGCCCCGCCGGGATTCGAACCTGCGTTAACAGGCTCTGCACGGGTGTCAAAGCGAGCGCTCTACTCGCTGTGCCACTTGACCGGCTTACTGTCTTGCCAGAGCACGGAACTGCAGACTAGCCAGACCCAATGTATTTATTTATTTTTAGCTTGTTAGGTGCTTATACAGGAAGTACATACTGTTTCAAAGCGTCCACAGGGAAACAGGGAGGGTTCAAGGAGATGTGATATAATTAAAATACATAATACAAATATTAAATACAGTGGAGGGGTGGGAGAGGACCAACCTACTATGCCTTGTAAATGTTTAGAATGTGCAAGTGCAAAAGGGGAGGGGGCATGGGATATGTGCTGGGGTGCTCAAAGGAGAGCACCAAATGAAGTGCAATGAAAGATGAGTGTGAGCCTCCAGAAGATAGCAGAATGCCAACAGTGACCTCTGCACCAGACCCCCTGTTACGGAACGGACACTGAAAGTAAGTGGGCCCAGCAGATTCAGAAACCTAAGGGGTGGTTTCTGAAGCAATCGGAATGCAGCGGATCAGTTTACACACCTCGATCTACCCCCTCCGTCCATTCAGGTTAACAGGCTCAAACTCCAAATTGGTGGAGTTCTAACCAAGGATCCGCCTAGGGCTCCCATAAATTGGTGGGATTAGGAGAGGACACCTACAGAATTTTGCTTGCTGTTTTCTATACTTCTTTGAACACTTTACATCTCCAGGTTGGCTTTGCCAGCAATTGTTCTGCTTCTTTAAAGACTCCCAACTCCCTACAAAGGGCTAACTTTACTTTTGGATTTGTCAGCCCCATCTTCTTTAGTAGGGAAGGGCTTTTTAAGTGCTAGAGTCTTAATTTATAAGGCAGGTGTATTAGTGATTTAAACTTTTTTTACGATTACGTACCTGATTCTAACATGTTTTCATACCTGACCTTACTGCATTACTGAGGCGGTAATGCCCGAGGTGGCCGGCAGACCCTGTAGGTAACAGCACGCTGCTCATGTTAAAGGCCGAGCGCAGCAATGGTCCCTTAGCCAGGGTTGGCGTGCCATTACCGAAAGGGTTGGCACGCCACTGAGGGGCATATCGCTATTAGCACCCATGTAGTTCCCTACACGGGTGCTAATGGTGTTTTTTTACTTTTGTTTTTTTAAATAATAAACAGCACAGCGGTGCACACTGCTACTGTCAGCAGAAGTCTGTTTTCAGTTGACAGCAGCAGTACACAGCGCAGAGCTGTGAAACAAAGGTACGTTCATTTTTTACACCATTAGCACCATGTGCGATATGACCACACCAGGGTGTTTATTGTTTCTTTGACATAGTTCTAAGATCTTGTTTGTTACATCCCATTTGTTTTATTTTGTAAACATGGTAATTGGAAATCTAATAAAAAAAGAATTGAAAAAGTAACCGCTCAAGCACGAAGAAAGTGCTAAGGATCAGGCTAAGGAACCATTAGTATTCTGCAAACAGAGGAAGGGTATCTCACAAATGAAGAAGACAATCCAGGAAAGTAACACATTCAATTATCAACTGTCTATAGATACAAATTAAATGAAAACAAGGTGAGCAGCATATGTGCAACATTTAGTTTTCAAATGACCATGCTTAGATGGAGATTGCAAGCAATGGTAACAAGGAGGCAAAAACAGCAGCAAGAAAGATAAGAATTGGCACATTTCTAAGCAGAATTTGCACTTCTTTATTATGTTAGATGCACTATAACCAACAAGTCATAAGTGTATCCTTACAATTACTCTCATGCTTACGTATACTGCACTATTATTGCAGAATTAGAATTATAACTAGATTGTCATTCTCTGCTCAGCTTTTCACAGTATCCCGGGCTTTCCCAGGCACTGGCTTTCAATTCATTATCAGTACACATCAAAGCCACACTGTTTCCTTACCTTTTCAACAGCTGGTACAAACTGCTTAGGTATGTTAGTTCCAACAGTTCTGTCTTCAAACTCCACCTTGGTTGAGCTCTCCGGTTCCAGAGGTTCGAGCACACCAATAACTTTGCCATATTGACCTGACCCACCAGACTGCCTCTTGTGAGTGAATTCAAATCTGTAACGTTAACAATGGCATTATCATTATTTCATTAGGTTGACAATATCATCAGCCTGCAAATATATGTTGCTGCTCTTAAACCAACTTTTGGCTTTCTTTACCAAAGGGTGTTAAAGACATGTCAAATTGTGAGCATAGATGAAAGAAGACTGCACGCCAATTTGTTCAATGTGAGGATTACTTATCATGCCAAATAGCTCAGTCCTCGGATTTATAGGCACAGAATGTTTCCTATTGTAGACACACGGAATGGCAAGGTATAGCATTACTATGGATGCAGCTGTAGGTTTGAGGTGTTTAATGTTGCTCTAGTGGCATATAGTGTCCACCCTGTGTTTTAAAGCACAGACCCAAACACTACAGCCAAACAAATTTGATTAAAAGTACCTGTGCTATGTGCATGGCTAAAAATCTTAATACAATCACTAAATATAACGCTAAATGGCACTATTTCACATGTTATCTCAACTGTTTCAATGCAACCGCTCATGGCTCCTGAAGAAACACTCCCATGCTTACTTTACTAATTGAATGATTATATCTATATAAAAATGCTTGTTTTTAATTATCACTGTAATAGAAGAATCAGTTATATGCAATAATCTGTTATACCCACCCCTTCAACCTCACTCCCTTCTGTATCTGGTATGTTAGCTGTATGTTTCCCTGTTTTGTCTCCCCATCTCTCCACTCATATTTCCATATCAGTTACTCATTGCAGAGATGTATTATATTAATCCAGGTTTAATCAGCACTATCTACAATTTCTAATCCTTACTTGTACAATTTAATGCATCAAATTTTCTATATCTTCAATATGGTTATATCCTCTTTGGTTTAAAATGGTTATCTCTGTTCATTCTTGATGTTTACCAGATCTACTCAAAGTCTGTAATCTGCTAACACATGTAACAATATCTGTATCTTGAATAATAAAAAAAAAAAAAATTAAAAAAAAAAGTACCTGTGCTCAGATTCATAGGCAAACCTGTCATTTTAATTTGGTGATGATCCCAGACCAGTAACTGCCCCCTAGCCTGAGGAAATGGCCCGAGGGAAGTGAGGGCCATTACCTACGGCTTTACCGCTAGTTCTGCCCACCCGAGGTTAGTATCAAGTTACCACCCTGGCCAAACACTGCACTGCCGATAGCTTCTAGAAATATACACTTTTTTATGGGGAAACATCTTCATACCAGAAAAACAAGCCCAAAGCAAGATGCCTCATGGAAAAAAGTGATCTAAAACTAGCCCCTTTTCCATTTCCTTAGATGGCACAACAGGCGAGAGGTGCTGCAATGGGCACAATGGACTGAAAAGGTAATAACGCTTTCTTTTGTTTAAAATGTACAAATAGATGTTGCAAGGGGGGGCGTGGCTAGCTGGCCATGTAGGAGACTGGGGAACTCCGGAGCTCCTGTCGATCTGGAATATATCCTGCCAAAACCTGCCTTCCCTGCGGCAAAATCCTGGCCCCAAACACAGGATGATGGATGGGAAGACAAGCGGCACGTAACGCGAGCATCATTGACTTCAAGGGCAGATTATTGAGGAAGATATTCTAAGTCCCCTTCTCGGCAGACTTGGGGAGCGCCACTCAAAATGGCCGCTGTGCCCCAGGACAATGGCTCTAGGATAGAGGCGCAGCGGTGAGGAAGCAGGGGCACCCTGCGGTCACTGATTACATACCCGACGTCAATGAAAACTCCTGTAAGTAGACTGTGCAGTGTTGCTGCGGCAGTGCGAAAGTAAGAGTGCTAGCGGGCGCCTGCGACAGCGTTGTGCCCGGAACGTCCCTGGATGAGGAGGGGGGATGAAGACAGGCGGGTCGAGGCGAGGGCGGCGGAAGCTGCCGACCCTCCCCTGCAGTTGGAGCTTCGGGGCGTGCAGGGCCCGTGGTCGTTGCCGGGACTCTGCTGCATACGTCCCCGCAATTAGGATGCGCGGTGTCCAGGAGGCTTGCTGCCTTGCCCGGTAGGGCGCGCGGACACCGAGGGCTGCGGAGAGGAGGAGCAGCGTGGGCTGCCTGCGTGACACGGGAGCCGGGGCCCCAGAGTGAGGCTTGGTGCGGAGCCCAGAGAAGATCCCCCCCCCCCCCTGCTGGGAGTGGGGGGTGATCTAAAGTGCCTGGTGTGCGGCTCTGGGCGCCCCTGCAGCGTGGGCACCCACGGGTTCATCTGAAGAAGAACTGATACTCCTGGATTATCATTATTGGAGCCACATAAGGGTCGAGCGCAGTAAAGCTCTGTTCCACAAAGGAGCACCCTGCCCCCACAGGAGGTGGCTACGACAAGTCAAGACAAACAGGCCGGAGGATGCTAGTGCACTAGCCACGAACACGCAGGAGTCAAGACTGCAAGGCCCATCAGTTTGTGAGAGCTGAGAAGCCACAGGAGTATGAGAGACCACATGGTGATTGGAACTGCCGCACTGAAGCACGTCGGGGGGGCACAATCCAGGCCAGCCGAGCCGGAACCAGTGGACAGTTTTCCTGGGCCTTATACAGATCAGAGCCCCCCCATGCAGACACGCTAGGGTGAGGTCCAAACAATCAGTTCACATGAGAACCGTATAGGATTGTCCCACAAAGTAATACTGCTGGAGCGTATAGCAATTGAAAAAGATCTCTGCCCTGGGAGCGGGCTACCTGGCCGCCCATGCTCACTAAGCTAAGCCCCTGAGGGTGGCATCGCACTGCAACGCCCGAAGCAAGCAGCCTGCTTGCCCAGCAGAGAGCTAGACATGGCGATTAAGCTCACCAAAACCAAAGGGAAACAGCCCACGATGGAAGATTACACCAAGAACCCGCAGCCTGCAGAGGGTGCTAGAAGCAAGGACAGCAGCGCCCAGCAAGCAGTCTCCCCAGCAAGGGAAGACAGGCATTTCCTGGAGGCTATCGCGGACCTGAAAGCTTCATGGGAGACTAAATGGAAGCCGCCATGACTACATTGAAGGTGGCGCTGGAATCAAAAATAGACGCAGTGCAAATAGATTTGAACCTCCTTCGACAAGATGTAAGGTTGATTGCGGATCGCACAGGAGAACTGGAAAAGGGAGTGGAGGCCAACACTGCGGCTTGTGCTTCACACACTCTGGAGATCCACGCGTTGCAGCAGCAGGTGGGCAACCTGAAGAGCAGAGCTGAGGAGGCGGAGGGAAGAGCGAGAGGGAACAACATACGCATCGTGGGGCTTCCCGAAGGAGAGGAGGGAGCAAACCCCACAGAGTACGTGAAATCTTTGCTCCTGCAAGAGATCGAAGGGGGCACACTGTCTCAGGGATTTGCGGTGGAGAGGGCACACAGAGCCCTGGCAAGGAGACCCCCCCCCGCAACCCCTCTCCCGAGACCCATCATTGCCAAAATATTAAACTACCGCGACAGGGAACGCATACTGGAATACTTCCGCAAGAGAGGCACAATCGAGAGGGAATCCGCCTCAATAACAGCATACCTTGACTACACTCTTAGGTACAACGAAGGAGACTAAATTTTGGTGCAGTTAAGAGGAGGCTACGGGACTCGGGCCACAAGTACATGCCGATGTACCCAGCGAGACTGAAGATTTTTCACAAGAACAGAACACTGTTTTTCGACACTCCAGAGGACGCGTTGGACCGGCTTGATGCACAAAACTGCCCGGAAGGAAGGGAAGATCAGGAAGGAAGCAGCGTGGAGAAATGATGTAGTGATCCAATGAGCGAAGTGCTGTGTAAAGATGCGGCAATGGGACTTGATTATAGTTGTGCTAAATAATGGGAAGGCAGAGTATGATGATGCATGACCGGGAGCAGAAGAGCACCCGACCTCACACCCCCCTTAGATAGGTTAGTCCGGTTGCCAGTAGTGTGGTAACCTCCCACTGGGTGTCCGGTACCGGAGTAGCTGGACGGAACCAAATGCGGGATCGCCTGAGATCCAGGGATGGAGCTGGGCAATTGTTGGGGTTGGGGAGGGAGGGGGGAGGGAAGGGAGTTGGGGCGTGTGTTGGGGTAGTGGTTAGAGAACGAGCATGTACCCACGCGCCTCTGCGCGGAATCCAAGATGAGCATCCCCGAGCCGAGAACCCTGGAGAGAGAGAGAGAAAAAAGAGGACAGACCGAATGGGGGGTGGGTAACCTTAGAGTAGTAATCTGGAACATCAGGGGGCTCAATACTTATCTGAAGAGAAATAAAGTGATGATGTACTTGAGGAGGCAAAACATAGATGTAGCCCTGTTGCAAGAGACCCACCTCACGAAAGAGAAACAGGAGCTAATTAAGAAAAAATGGAAGGGCACTACTGTGGGTGCCACTTACTCAGCATATGCCAGGGGTGTGATTATATGGGTGGCACCTCAGGTGCCTCTTCAGATATTACAGACAGTGGCAGAGCCTGATAGGAGGATGGTGGCACTTCGGGGACTACTGGAAAACAGGGAAATAAGCATCATAAATACATACGTTCCTAATCAGGATAGTGTGTCATACTACAAATCACTGTATAGGAAGATTAGCCCCCTCGTAAACAAGCTGGTCATTTGGGATGGATTTTAACTGCACACTAGACCCCACACTAGATAGATCGAACCTGAAATTTGATAGGTCGCACACCCGCAGTGAGAGCACTACGGGCCCTCCTGAGGGATTTTGGGCTCGAAGACACGTGGAGGCAGCAGCACCCGACAGCGAGACACTACTCCCACTATGCCCCACACAATCAAAGTTTGGATTACATGTTCACCACCCCCGGAGTATCTAGGGTGGTGGTGGGTTCAGAATACAAGCCAGAATTCTGTCGGATCACTCCCCCATGGTCCTGGAGTGGAGACATCAGCCCCCAAGAGCCAGAGTTCCCACATGGAGACTCAGAGCTGAGGCCCATTTCGGGAGGACTTTCGGGAGGAGATAATTAACTATTTTGAACTTAACATGGGAAGTGTGGAATCGGGAGGGACCCTGTGGGAGGCCTTGAAGGTGGTAATCAGAGTGGCGGCCATTGCCAAATCTAAAGGGCTCCAAAGAGACAGAGCGGAAGTTGCAGGATATCGAAAAGAGATTGGAAACAATAATGGAGAAGGAGGGGACCTTGCAGGAACACTCTGAAGGGACGAGCCAGCTGCAATTAGCGGGAGGAGAGCTATGGAACAGGCTCAGTAACTTAAATTGTAAGAAATATATTGAACAGCAACATGCGGGTGGGGACAAACCAGGGAGGCTGCTAGCGTGGCTATATAAAAACGAGAAAACGAGGCCCGTGATTAGGGAGGTAATGAGGGAGGCGGGACAGATCAGTAATACCCAAGAAACGGTGAACGAGAGATTCCTCAAATTTTACAAACACATCTACGTAGATGTGGGGGAGGACATGGAAAGAGAATCTCTCGAGGTTTTAGAGGACATAGGATTGCCCCAACTCAGAAGATAGAGAGAACTTAGAAGCCCTGATCACGCTGGAGGAACTAGAGGCAGTGGTGATGCATCCACCCACGTGCAAAGCCCCTGGCATGGATGGGCTCCCCAGTGAGTTTTATAAAACATACAGACAAGAGATCCTACCCCCACTGTTTGCCATGTTGAAGGAGGCATTTGAGATTGGAAGACTGGCGGAGTCCCTGAGAGAGGCGATCATCATCCCCTTCCTGAAGCCAGGCAAGCCCAGCGTGGACTGCGGGTCGTACAGACCACTGTCCATGCTGAACCAAGACAGTAAGGTGCTAACCACAGTACTCGCTGATAGACTTAAACCAATGATAAATAAACTAATACACCCTGACCAAACAGTTCACGTTCCGGGTAGGAGCATATCCGACAACCACAGGAGGCTACATCATATCATAGAGCAGAAAGAGGGCGACCCAGACGAAATGGCAGTAGTCTCACTGGACGCAGTTAAGGCATTTGACTCGGTCCGATGGCCATGGCTGATGGCAGCCTTAAAGGGATTCGGGATGGGACCTCGGTACTTGCGGTGGGTGAGAATGCTTTATAGCTCCCCCATAGCCAGATTCAGAACAGGGAAGATCATATCGGAAAGCTGGCAGCTGGGCAGGGGCACGAGGCAGGGCTGTCCATGGTCACCAATGTTGTATATACTAGCTCTTGGGCCCCTGGACGTCTACCTCAGACAACAGTATGGCGAGATAGGGGTGCGCACCAAAGGGAGACCGCACCTAATATCGCTATACGCAGACGATATGCTTTTATACCTGCGCTACCCGGAAGAGAACCTGCAATATATCTTAGAAGTGATGAACGCTATGCGGCCTTCTCCGGGATTAAGGTCAACCCCAATAAATCAACCATGTTTCCCCTGGGCAGATAAAGAGACACTCCACAAACAAACCTGCCCACCCTGCAAATAGCATGGCAGACCGATACGTTTAGCTACCCGGGGATTAACATCTATCATGCGGTAGCGGCTGAGCACAAACATAATTCAGAGAATGCGGTGGAAGGCCTAAAAAACAGCATGGAATTTTGGGCCAAGCTACCCCTGGCTATGGTGGGGAGGGCGGCCCCACTGAAGATGGTGGTTCTGCCCAGGCTACTGCACTACTTTACAAACATCCCATACAAGGTGCCCAAGAACTTCTTTACTAAACTGCATAGCTTGTGCAGGGGCTTCCTGTGGCATAACACAAGAAACAGAGTGGCCCTGTGGAAGCTTCAGAACGCAAATGATAAAGGGGGTATTAAGTTACCAAACTTTGAGATATACCACTTAGCGGCGCAACTACAATATGTGGCCAGGTGGCTGGCGGAAAACGAGACGGCAGAATCCAGGCTGCTGAAGAGGAAAGTGCCCCTTATTTTTTACGAGAATGAATATGGCTTCCAAAACCAGAGATGCGAGGGAGAACAGGACTGCTCAGATTGGGGTGGGAGGTATGGCATAAAGTGTGCCGGTCCACGGGGGTCTTGGCCCCGTGCTCCCCGGAGGCGCCACTGGTGGCGCTATGCGGAGCAGATGTCCAACTCAGAAGAATGATCCGAAAATACTGGCAACCTGTGGGCCTAGCCACCCAAGGAGACATCTGGCAGGAGGGAGAGGTTGTAGATTTCCAAACAATAGTGGAGGAGACCGGGGTACAGCTTGGACAGTACATCACTTATAACAGAATTGTCAAAAAAGTGAGAGAAACATGGTCTGAGCTAGAGTTGGCGGAGCTCCCGATTACGGCCATCGAAACAATGTATGACATCTCAGAGGGGGAGGGGGGGCATGAAATATCCAGGATTTACGAATTAGCTATGCTGAAAGTGGGGAAGGAGCTCACCGATCTAAAGCAGGATTGGGAGGAGGAGGCAGGAGAAACCTTGCAAGACGGGCAATGGGAAAGGGCCCTAAAATATCACAAGAAGGTGTCCAGAAATGCCAGGTTACAACAAATCCAACTATATGTCACTCATAGAGCATACATGACCCCCCCCCCCCCGTATGATAGCGAAATTAGGAAACGCAGAGGCACAAAAGTGTGGTGAAGAGAGAGCCGGGATGATCAACATGTTCTGGGCATGCCCGGAGGTTGGGAAATTTTGGGGGGAGGTTAAACTCAAGCTATCCGAGAAGGGGATTAAGTTAGACGTAGAATCCATCTGGGCATGCATGCTAGGGGGATTTACCAGGCCACGTAAATTGAAACATGTATGCAAACTTAAAGACCTAGCATACATCTTGGGCAAGAGGAGAATCGCCGTGAGCTGGAAAGCTGCTCACAGACCTAGAGTGGAGAGGTGGTGGGAGGACCTCCTCAAGTGGGCAGATGTGGAGACAATGGCATGGTACGAGGTGGCCAGTCAAGGAGAGGGAGAGGAAGTAGGACCACTGATGGAATGGAGACAAATGATAGCCTCGCTACATGGGTGCACCCGTAGTGACCCCAGTGACGAGGACCTGCTTGAGAACCTCAAGGAAGACTTACCCTGAGCAACTCTTAACGGAGGTACAAAGAGTAGTGCGCAAGTTTTCTTTTTGGGGAGGGAGGGGGGGAAGACATTATAGAAGATGAACAGGTAATGCATATTGTGAAACACATGTAACTGGAAATGTCGGGAATGTTGTTATATGTTGTGTGTGGAATTAATAAATAAAAAAAAGTTTAAAAATAAATAAATAAATGTTGCAAGTGGACTGAAGGCGGCTAGGGAGGGTGGGCAGTGGTAGTAAGAGGTAGTAAGAGGAAGGAGCCGGTGTAGCCAGTTATGTGAATGCTAGGAATGGGGATTGCAGCTGCAGTTTTACCAGCAATCCATGGATTTCCATTTCCTGGCACACTAAACAAAGATGATACCCATTGTATGTGAGTAATGTGTTTCCGTTAACTATGGTCTGGCATTTGAGACAAACTTTCGCAAAAGGTACTTATGAATTAGTTATAGCTACTGTCCTATGTCATTTTAGCAATCTGTTTCAAGCATGTAGGCATCCCCACTCTGGGAAGAATTGCAAAGAGGGGCTTGAAAATAGGTTACATTTTCACTTGCCCTATCATGGGTGAGATAAACGCCTCAGTGTAACAGACTTTGGAATAGGACATAGAGTTAAAATGGAGGACTAAAAAATGCTTGCCATTAGGTTGGGCGACTCCAAACATTAGTTGATCGAGCATCCAAGGTGCTATAAGTCTTCAAAGGTTCCTTCGATTAGAAAATATGGCTACAGGAATAATTTGCTACACCAAATGCTCAAACACAACCTATGTGAAACAATGCTTGCACTTGAAGTGAAATTCACACGTTGTCCCACCATATCGATCATAATGGCAAGTAAACACTACTGCAAACTGACATTGTAAGCAATGTCCAGAAGAACAAAACCAGATGGGTTTTTATTTTAAAAAATACACTGTCGAGTATTCAGGAACATTTACTGTTATGGTTAAACCAGTACTATTTGCGATCACGCTGACACTGGTTGGAACACACTATATTATCTTTATTTATTTTACTGTTATCCTATGTACTGCACTTTTCCCCTTCCACTGCCCCCTGAAACTTGCGCGATCTCAATGTCACCTGGCCTAGTAGGATCGCTGTCCGTCTTCCCACTGTTTCCCCTCCCTTGCCTTGTCGCCCTTGAAACACTTGTGTATAGGCGCGTTATAAATGCCGTATCATATCACTACCACCTATCAAATTTGAGGATAACGGGCTTTGGTTTTTCAAAGCTTCAAGCGACTGCTTCTGCAGGGACCGGAATGTAGTGGGAAATGTCAAACGCATGCTCTCGCATTGAAAGCATTGCATCCCACCAGATTTCAAATACACACTAACTCAGTTCTCCAGGATGAAACGGGTTGGAAGAAAATCCATGCCAGAGTTTGTGGGGAAATAGGCATGGGGCGTGAACATGACAGCTTTATAGCTGCCATAAAGGTAATACTTAGATAATGCCTGGTAATCCCCATTACTTCTGCTACCACACCTCGCCACTTATGGGATATCTAGTACTTCACACTTTTCTTTCCAAATGTTCCCCTTCTGCCTCTACGTAGCTGTCCCATCTACCAGCTATAGCCATTAAGGACCAATAAGGGACGAGTTTGCCCCCTACACTCGCTCTGCCATACTCCAGAACCCGGAGCCTGTCAAACACCCAGCTGTGAGGGTGGGCAGGATTCGAGTAAGGGGAAGGGAAGAGGAAAGGTAGCTAGAGTAATGGGGATTACCATGCATATTCTATGCCTTACTATGATCCCATCCATAGTTCCCTTCCTTACTTATGACGATATGCCACAAACTGAAACAGTGGCACAGACTTGAAGAAAGAGCAGAAACAAATAGGAACGTACTGCCAACACCCTTTATTGGCGTTCACCCACAAATTCACGGTTCCAAAAACTGATTAACCCACTGGAACCGTTTAGTGCCATACAAATGTTGACAGACAGGCCCAAGTGGCTGCCTCACATATGCAACTCAGTGTGAATATCAAAACCTCTGCCCAAAAGGCAGCAATACCCATTGTGGACCTCCCCGGGAGGAAGGGCACTGCTCCGGTATTCATAACCCTACACGAGCACCACCCTTATCCATCGTTTTAGAGTTGCGATGGCCTGTTTACATCCTTTCCTTTTTCCCTCAATGGTCTGAAAAAGAACATCATATAAACAAAAGGGGTGTGTCTGTGGCAGGTTCAGTAGCACTGCTAAACGCACATTCAAAAGCCAAATAATGTTGAATATCAGACCATAAAACAGAGCCAGAGCTGGGAGAGCAATGTCCTGCTCCAGATGAAAATGAGAGAACATTTCCAGCAGCAACCCCAGGCCTGGATGCAACGTAACTAAGCCATAATTACCAGAAAAATTAATGTCTCCACCAAAAATACCCCTATATCACCCATATTCCTGATCGAGGTAATGGCAACCAAAAATAAAATCTTGAAAAAACAGTTGCCCCATCCTGGAGGTTCCAGACGTTCAAAGTGTGGCTTACACAAGGACTCTCAGGCTAGGTGAAGAGCCCCTAACAATCTTCTTTCATGGGAGGTAAAGCACAATTAATCCCTTAAACAGGTAGGGGCGAGATCATGCCGGATTTTCATACCACCCAAGGCTTCCAAAAGCCTGGATGGCAGACCACTGCACCTTCAAAGGAAGCTACTGCCAACTCTTAGTCAAACACTTTTAAAATGAAACTAGAATCTTTGATGGGGGTGGAGGGGGATGGGGCAATGAAAAGGATGGATGACCCTAGCTACACACTAGGACAGAAAGGGGCACCAGTGATGGGAGTAGGCCCGGCTGGTGGAAGGACACTTGTCTTTCTGTAAAACCATTGCTGCCTCTGACGAGAACCCAAGGCTCACAAGACTCTGTTCTCAATTTCCAAGATGACAGTTGTAAGCAAGATAATCGCATCCTCAACAATTCATAGAAGCTGATGGGAAAAGGGGCTTTAAGAAGAATCATCACTGGAGTCTCAGGCACATCCTTGTGAATTAGCTGCTTGACATGCACTTCTCACCCTGCGTACTTTTGTGTTCAGGAACCCATGAATGTGAACTGCTGATAGAGCCCATAGATGGACATCCACCATACAATAAATCTGTTCTATGTGACAAAAGGACCAAATGCATGTTTTCCCCTCCCACCAATGGTTTATCTAAACTTGTATCACTGTGTTGTCCCCTTTAGGGCTGCCATGCCCTCCAGCAAGCAGGAAAAAGCCAATAGGGCCCTGTGAATGGCTGACAACTCTTTCCAATATGAGGACAATGAGCTCTCCTGATCTGACCACCTGCAATGAGTCATATGATGTCCCAACATGCCCCCCTCCAAGCTTAGGTAACTGGCATCCTTAGCCACAATTTACTGATGTTCTAAACCTATTCAAAATCTCTTCCCAAAGTTCTCACGGACCACCCACCACACTAGCTGGCGTCCCACTTCTTCTATAACCAGAATTTTCCTGTGATAGTCTCTCAACACAAGATACTAGTACTTCATTGCATGATTAACCAGGAGCATCAAATGGAAACGTGCCCAGGGCACTAGCCGCCCCCATGTAGCCCTGTATCCTGAGCCACATCCTCACAGAGACTTGATGCTAGGATAATAGCAGAAATAAAATGAGCACCAAGATAGCCACCCTCTATCTCAGGAGAAACACCCACTCCCAGTCGAGGCTAGAGTAGCAAAGACAAAGTGCATCACCTGGACAGGATCCAGCGCTGTGCTTGAGACGTTGTTCAAAAATCCCAGTTGTGCGATTACTTCACACACTGTTGGTATGCCCTACTACCATCTCTTCTGAGGAACCAAGAATCAACTAGTTGTCCAAATACGAATGTTTCAGGATCTTTTCCTTGTGCAGTGTGAGAAACCTGAAGGTGTACAGTCCCTGGGGATCTGTCATCAAGATGGCCAGGATACGGCCATCACTATTGGACCCAGTTCCTGGGGGTGGACCAGTGAGGGAGGATAACCTGCATTTCCTTGGGGAGTGGAAGACCGATGGCTGAGCCGCAGTATCCCCCTTCTTTCAACACCTTTTCCCCATCCTACCACGTAAGATATTCCAAAACACTGCCCCCCCCTTTACGATACTTTCACTTTCACACAACACGAAAGACAACGGACTAACACCAGAGCCGTTTGCCTGACATGTCCCAATACAAGGGTCAGGCAAAGTCAGGCAATTGACCAGAATCACACACACCTGACGGCCATTTGCCTTCCCCACAGGGATAAACGGTGGCGCAAAAGAGCACATGTTGAGCAAGGCATACAGCACAACGCGAGAGCTAACTCAGCACAGCAGTTCAAGAGGAGGCGAAAGACGGCACATAACGAGAGGGTGACAAGGAGAGAAGCGACCTTGCCCTTTCCGATCAAGGCCCGTGAAACCTCTGCAGATGGAAACATAAGACCGCAAACAATAGCCAGCGTGTGTTGCAGCACGTGTCTTTGGTACATGAAACCCTCCTCCACTGATTATCAAGCGGGGTGGGGGAGGAGACGTTTGTCTCTGTGGTACCAACCTTGACTCCAAAGACGCCCATCGGTTCATCACAGCCGGTGAGTCGAGGGGAGAGTCATTGAGAGACCGAACTGAAGCTGATTTGAACCGTGAAAGAGCTGTTGATAAAAAGGGGGAAATCCAGCAACAGAGAAGTCCGGCACCATGCGGGTGCTCAAGTAAGAAACTCTGGGCGATTAAACAATGGTAGAAAGTTCTGTAATCAGAAGGAAAAGGCGAAGGATGTCAAAGTGGTCAAACGGGGGTCTTGTGAAATCCTCCGTACAGAAGAAAGTCTTTGACCAACAGAAGGATTGTAAAACTAAGGGAAATAAATCCTGCATGGTGAAGTACATGAAGAGTGCGTTGTAAAGGTTGGTAAGCGTGAACCCGGCGGAGGGATGCAACAAGAATGGATGAAGTCCCATGAACAGTGTGCAGAGAGGAATTAACACGGACAAAGGATGTACACAGTGTATTGTTTGAAAAGACATGAGTTCAAAAAGGATTGTAAGACATGGGGAAGTGGATTGTCCCCCCTGGCATTAGGATCCAACCCGGCAGAGGGAGATCCAGGAAGTGGAAAATCATCACCCCATCGTTCATTTGGAAAGGAACTTTTTGTGTGTTTTGTGGACCTCATCAGGCCCTCGAAGTCAAGAGACTTCAATTGAAAAGAGACTTAACCGTCGAAGAACCAGACAGCTGGTACAAAACGGTCGACTTGTGCTGGGAAAGCTTGAGTGTGTGCTGTGTTCGGGAGATCCACCTTGTCCCATGCTCAAAACATGGGGAAGTGAGACCCCTGGCAATCACATCCTAACTTATTATTTGTGAACACTTCTTTCTTTATTGAAAACCTTATCCCACACTCTTTCTGTAATTAACTGTAAGGATTGGCAATAGGTTTTTTAGTATAGGCCTTTTTACTTTGACAAGACGCCACAAGGACGGTCTTATTTTTCATTTGATGGTCAAAGCTTGCTCCCATTTTAGATTTGGTTTAGGTGTTTTCCACCCTGCATTTACAGTGATCTCGCTGAAGCATTTTTATAAGCAATTCCGGAAGAAGTAGGCTTAGAGAAGGGGAGTCCCTTTTTCTTTCTAAAACAAGGATTACTTTACAAAAGAGAAACCTCCACAGAAGGTATGGTAAAAACACAATTGGTAATACCCAAAAGCCACCGAAAGGTTGTACTGGAAATCGTGCATTCCCATCTTACCAGAGGGCATTTAGGACAATCTAAAACATAGGTGCATATTAGCGGAATGTTTTACTGGTCAGGTATCCACACCAATGTAAAAACTTTCATTCAGACACGCAAAATATGTCCAAAGACCAGCACGCACATCCCATTACTTGCCCCTCTGAACCCATTGGCGATCATAGAAAGCCCCTTTTCAAGAATTGGTATGGACACAATTGGACCGCTCGAAACATCCAGATTAGGTAATAAATATGTCCTTGTGATCGTGGACACTTGTAGTCTACTGAAATTGCACCCACACTACTGGACTATTATGTGGGTAAAAGAAAGATGGACACTAATCTCAACTTCCCTTAGCTAAGCAAAAAAAAATTAGATATTTTTACATAATACAGCGTATTTTGCATAACAGTAAGTATTAACTACAATAGAGGCAGCGACATGCTTAACCTGTTAGCCTGCTGGACCAGCAAATATATCTGATACATTTTCCCAAAGTTTGACCATACCATATTACTGCATCACGTAGCAGTTTAACATTTCCTCAACCTAGTGGTACTTGGGGTGACTCTGGTAAACACAGTGTGCCAGGGAGAAACTCTTAAGGGCTTAAACCCACTCTTCCAACTGCGGCAACTCTCATACACAAAATCTAGATGCAGCGTATCTGGTTGGTTACAAACTGATTTTTGAGATTTTACTTTTCGAAACAATTTGGTCTTTCCACTGCCCATGCAGATTGTGGATGATATGGACAGTGGCGGCTCTGCTGGATCTGTAATACTTGGCAGAGTTCCTGTACTACTTTCACCATAAAATGAGTTTGCGGTCACTGTTAATGCTCACTGGATATTTCAGCCATGCTTCAATCAGTACTTTAACCACTGCCTACATGTCTGCTCTGAGGCATGGATACGCCTCAATTCAGTTTGCGAACATACCTAGAATCACTAGGACAAATTTCCACCCAGCAACTTTGGGCATTTGATTAAAATCACCCTGTAAATCTGCAAATGTGGCCCATAGTATGGGCAGAACCTCTTGACTGCAAATGGCACTTTTGCCCACATTAAACCTCTAAAATGCAATTTACTGATTTCATATCACAGTAGTGGTGCATACTGAAGCACCTCAAACACAACACATCTGAGCGTGATCAGGATATTATCAAAAGGCCATCGCTTGAGCACCATCATTTATCTAAATATAGCGTACATCATGTCTTGCGCCAAGGATTCACTTCAAATCTTAAGCACGTTTTTCATTTAGAGTACAATAAGGAGGTGTAAGTGGCAATACTTGTGTTTGTGGAAGAAGTTTCACAGCCAATGGAATAGGAGAAAGGGCAACCCCCTCAAGGCTTTATTGATGAGGGTGTTTTCCCAGTGCGTCTTCGTCTTTAGGGACCCGATGGCCAAAAGACTTTACAACCGCCAATTAATTGGGCAACATTAAAGATGTGAAAAGATCTTCTATAAACATAGCATCCTTACTCCTACGTCCCGTCCCCTTTCCTCCATACAGCATGGGCGTCCCTCGCTAGGAACGGGAGACAGAACCTTTTTCACCAGAAAAAAACCTTCCCTTTAAATTTAGAGGTGTGCGGGGGCACGGCCCTGGGAACATGCTCTCCACTGGCTCTGCCCACCGGCACCTCTCCTCAGTCCCCTTTTCCGCGTCGACGGGAACAGGCCGATTTCACCAGCACTCCTGGGCTTGGCTTTGGCCTTGTAATACCACGCGCTCTTCCCTGGATACTTTCTTCTGTCTTTTCTCTTATATCTTCTTTTTACCAATAAGGTACTCGGTCCTCTGGGCCCACACTCCTCCCCGGCACGTCGATGTCAGCAGGCTTCAGCAGGTGTCCAGCCCCGAGCTCTTTGCCTCCGTTGCCTTGGCCCCGACCACTGCTAGGAGGGTTGTACCGCGTGCAAGGCACTTACACCGCATGCTCTGAAGAACAGGTTAGCTTGGTGGATTGAGCTCTTCGAGAAGTCATGTCCAGAGGACTTGAAGGACTTCGTCAGACAAGTCAAAGTCCAAGGTAGGGCCGCTTTATTCCAATCGCACCCCGGAAGGGCGACTCCCTCCCAAGGAAACGCCCAAGCGGGAGAAACCTTTCAGGTTCTTGCACCAGCACTGGTACCGAGGCTATTTCAGCTACCGGCCGCAAGGCAGAGGGGTAATTAGATGCTTACGGGGATAGTTCTGAGGGACCGCAACGTTCTTTTACCAGGTGTACACCCAACGGGCTTTGCCCTAGTACCAGTCAGATAGCTGAGGGGGTGCCTGCATGCAGCGCTACCTGTGATACTGCCGAGGGCAACACGCCTACCAGGCCCCTTCCTGAGGTTCAGGGTAGGTCTCATGCTCCACCGCCAAGAGTCCTGGAGGTGGCCGGGGCCAGCGAGCAAAGCACCACGACTTTGGCACGTGGCACGCAGCTCAACAAGTTGCCCACCACGTCAGACAAGATGGCCGCTCGTCCAATACCACACTTTGCTACGGAGCAGGTGGGAGAACGAGTAACAAGGTGGGATTGGTGTCAACCCGGTATGTAGACTACAGCTTATCCATCACCACCGCAGGGCAGATTTACCCGGCAACCGAAAAGACAGTACGCACCGGCCCCAGCAGCAACCACCGACCCTGTCAACATCACCTGTCACCCCACCGGCCTGTGAGGACAGGTTCTTTAAAAAGTTCCTCACTCTCATGAGATCTCCTCAGATGGGGGGGCCATCCTTCGGGGGTGGTCAGTCAAAAGGCCGAAAAAAAAATATCGAATGACAAAATTTTTTTATTTATTTATTTATATGTATTTTTGGGGTCAGGTAAGTAAAAAAAAAGGGGTAAAATAAAAAAAATGAAAAAAGGGGGTTGGGGGGAACCCCCCATTTTGAAAAAAAAAACATTGAAAAAAAATTTGATTTTTTTTTTTTTCTGAGATTTTTTGGTTCGACCTTTTTTTCGATATTTATTTTTTGGTCTTTTCACTATAAACCATGTGATCAGGGATGTGCTCCCTCCGGCCCCTCCGCCTGTGCCTATAGTCATTCCTCCTATGGCTCCAGCGCTGCAGGCCCCAGTGCAGCCCTTGACGGCTCCTTTGATTGTGGCTCCTCTGCCTCACACAGTTCAGGCGGTTCCACACCAACCTCCACAGCAGCCACCGGTTCCGGTTTCCACACCGCAGCACTCAACGCCCAGCACTCCTCCAACGGCTCCGGACCAACCGGACACACTGGTGGACATGACCAGGAAGAGGACCCTGACACACCGTCGTCAGCCAAGGCCCTCCATGAACAGCTCGCAAGTTTGGTAAAGTATTTGGGGCTTCCTCAACCTGAAGTTGAACAACCAGAGGCAGGGGTTCTGGCCGAGGTCCTCACTCTACGCCCGTGGCTAGAACAGGGATCACAATGTAGAAGGACATTGTAGCCTTGGCCAAAAACGGATGGCTTAAACCCCATTTGGCCCAGCCTGTCAATCGGCGCCTCGACGCCAAGTATAGGTAATTGGAGGGGATCTACGCTTGCTGTCGGCACACCCTCACCTGCACTCTTCAGTGATCGCTGCAACGTTACTCTATTCCAAGCCTCAGTCGTCCTCGGCCACCTCGTCCTCGGTGCTTCTAGCCAAGGAGGAGAAGATCTTGGAGGTGTACAGAAAGAAAGTTTATTCCAACGCCTCACTGCACCTTAGTCAAGCCAATGCGGATGCCATGCTGGCAGCCGTTCCCCAGATGTTGGGTGAGAAATAGCTGACTTTCTTCCAGAACTTCTGCTGCAGAGCCAGGCACATTTCAAGGCGGGGCTGGCAGAGGCTAAATTGGTGGCGCAGGGCATCATGGAGACCACCGTGGCCCACACCAACACCTCAGGCCGGGCCATCTGCATCGCCAAGGGTATGAGAAGGAATGGCTGGCTTCGGGCTACCATGTTCAACCCGGACGTCCAGAAATGCAAATTGGACCTTCCATTCGAGGGTGGCGATCTCTTTCACTCCACCACCAGTGAGGAGCTAGATAAAAAGAAAAACAGTTCCCAAAACTGGGAAGTCTTTATCCTCCAGTCACATCAATGCTCCGATAAGGGGCGGGCGTTCGGCGGGTTCTGGGGCTTCCAAGAACGGAGGTCCAGACAGCCGAACCGTTCTCCGAGTCAGCACCGGCACAAGCAACAAAAGGGGGGGGAGCAAGGGCTTCTTTCAATACCCCTCATCAGCACCAGCCACAGAGGCAAAAGAAGGCATGATGCACCCATTCGGGTGCATTTGTCTCGGTGGTGGGCAGGCTTGCCTTTCAGGCACAGTTCTGGCATCAGAGGTTCGCAGACCCCTGGATCCTATCCTTAGTTTCCACAGGGTACCGGGTACCGATCCCTCCTCCCTCCTCCACTCCACTCCACTCCACTCCCACAGATTGAGACAGCAACTCTGTTGGTGGAGGTTTGTGCGCTTGTTGAGAGCCAGGTAGTGAATGAAGTCCCAACCTCCCAGCGATGCTTGGGCTTCTACTCTGAAATGTTCACCATACAAAAGAAGAACCAGGCTGGCCTGAGAGTTGTGTTGGACCTCTCCACCCTCAACTTCTCCCTGCCTCTTTTAAAAAGTTCCAGATGGTTACTCCAGTGCTCATTGTGGAGACACTGTGCCGGGGAGACTGGATGTGCTCCCTGGATCTGAAGGACGCTTACCTACACGTCCTGATTCCTCGCTCCTTTCTACGGTTCAGGATCATGGGCTGCCATTTCCAATACAAGGTTCTACCCCTCAGCCTCAACTCAGCCCCCAGGCTGTTTACCAGACAGGACCCATGGCCACCAGGTCTACCTGTACCTGGACGACTGGCTAGTCAGGTTGAGTTCTCCGGAGGCAGTTCACCACACTTCCTCCGCCCTTAAAATCACACTCCACGAGCTGGGATTTTCTAACAACCTCAAGAAATCTCAGCTGCAGCCTATGCAGAGCCTGACCTTTCTGGGCCTCATATGGGACACAAGCTCTGAGAGAGTTTTCCCCTTGGAAGACAAGATCATGGCCATCAAGAGGGCAGCAAGTCACTTCCTCAGCCGAGCGGTGACCTCGGCCTGGTGGTACCAGCATTTACTGGGGATCATGGCAGCGGTCTTACTGGCCGTCCCTCACAAGGGACTCAAGATGAGGAGATTACAGCTGCACTTCACAGCCTCATGGATTCAGGAGCGGGGCTCCCAAGGGTCGCTTGTCAGCATTCCTCCTCTCCACCCAGACCTCACCTGGTGGTCCAGGGACTGCAACCTGCGGACTGCAGGCCCTTCCGGCAGGCACCCCCTCAAGTCACCATCACATCAGATTCCTCCCTGGAAGGCTGGGGGCTAGGCTGAACAACCAAAGTGTCCATGGAGTCTGGTCCATGCAGGAGCAGGAATCCCATATCAACTGGCTGGAGCTGAAGGCTATCTGGCTAGCTCTCAAGGCTTTCCTTCCGCTCATTGGGGGATAGGTCGTGTTACGCTCAGCTGGACCCCACAGGTGTGTTGATCGGTCCCGGACAGCTGCGGTCTCCGTCAACGTGATGCGTCGTGCAGAGATGACTGTCTGGACTGGCCCGCCTAGTCTTGTCTGCTGGACCAAAGAAGTATTTTCCTGCAAGTGGAGACGGGGATTAGCCACCTGTGGGTTTTAGTGATGGCCTCCCAACTGTTCTCGCTCTCCCCCACTAATCACCTCCGATATCCCCTTAGTAACCTCACCTTATGTTTGCAAAAGATGAGCTCTCCATCCTGCGTGTGTTGCAGGGGCACGTAGATTCCAGTTACTTCACTGGTTTGAAGGCGTTGGGAGAGTTCCGTTAAGCATTGACTCTGAAGTCCCAGGCGGGATTGGGAAGTACCAAGTTCAAAGCGTTAAATGTGTCCGATGTTCACTCTTGTCCCCTTCTTTCCTTAAGTTGCAACTGAGTTTGTGAGAAGAAGGTCTCGTAGCTGCTGCTGGCGTTCAGGTAAGAGTCTGCGTTACCCAATGCTGTCCGGTAACTATTGCATGCGTTACGCGTTGTTTTTCTCCCTCTTTACAGATGCGGCATATGAAGATATGGAGAATAATACCGCCGGTGGTAAATCAGGTAAGTCTATGGTGGTAAGAGGTATTTGTTGATTCCCTTGGCTCACCTTGTTATTCTTGTGCCTCTAGGTGCCGGAGTACGGCGAAGAAATGATGGAGACAGTGCCGGATCGAAAGATGCTGTGAGAACTGGCGAGTATGGCGCCGTGATGGAGCTGGCGAAGCGACGCATGCAGGACTGATGTACTTTCCAGGTTGGGAGATGAAATGGATCCGGAATCAGGTGAGGAATTTGAAATAAGTTTGTTTTCTAACCTTGTCCTTTTCTTCCTCTTTATTCTAGGAGCTCCGGATTCGAGGCGGGCATGGCAGAAGACTGGATGCTGGCTGCAGGCACGCAAGCGTGGCAGAAGACTGGATGCTGGCTACAGGCACGGTGAGAGTCACGCTGCTGGATGCAGAACACCACAAAGCATGTGCTGCTGTTCGGGCATGGTTTAAATAGCCTCCAAAGTAGTCCCAGGAAAGAAGTTCCCCAGGACCACACCCGAGTAAAAAATAGTCCCTGTAGTAAAATAGTCCCATCCAGGCCTCACGTTGGCTTGGATTTATTTGCAGCATGGTCTGCATGAGGTAAGTAATGTCTATGAGCCTGGTGCCTATGGCGCCCGGACTGATTTTTATTATGAGCCTGGTGCCTATGGCGCCAGGACTGAACCCAGACAGCCCCTGTCTGGATGCCTGCTCCCGGGGCTGATGGACTTGATCCGGATGCCCGGGGGTAGGCATCATGACAGCACTCCCCCCCCCCCCCCAAGGCCCCTCCTAAAGTTGTTCTTCCCCTTGGCCCTGGTTTGTCTGGGAAGTTCCGATGGAATTTCGTCACCAACCGAGGTGCATGAACGTGGTCACTAGGCTCCCAGGACCTTTCCTGTGGTCCGTAAACTTTCCAGTCGATTAAATAAAAAACTCTTGATTTAACCAACTTAGAGTCCAGGATATTCTTTACCTCGAATTCAGGTTCTCCATCTATTAGGATGGGGTCAGGTGGTTTGGCAAGTCTTGTCCCGGGTTGAACAGGTTTCAGAAGTGAAACATGAAAGACAGGATGGATCCGCATATTGGAGGGTAATTCCAACTTGACGGCCACCGGGTTAATAATGGCCTTAATAGTGTAAGGTCCCAAATACCTAGGATTAAAAGTCCGAGTTCCTTTTAGAGGTATGTGTTTTGTAGCCAGCCAAACTTGATCCCCAATCTGATATTGTGGAGCATCGCTTCTATGTTGATCAGCATTTTTCTTATATTTCTCTTTCGCTTGTTTCAAATGTTCTGTTGCCTCCTTAAAGGCTTGTGTAATAGTAGAGTGTAAATGACTAACTGCAGGCATTTCTAAGTGCTGAGGCGAATCGAGTTCTGAGGTTTGAGGGTGATGTCCGTATATGGTATAGAAGGGGCTTTGTCCGGTTCCAGAATGTACTGAGTTATTGTATGCATATTCGGAAATCCATAAAATATCTTTCCAATTTCTTTCGGTCTGGTGCAGCATGCAACGTAGGTACTGTTCAAGGGTCTGGTTGGTCCTCTCCGTCTGACCATCGGTCTGGGGATGGTGACTGGTTGATAACCTCACATCGATTTGCGCCAATTGACAACATTTCTTCCAAAATTGTGAAATTAATTGACTGCCTCGGTCAGAGACCAACACGGAAGGAAATCTGTGTATTCGAACAATGTTTTCGAGGAACTCCTTGGCCAAAATTGAAGCGGAAGGTAATCCTTTTAAAGGAATAAAGTAGGCCATCTTGGAAAAAAGATCCACAATAACTGGGATGGTGTTAAATCCATTACTTGAGGTAGATTTGTAATAAAGTCTAAAGACAAGATGTGCCATGGTGTAGGTGGAATATCCAAAGGTTGTAAAAGGCCAGCGGGTTTTCTCTTCTGGCTTTTGTTTTGGGTGCAAATGCCACAAGACATCACAAATGACTTTATGTCTTTTCGCCAAGTGGGCCACCAGAACAGTCTCTTAATTTTCGCTTCAGTTTTTGCGATACCTGGGTGCCCTTCCATCAGGGTGTCATGGTAATTGGAGATGACTAGTTCTTGTATTTCCTTGTGTGGTAGAAATAGGCGTCCTTGATAGTAAGGTAGGTCATTGACGACCGAGTAGTCCGGGCCTTTCTTTACCCAGTCCTGCAGGGTTGCTGGATCTAAGAGTTGTTGGATTTTTGAATGAATATCTTCTAGTGTCTGTAGACTAGTTATGCAAAGGATTCTTTGCTCGGGAATTATTGGCACCGGTTCCGGGTTTGCATATGCTTCTCCCATCCCTATTCCGGATAAGGCATCTGCTTTGCCATTTTTGCGGCCTGGTCGATAAGTGATCACGAAATCGAATTCGGCAAAGAACAATGCCCATCGAAGCTGTCGCGATGATTGGGCTTTGGCTGTTTTTAAATACTGCAGGTTCCGGTGATCAGTGATTACGGTAATGGCATGCCTGGCATCAAGAAGGTAGTGCTGCCAAGCCATAAAGGCAGATTTGATAGCTAATAGCTCTTTATCAGTAATCGCATAGTTTAACTCAGGGGCTAAGAACTTTCTGGACCAAAACGCTACTGGGTGAAGTTGACCGGTTTCAGGTTCCTTCTGGGACAGGACAGCTCCCATGGCTAAACTGGATGCATCAGTTTCTACTATGTATGGAAGCTCAGGGCGTGGATGCTTTAAGACAGGTGCAGATGTGAATTTTGCTTTCAGCTCTTGGAAGGCCTTTTCAGCCTCTTCGGTCCGCAAGAAGCGTTTGTTTTTTCGAAAAAGTGTTGTGATGGGGTGTACAACATGGGAGAAGTCCGGAATGAATCTGCGGTAGAAATTAGCGAATCCAAGCATGCTTTGCACCCCTTTGACTGAACTGGGTGATGGTCACTTAAGAATTGCGTCCACCTTTCGAGAGCCAATTCGGACTCCCTTTGGAGTCAGGATAAATCCAAGAAATTCAACTTCCGTAGCATGAAAAACATATTTTTTCCAATTTTGCACATAACTTGTGCTGGCGTAGTTTCTCAAGGACTGCACGCACGTGCTTAACATGGTCTGATTCTGAGGAGGAGTACACTAGAATATCATCTATGTATACAACGACACAGGCGTCAATGAGTTCACAAAGGACATCGTTCATAAAATACTGGAAGGCTGCTGGTGCATTGCACAACCCGAAGGGCATCACCTGATATTCGAATAATCCGTACTTGGTGCGAAAGGCAGTCTTCCATTCGTCGCCTTTCTTGACACGTACCAGATGATATGCCCCTCGGAGATCTAACATAGTGTAGATCCAAGCATCCTTTACTTGGTCTAGTAATTCGGGGATCAGAGGCAATGGGTATCGGTTTTTTACCGTAATCTGATTTAATGCGCGGTAATCTATGCACGTTCTAAGGTCACCTTCCTTTTTTGGCACGAAGAATAAAGCTGAGGATGCAGGAGACTTGGAAGGACGAATAAAGCCATTAGCAAGGTATTGGTCCAAGTATTGCCGTAGGTGAAGATTTTCAGGTTCTGTGAGGGCGTATATTCTACTGCATGGGGGTTGTGCACCGGGTAGGAGGTCGATTTGACAATCGTATGATCTGTGAGGAGGTAATGTATTGGCCTGATCCTTTTGAAAAACATCCTGAAATTCTTGGTATTCCTGAGGTAACTGCACGATTGGGCTAACGACTGTAGCCAGGCCTTTGTTCAAAGTCTTCTCCGGGTAACAGGTGTGTGCGCAATCCGGGAAGGTTATTCTCTTCTCTCGACATTCTAAACAAGGATTATGTGTTTCCAACCATGGCATCCCCAGTATTATCTGGAACTGTGGGGCTTTGATTAGATCAAACACAATAGTCTCTCGATGCCCATCTTGACTCAACAGTGTCATCTCTGTAGTGGAATGAATTACAGGCCCCGAGGCAATCTCAGTTCCATCAACTGTGGTGATGACATCCAAAGTGGTCTTTTTGCAAAGAGGTAGATTCATCCTTGACACCAATTTGTGGTCCATATAGTTTCCTACGGCCCCGCTATCTATGTATGCCCTTACTGCGTGCATACGTGATGGCTGCCTGGTATCAGGTAGGACCATTGGGAGTGTCCTTCTTTAAGCTCAGCAAGCGGACCTCTATGCTTGTCAGGCGTGGTCGTTCCCGAATCAGGCTCTATGTGGCTTTTATCAGCAACTCCTACCACCTTCTTGGGTGGTTTTATAGGGCAATCCCGTAGAAAATGTCCTGAGGTTCCACAATACAGACACAACTGCATCTGTCTTCTTTCTCTTTCCTTTTGAGTTAAGGGTCCTTTAACCCCCCCCGATCTGCATAGGTTCAGATGCATCTGTTCCTTTGGGGGCAACGTTGGGTTTAATCAATACCCGATTCTCGAACTTAGCTCGATCAGTCTTTCGGTTCTGAAGTCGGTGGTCTAGCTGGACCACTAAGTCTATAAATTCGGTGCAATCCTGAGGTGGGTTCACAACTTGAGCCAAGACGTCTTTGAGTTCTCCCCGAAGTCCACGATGAAACAATGCAATTCGTTTTTCCTCCGGCCGCCCGGTTTCCACCACCAACCTATTGAAGGTTGCAATATAGGTTAGCAGATCCTGGTTACCCTGTCGTAAGGATAAAAGTTCGTTTTCCAGGGCTTGACCCTGTGAGTGTCTGGCGAATAGTTTTTCCATGCTCCTTTGAAAACCCTGAAAATCCCGGAGAAGAGGATCATCCTGGTTGACTAACGGAATGGACCAATCCGCTGCGCTGCCACTAAGATATGACAATACAAAGGCTACTTTGGCTTGGTCATTTGGAAAGGCTCCCGGTCTGCATAAAAAGTGCAAGCGCATTGGTTCATAAACACAGCAAACCTTTTGGGGTCCCCAGCAAAGCGTTCGGGTGGAGCTAACGGAATATTTCCTGGTAAAACCACTTGCACAGGATTGCTTGATGAAACGGGGGTTGGCTTTCCCCCATATCCAGGTAGGGGCGTTTGCCCAGCTTGGTTTTGCAGTAGTTGCCTAGCCAGATCATCAGTGCGCTCCTTTGAGACAATCAGTTCTATCCTGAGGGAATTAGTCTCTTGGCGAGCGGCATGTACTTCCACCCTAAGTTCCCCCAATAATTGGGCCAGTTGGTCGGTTTCTGAGGTTTCCATAACACCCGGGTGGGTATTTTTAGAAAGGCTCTATGTTCCTTTACGCTCACCTGTGCCCCACAGGGGTGTCGATCGGACCCAGACAGCTGCGGTCTCCGTCAACGTGATGCGTAGTGCAGAGATGACTGTCTGGACTGGCCCACCTAGTCTTGTCTGCTGGACCCGAAGAAGTATTTTCCTGCAAGCGGAGACAGGGGTTAGCCACCTGTGGGTTTTAGTGATGGCCTCCCAACTGTTCTCGCTCTCCCCCACTAATCACCTCCGATATCCCCTTAGTAACCTCACCTTATGTTTGTAAAAGATGAGCTCTCCATCCTTCGTGTCTTGCAGGGGTGCGTAGATACCAGTTACTTCACTGGTTTGAAGGCGTTGGGAGAGTTCCGGTAAGCATTGACTCTGAAGTCCCAGGCGGGATTGGTAAGTATCAAGTTCAAAGAGTTCAATGTGCCCGATGTTCACTCTTGTCCCCTTCCTTCCTTAAGTTGTAACTGAGTTCGTAAGAAGAAGGTCTCGTAGCTGCTGCTGGCGTTCAGGTAAGTGTCTGTGCTACCCAATGCTGTCCGATAACTATTGCATGCGTTACGCGTTGTTTTTCTCCCTCTTTACAGATGCGGCATATGAAGATATGGAGAATAATACCGCCGGTGGTAAATCAGGTAAGTCTATGGTGGTAAGAGGTATTTGTTGATTCCCTTGGCTCACCTTGTTATTCTTGTGCCTCTAGGTGCCGGAGTACGGCGAAGAAATGATGGAGACAGTGCCGGATCGAAAGATGCTGTGAGAACTGGCGAGTATGGCACCGTGCTGGAGCTGGCGAAGCGACGTGTGCAGGACTGATGTACTTTCCAGGTCGGGAGATGAAATGGATCCGGAATCAGGTGAGGAATTTGAAATAAGTTTGTTTTCTAACCTTGTCCTTTTCTTCCTCTTTATTCTAGGAGCTCCAGATTCGAGGCGGGTGTGGTAGAAGACTGGATGCTGGCTGCAGGCAAGCGGGCGTGGCAGAAGACTGCATGCTGGCTGCAGGCACGGTGAGAGTCACGCTGCTGGATGCAGAATAACATGAAGCATGTGCTGCTGTTCGGGGCGTGGTTTAAATAGCCTCCAAAGTAGTCCCAGGAAAGAAGTTCCCCAGGACCACACCAGAGTAAAAAATAGTCCCTGTAGTAAAATAGTCCCATCCAGGCCTCACGTTGGCTTGGATTTATTTGCAGCATGGTCTGCATGAGGTAAGTAATGTCTATGAGCCTGGCGCCTGTGGCGCCAGGACTGATTTTTATTATGAGCCTGGTGCCTACGGCGCCAGGACTGAACCCAGACAGCCCCTAGTTGGGGCTGCTGGGGTTTTTGTAAATGTCTGGATTCCTGCTCCCGGGGCTGATGGGCTTGATCCGGATGCCCGGGGGTAGGCATCATGACAGGTCATCCTCATCCAGATGGACAACTCCACCAGCATGTATTATGTCAACAAGCAGGGTGGCACCAGGTACCCTCCGCTGTACAGCCTAGCGGTCAGCATGTGGGAATGGGCCCTGGAGAACATCTACCTGATTGCACTCCACCTCCATGCGGAGTCCAACTTGGAAGCGAACAGGCTCAGCAGACTGGGAGCGGACAATTACAAATGGCAATTGAACGATCAGGTCCTGCTTGGAGTCTTCAGCAGATGGGGGCATCCCCAGGTGGACCTCTTCGCCTCCTGGTCCAACAAGAAGTGCCAGCAGTTCGGGCAAGGCCCCAGCTCCCTTGGCGATGCATTCCAGATACAGTGGAATGGCAGGACAGCGTATGCATTCCATCCCACACCCCTGATCCACAGGGTGATCAGCAAGATAAGAGAATCATGTCACCTCTGCATCCTTCCGATAGTTCTGTGGTGGCCGGTAAGACTGTGGTTCTCAGAGCTCCTCAGCCTCTCCGACAGGCCGCCGTTCACCTGCCACTGGGCGCAGCTCACCTCCTCTCGCAGCAGGGGGTGGGGGGGGGGCAGTGTCATTCTCCTGGCGCCACAGAAATTATCCCTCGCAGCTTGGTTCCTGAACCGGTCACACTGAAGCATCTTAAGCTGTCTCAGGCTAACCTGGACATCATTCATGGCGCTGGAGCAGGGCTACTAGGAGCCAGTACAAGAGTAATGGACCAGGTTCTGTCACTGGGCGGACTAAGGAAATCAGCCCTCTTACTTGCACATTGGACGATGTGCTCTCATTCTCTGCACACCTCGCTCACTCAGGGATGCAAATAGCGACACCTGCTGCACCAACCTGGCAGTCATAGAGGCCTACAGGAATTCTAATGAGGAAGTCTTCTCCTCCTCCAACCCGGTGGTTATACGACATCACCAGGCTCTATCCGCCCATCAAGAAGCTGCACCCCATGTTGCATGTTGGATCTCAATGTAGTGTTGAGCGCCCTGGCGCACAAACCATTTGATCCAATAGCGTCCGCGGACATCCGAATGGTCACAATCAAAACAGCTTTGTTGGTGGGTCTCACCTCTGCTCGCAGAGTCCACAAGATCCAGGCTCTGGTGGCATCAGAAACCTATACTACTTTTCACAAGGATAAGGTTGTACCGAGAACGCACCCCACATTCCTCCCTAAGGTAGTCTCTGCTTTCCATCTAAGCGAGGAGATTGTTTTACCTACGTTTTTTGCCGATCCTAAGGACAATGCTCAGAGGGTCTTACACTGTCTGGATGTCACATGCGCTTTGAAATTCTAAATTGTGTCTCAGGAGGATAGCTCAGGGGCAACATACTCGCCTTGAAAGCAAGACGATAAGGAGCACCACAGATTCGATCCCCGGGTCCGTGATTAGAAACGTCTGGGTATTAAGCACGTTATAAATAACCCATCATCATATCATATGCACAGTACCAAGAGCGTACTCATGTCGGACGCTCTGTCACCTTTGGGAGGTCAAGGCCCGGTTATCAGGCATCCAAGGCCTCTATAGCAAGGTGGATGGTTTCGGCATTCAAGGAGGCCTATGAAGGGCAGCACAAACCACTTACAGCTAACATGCATGCCCATGCTGTCAGAGCCAAGGCCACGGCCGTCGCATTCCAGCGGCAGGTCATTAGCAGGGCGGCCACCTGGGCCACTTGTTGGGCTTTCTGTAAGCACTACTGTTTGGACTCTGGCTCTAAATCAGATGCAGCTTTCGGACAGGCGGTTTTAAGGAACTTGTTCGCTTAAAGATGCTCATCTCTCCACCCTGGGGCTACATTCAGTTGTAATCGCCCAAGCAGTATGGTGGAAAGGGGATGGGACATAGGAGTAATAGTTACTCACCGTAGTCACTAACCTACTCCTAGTCCATAGTCCCCTTTCCTCCATACGTCCCACCATCCTCACCCCTAACAATACTGATGTTATTAGGCAATGATGATATTGTCGATACGTCAATGGGGACTGAGGAGTGGCGCTAGTGGGCGGAGTAAAGGGAGCACATGCTCCCAGGGCTGCGACTCTAAATTTAAAGGGGAAGAAGGTTTTTTCTGGTGAAAAAGGTGCTGTCTCCAGTCCCGTATTAATTTATTGATACACACAGTAACTTCTATTGTACAAGCTCTAATTCATGCAATACATTTCACATTTTGGACAGAAAGCACATTATTCAATTATTTCATATGAAGTACATATTGCATACTCATACTTCAATTCTTCTTGCTCATTTCTTAAACAAGACTCATCAACGTAATATTCAACCTTTGCATTTTGGAGTGGGATGTTGTAATCTGTAGCCATCCTGCACAATAGCCACTTGGTAAGGAGTTGAAGGGTCTGGTTGGTGTTTTTATTTATCTGTGTTTTTAGTTTGATTTCCAGTCCGTCTTTTTGAGCTGGTCTGCGGCTTGAGTGCCCTGTCTTTGTGGTTTAGTTCTTTGTCTGTTTCTTTCTTTCATTCCCCACCCAACCCGTTAGCAATTGTCTAAAGGCAGTCAGGTGTCCCTTTCCTTTTGTCTTAGCAGCCTTCTCTCACTGCTTCCCTCTGCCTTCTCCCATCCACCTTCATCCATTCAACCCCTGACCCTCCCTCCACACTCCCCCTGCCCCCTCATTAGGCACCCATTGGTCTCTCTGTCTCCCTCTCTCCCTCGCTCCATGACCAGCACAGCTGCACATCAGAGGCCCTCCTAGGGCAGCTGCATTGGGCAGCTCCCCATCCCCTGTTTTCCCTGGCCTGCTGGACTCCAGCCAAGCCCAAAAATGTCTGCAGCAACTTTCAGGTAAGAGACAACGACTTTACTCTTGTTCCCCTCCGATTTACATAGCAAATGCATTACTGTTGACGCCGGGTTTTGACTGACGGCACTCATCTGTATAGCAACAGAGTGAATTCAAATGTATATCTAGAGTGTAACCACTGTACTAAAGCTATATGCATACTTGGAGCACGACGTCTGTCTTGGAGTTAGGCACATCCTAGCCTTTTGTATTGAATTTAGATTAATTTTTGAGAAGAGCCAATGTATTGAATTTAGATGAATTCTGAGGGTAGCCAATGCATTAAAATGAGCTGACTCTGATGCAACTGTCCACAAACCCACTAACAACTATCAAATATTCTGCTTACAGAACAAAATACTTCATACCTCTACTGCAGCAAAACATAAAACCACTACAAATTACAACAACCTGCACACAGCATGCAATGCTGAACAAGAAACTAAGCCAGACACACGCAAATCTCCATACACCAAGTACCACATAACAACTATCAACTAAAAACAAACCATCACAAAGTGACCGTTGTTTCTGAACTGAAGCAACCAACAGCACATCAAAGCTGTCTCACGCGTTTCCCTCTCAATCCCTCTAACAAAGCCCTCCTTCCATTTCATATCCCCCAGAGCATCAAGAGACCACAAAAGTGTCAGCAGTGCGCTGTATAAGCCCCAATAACATAACATATTATGCAAATCATTAATTACAAATATGCAGTCATGAGCATCGCCATCGGCAAGGATCGGCTTTAGTAAGGTTGAATATAACACTGAGCAACAGCGTTGAGATGGATTTTCAGAATCAGCCCTGTGGAAAGATTCTGAGAGGCAACCCTATTCTGGTGAACAGGGAAAGACTAGCCAAACTCCATCACGGTAGTGTGACTAAGCAGTAAAGTTCAGAATTATTAAAGCGTGAGAGTGCTGAAGTGTTCAGTTAAACACACAAAGATCACTCTTAATAGTACAAGCTGGATGGAATGTATAAAAATACAATTATATTTATTTAGCCCTTAGACAACACAAAAATGACAGATAGGTTAGTCACTAAACATGCTCTGCTTATAAAAACGCAGTCACTTTTGGGGTGTTCGCGAACACTTTACTTTTACAGTAAAAGCAGAACTAGAACACTGTAGTGTAGCATAGTAATTGAAGAAAAAGAGATGGTATACATATTAAACCAATTTGTGAACTAATAGGTATAAATATAGGAGTTAAAACACAATACACAGGCTTATACATATGAAGGTCCTTAAAGTCACAATTGAATACTTAGAGCTTAGGAATCTTAAAAGGTAGGATGAACAAGTGTGTGCAAAGCCAACACACACAGTTTTTAAGTGTCTTCAAAGTTAAAACAGACAAAGTAAGGTCCATAGGTGGTCCTCTCCCAAGCCCAGTATCTTCAGAGAAGCCTGGGGGGTTTTGGGGGTACTTGACTAAACTTTCCTGGATCATTGTCATTCGAGAGAGAGGAAGATCAAGACTTTTAAGCCTGTTAAACACGATGGAGTTGGGGGTAGAAACAGGAAGGTTAACTCACCCCCTGTACTTTGAATTGCTCATGGGCCACTTCAGAAGCTCCTGAATTTGCTGGGCCCCCTTGCTTCATGTCTTGGTCCTGTCGGAGGGGTTTAGGGGTCGTTAGTGCAGAGTTAACTTTCAGGATTGGGACTTAAGTCTGGCGAGTCTGCTGTTCCGGGCTCTGATGACACTGCTCTTTATACTAGACAGCTGGATTACCCTGGCACGATTAAGAAAGGAGCACCATGACGCGGACTACCAAGGAGGAACCTCAGGCAGAAAACAGAAATGGCCACCATGATGACCAAACCCAAAGGCGGAAGGAAACAAACAAGGATGGCCTACAAGGCCCCTCTTCATGATAAAGACATGAAACTGCATGGGGATGGCTTTTGTTCCACAAGTCAAGAGTCTAAGGTGTCCCTAGTCCGAGCTCAGGATGGCCACTGATGCAGTAAAGTAGCCCAGGAGGAAGCTGCTCAGACTTCGTCTTCCTTAAGAATTTGTGAATGTTTGAGGCTCCCAATTTACACCCATGGAAGCCTAGGTCATTTGTACTGCAAGCCTAAATGTGAATACATATTGACGGTCAGGAAGTAAAGGAATAGTGCAGAGCATTAAACAACAACTGTGAAATGAGTGACTGAGGGTGGAACACAAGATAGTATTGTTATCGAGTTTAAGACAACAGGAAACGTAGGTAAAACCACTAAATTCAAAGCTAGAAGGTCTTATAAAAAAACAATGTGTGTCCCTGCCAGGCTTTTTCATTGACACGATTGGCGCGTTACATGGGCAAGTAGATGTGACAATCTCTAGCCGTAAGAATGATTCTACGACTACTGCAATCCCATTTCATGCCTCTAGCTTCTGGGAATATTGGGATTTTTGTGGTAGAGGTTTTAATGGCTAATCATGGTTCAAACTGGCTCTGTGTTCCTTATCAACCCCACCTCAATCAAATCTTGTGACCACAACTGGTTAGATTCCTTAGCCAATAATATAACCAAATCAGAACTAATTTCTTTCCCTTTCAGTGTTTGAGGCAGTGCTGCATTCAACATAGCAGTGCTTTGTTTTTGTTTTCACAGAGAATATCTTGCCGGTCAAGTGGCACAGCGAGTAGAGCGCTCACTTTGACATCTGTGCAGAGCTTGCTAACGCAGCTTCGAATCCCGGCAGGGCCAAACTCAGCCTTTCATCCTTCCGAGGTCGATAAACGAGCACCACACACCATGCGCTCAGATTCGTAGCGCTATATAAATGCCAAATTATTATTATCTTGAATCACTCCTGGGGTACAATAAATGATACTTCAATTTACAGAGCAGGTCACGTCCTAATAAATTCACTGATGAAAAGGAACTAAAAAATGAAAGTGTGTTGATGTGAGATAGGACCTCTGATTACTGACAAAGTGGCAATATAGGGATGCAACACAGGACTGGTACAGAAACCCCAACCGCATTTACAGCTGCAGAACAAAGCGGCACATCAGGGGCATCTTTAGACCAACTGAAGTGCGATTTGTTCTGGTGTACGAAACAAGGCACGACTTTCCCATCACATTCACACTCAATAAAGGGGCCATTCTGATCTATGGGTATCAATGTTTGAATAAAAGTGTCACTTTTCACTAGTTTCATAGTTTACCGAAGTGTGGTAACCATACATTCACATTTAGGAAGGCTGTAGGATTTGCAGTAGCAGTAGGGATCTGTGGGGGCACTCAAAAGTCCAGTGTCCTTCCTGCTTGCAATAATGATATGCATACTTGTCACAACCCATTCGGAATACCCTGTATGATATGATATGATATGATATGGTATTTGTAACGCGCCTATACACAAGTGTTTCAAGGCGCGACGAGGCAGGGAGGGGGGGAAACAAGGGGAAGACAGACAAACGATCCTACTAGGCCAGGTGTCATTCAGATCGCGCAAGTGCAGAGGTAAGGGGAAAAGGAGAAAGTGCAGGGGGAGGAGGTGGGGGGGAAAGTGCAGTACAAGGTAAGTAGCGTAATAAAATAATAAATAATAATAAAAGGGCCAGCTGGTGGCAAGTGCGAGGTAAGTGCAGAGCAAGTGCTGGGAAGGGGGCTGTAGGGATGCAATGACAGTCCCACAGTGCAGGGGGAGCCAGGGAGGCAGTGCAAGTGGAGAGTGGCTGGGCCCTGGACCGAGGTCACAGAGTGGCCCAGATGCAGGTTTAGTGCAAACTTCAGTGGGGAGTTTAGCAGGTTTAGCAGGGGAGAGGGAGAGAGAAGGCAGAAGCGAAGAGGAAGGTTTTGAGGTGCTTCCGGAACCGGAGATGGTTCTCCTCAAGTTTCAGGGAGGCAGGAAGGCTGTTCCAGAGGGAGGCCCCTGCTGCGGAGAGAGATCTACCCCCAGCTCGTTGCTTCGAGAAGCGGCTGACCATGAGGGAGTTGGAGACGGATGAGCGAAGGGCTCGTGAAGGCAGATATTTAGGAAGAGAGAGTTGAAGGTATTGTGGCCCCAGGCCCCAGAAGGCCTTGTGGACAATGCAGAGGGTTTTGAACTTAATCCTCGCAGCCACTGGGAGCCAGTGAAGAGATTTCAGTCCTGGAGAGATACGGTCCCTGGGCTTGAGGCCAAGGACAAGTCTCGCAGTTCTGTTCTGGATAAGTTGCAGAGGGCGGAGAGTGGAGGCAGGCAGATTAAGATAGAGGCTGTTACAGTAGTCCAGCCTTGAGAGAACCAGGGCTCGGGAGACAGTGAGCTTCTGGGGGAAGGAGAGGAAGGGAAGAATACCTCTGAGGAGGTGCAGCTGGTAGTGTGACTTCTTAGAGACGTCAGAAATATGAGGAGAGAAGGAGAGTGTGGAGTCGAAGATGACCCCGAGGTTTTTAGCTTTGCAGGTAGGGGCAGGAAGAGGGCCAAGGGAGGCCGGCCAGAGAGCTGCAGGAAAGGAGGGAGTGGGTGTGCCGATGAGTAGAATCTCAGTCTTACTGGCGTTAAGGCAGAGGTCATTGGCGGCACACCATTCCTGGATAGCAGACAGACAGTCGGAGATGAGGGAAGGAGAGGAGGAGGCCGAGGGTAGCCTGAAAATGAGCTGGGTATCGTCCGCATAGCACTGAAAGTGGGGGCAGAGAGCGGCGATGCGGTGGGCAAGGAGTGCCAGATACTGATTGAAAAGCCAGGGAGAGAGGTTGGATCCCTGGGGGACACCACAGGTGGAGAAAAAGATGTCAGAGAGGAAGGAGCCCATTTGGACCTGGGAGGGTCGACCGGAAAGGAAAGAGGTCAGCCATGCCAGAGCCTGACCAGTGATACCCAGGTTATCACGGAGACGGTTGAGCAGGATGGCATGGTTGACAGTGTCAAAGGCAGAGGAGAGATCGAGCAGAATGAGAACACAGGGAGTGTTGGAATCGAGGTTCAGGAGCAGGTCCTCACGGATGTTCAGGAGAGCAGTTTCCGTGCTTCTGGCCGCTCTGAAGCCGGATTGATGGTCATGAAGATTACCAACATATTCAGCATGGAGGTTAAGCTGGGAGATGGCCAGTTTCTCAAGGAGCTTGCCCAGGAAGGGAGTAATGGAGATTGGGCGATAGTTGGCCGGGCAGGAGGGGTCGGAAGAGGGTTTCTTGAGGAGGGGGTGCACAAGGGAGTGCTTGAGGGGGGATGGGAAGACTCCAGAGGCGAATGAGTGGTTGCAAAAGTCAGCTAGGGCAGGAGCCAGGGAGTCAATGTGGTCCTTGATGGTTTTGGAGGAACAGGGGTGAACCTGTTTAGACGAGGTTTTCATAGATCAGACTTGTCTGGAAACCTCATCAGCAGAAAAAGGTGGAAAAGCAGAGAAGGAGGGCGGAGGGGCGGCTGCAAGAGAGCAAGAGGAAGAGCAGGGAAGAGAGGGAGGGAGGTGAGAGGAGGAGAGCGAGGACAGGATGTCCTGAGTTTTTGAGATGAAGTGCGAGGCCAGTGCAGTGCAGAGGGCCTGGGAGGGGACAGGAGAGGTAGAGACTGCAGCAGGGTTGGCCAGCTCCTTGCAGATTTTAAAGAGTTCGGCCGAGTTGTTAGATGCCTCAGAGATGCGGGCTTGGATAAGGGCTCTCTTCTTGGTGAGAACGGAGAGCCGGTATTGCCTTTGGAGCAGGCGGCAGGCCAGTTTGTCAGAGGATGAACATGAAGCACGCCATTTCCTCTCTGCCACCCTGCACTTGCGTTTTAGGGTGACGAGATCCGAGTCATACCAGGAGTTACATTTGGCTTTGGGCTTCAGGCGGATTCTCATGACGGGGGCAAGGATATCGAGAGTATCAGATATAGAGGAATAGAGCATGGAGAACAAACATGTACACTGTAATAACTTGGAAGCTGATGAACACCCGAGCCAGCAGGTAAGTTATTAAGTAGATTTATTGTAGTTCAATCCCAGGAACAAAACATTGGCATGTCCTTCCAAGTCAGCATAACTCCAACTGCCAAGCTTAGAACCCTCACACACCAACACTCCACTCACACTGACATCACTACATTCCATTCAGCAGTGATGTCATCCACTCAGCTAGTAAGCACATTACAACACTTCTCCCTCCTTTACTTTGTTGGAAACAGAGAATGATCACACCTAAACCATCACCAGACAAAAACCCCTGCATATACGTGTGGCCAGCACGTAATGCTCCAACTAGTTACACCACTGGCGACAAGAAACTGCCCCCAGAGAACACCAAAACCCCGACACTCCCAGGAACAGGAAAGTGCTCCACCAAAGGAGTAAGAACCCAATAAAACCTACATGGCACCCCCAAGATACTAACACTGTGCCAACTCGTTGGGCAACTTGACACATAAGTGTCTACCAAACCCTTATACCAAGTCCTACGCCCAACTCTACACCACTTCCACTCCTCCCTTTATAACAAAACAGAGAGGAACCCAACGCATTCTACAAAGGGCTCACTCCTTCCAAAAACAGAACTGGACAACCTTCGAGAAACAAAATAAAAACTACGCACCTCCACCTGTTCCAAGCTGCCCCTTAGAACCTAGGTCCTGCCACGACCCAGCGTCCCCAATAGATAACTACCTAACACTCCTCAACCCTCAGTGCACAAACATCCTCCCGTCCTAGTCTGCCCCCTAGGACACCAGGGCTGCCACCCCCGGGCACACTCCACACAGCTCAACAGAGCAACAACAAGCACAACAACCGAACAGTTCACCACAGCACCCCTAAGGATACCACAACACCACAACCCTGAACCTTAGAGAACCAACCCGCAAGATTGCGGAACACAGCCAGGACCAACCACCTGAACCAGTCACGCACCAAACACACAGTAACCACCACGGACCCATGGTCCAGCTTACTGCACAACAAAGTGCACTTACCCTCACAGAGGAACCAGGTCCAGCCTACTGCCATCTGCAGCACATCTACCACACCTTGGACCCCAGGTCCAGCCTACTGCCACCCGCAGCACACCTATTACATACCTTGGACCCCAGGTCCAGCCTATTGCCACCCACAGCACACCTACCACATACCGTGGACCCCTGGTCCAGCCTACTGCGAACGCAAAACGCAGCACACTTCACACCATGGACCCCTGGTCCAGCCAAACTGCAACACGCAGCCCTCACCACTCACCATGGACCCCAGGTCCAGCCTCACCTGCTGCACCACAGCAGAACGCCTCAATAACCAACCACTCCCACACAACGCAATGTTCACCTCACGCACCAATGCAAACCCCAAAAACCAAGGTGGTTGGCATACACGCAAAACATTGCACACATTTTCAAATACAAAATGATGTGTAAAAATGCATTATTTCCGTTAAGTATTGGAGAAATATAACTGTAAGTGTATCAAAAATACACAACACAGGATAAACACTGCTGTTCAAAGAAGCAATTCAACCCGCAAGTGCTCCCACCCACGAGTCCGTACAACCAACAATGGAAATCCAACCTGCAAGAAAACATGTTAAGTATTGAACAGTTCCACCTGCAAAGAATTCTTAAATGAGAGAAACTATATGCAATTTAATGCAAAATAATGCAGATACACACTCAACCACATCTCTTTAGCACACAATTTGCAATTTCTCAAAACACACACAACAATCACCCATGCACAACTCTCAGCGCGCGCACTCACTTACTCATACGGGCCCATGCAACACACACACTTCAGTTAAATACAACAGTAACACTACATTTTTCACTTTTCACTAGTGAACCGTCCCATAAACAGGAAAGTCCTCTCGCTCGCATCGAGCTGCCGCAACATCGGGCTAGAACTCTCCAAAGCCCATGTAGCACCATTACTCCAGTTGCAGACCAACCGCCGAATCCTGTGTTTCACCTGGTCTGAGGAAAAACAGCACCCTGAATGCCCCTCGCCACTTTTCACCAACACGGGATCCTTACACCCAACGCAGAACATGAGGGCGTCCAGAATATGCAAATCAGTGTAGAAGTCAACGTCCCTCACCTGGTACCATCTGCGAACCACCGACGCGCACCCGCAGATGTCCATGAACCACTTGCACCGAATCAGTCTGCCAAGTCTTTTGGAGGACCCTCGCGGCCGCTCTCCTCCTTTCAGACACACCGGCCCGGCACGGACACTGCGTTCGTAACAGGAAAAACAATGCGAACATTCCTTGCGTTCCAACAGCACACGCTGGAACGCACGCCGTAAGACAGGAAACGCGATAACATCAACGCGTTCTGCCACGCCCCATGGACACCTGTGCATTCGAGCCTCCTACGAAATGCGCGCAAACAGTGTTCACCACGGAGTTCCTTTAAGCGACAAGCTACGTCACCATTGCCATCGCAGGCACCGCAGCGCTCACATTCCTTACGCACCTCCATAGCATGCAGGCACGCTCACGCGCCAACCTCCTCCTCCTCCCCGTTCGCTGGTACAGTGTCCCTTGCCACGCTGCCCCAGAGTTGGAAGCTGACAGCGCGGATACGCTGGGGCAAACAGTTTGCTACTTGGAGACCCCGCACACCGACATGTGTGCCGCACAGTAATTCCAGGACCCCCACAGGCAGCCAAGAGGGAAACAGCACCGACCTGATGCCACACGACACCAGGCACCCCGGACATCCACCAGTCACAAACGCCACCCGGAAGACTTGTTCCTCACGGGAAACGCTCCACACACCGACCCGTGTGCCATACGGTTCCCCAGGCACCGGCTGTTGATTTGCCAGTCACAAGCTCCACCCGGAAGACTTGTTCCTCACGGGAAACGCTCCACACACCGACCCGTGTGCCGTACGGTTCCCCAGGCACCGGCTGTTGATTTGCCAGTCACAAGCTCCACCCGGAAGACTTGTTCCTCACGGGAAACGCTCCACACACCGACCCGTGTGCCGTACGGTTCCCCAGGCACCGGCTGTTGATTTGCCAGGCATAAGCTCCACCCGGCCAGCTTGATCCTGGAAGCAGACGCTCTCCAAAGCGCTGCACACCGACTTGTGTGCCGAACACAATACCGCCCGCAGCACCACCCGGTAACTGGGACTGGAAACCCACCACAAGACCAGCTGTGCCAATCTCAACTGCACACCGACCTGTGTGCCGACTAGAGTCCTCAATTCAGCACCACCCGGCCTGCTGAAAGGGATACCCCACCCAGTCAAAACAACTCTGGGTTCCCAAACTTGCTGACCTTCTTTATGGACATGGATCATTGGAGGGCAATGTTTCCTGGTTCTTGGTTGTCCCCTCCACGACAAATCCCATCCTCGTCGCCAGTGTAATAACTTGGAAGCTGATGAACACCCGAGCCAGCAGGTAAGTTATTAAGTAGATTTATTGTAGTTCAATCCCAGGAACAAAACATTGGCATGTCCTTCCAAGTCAGCATAACTCCAACTGCCAAGCTTAGAACCCTCACACACCAACACTCCACTCACACTGACATCACTACATTCCATTCAGCAGTGATGTCATCCACTCAGCTAGTAAGCACATTACAACATACACCTCTTCAGTAATGGAGGCGCCACTGCTTGGCCTCTACCTTTGCCTCTTCCCTGCCCAGGCCTTCGACATTCCTCTGCATTGTAATTTAAGGAACATCAAATTACATTCAGTTAATTTGAGGTGTTGCTCTTAACAAGACACACAATGATCCAACACCTCCACTAATTCCCTGGCTTGCCACCCAGACAAATACCCTTCAGCTGCAGCTGAAGCACAAGCCTCAACCGCTGCACAAACGCAACAGCCACGGCTTCCTGCGCTATTTCTGCTGGCTTGTTCATTCCTGAATGCTGCAAAATGACAAACTTCAAACAATCACGGCAGGATGCTAGCGATTCCTTCCTATTCGGATTACAATTATTTATTTTCCTCCGGTCTGTTTTCCTTTGGTACACCATAGAAATAGCCACCAACAAATGTTGGTTTAATTCTACCTCTCTCTCTGGGTATTGAGTGGGCCAACCACTGTCTTGAGTTGTGTGCAGGCGCACCTCAGTAGCCATTATTAACCTCATCAGCTGGTTCATGTTTACACAGGCAGGACTATAACAATGAACTACAGTTCAATGCCTCAGTAAATGTTTATAGTTTCTCCCCGATATTCGAAAAATGTTTAGACAAATTCCTCAAATACTCAGGAAGCCATGCAGCATGTACTGTTACCAAATGAACAGTCTGTGCCAACCCGAGGTGGCTACGATAGGGGGGCCTGCAAGTGCGTTTTAAATGTACAGCACCTGCACTAGGGTGAGAAGAGATAATAGTTGACGAGAAAGTGCTCCCTCCCTAGTGCAGGGGATGCTGCTGAGTCTGTGAAGATTACCCAACTGGGATCTGGAAATGGGTGCACTGGATAGTCGTGGCTTGAGGGCGCCATGCAGCAGAATCTTTTCACGACATTGTGATTAGTACTTGAAGCAAATAACTCTAAAATCTTCTCCCTTTGCTTCCTTTTCAGCCTTAGCATCGAAGCCTGTAGTGGATACAAAGGAGCTGCATAATCCAGGTCAAAGGACATGCTCCTGGTTTGAAATTTAGAAGTTTAGCCAAATCAAAGTAACTCTCTACAGGGAATAGCTTGCTCTTATCATACTGTGTCATGGAGTTTTAAGTTTTCTAAATACTTGTATGCAGGCGTACCCCTCTTGGGCGAACAACATTCTTTTGACTGACCAGGGTTCGAAATTGAGGTTCGATGAGCAGGAGCTAAAAGTAGCTGGAGCGAACCAGGAACCAGGAGCGAGTACATACATTGCACTGCAAATCTAACATCCACATGAGATACACACTTTAACCTTTTTGCCCATTATGTATGCTCCATTGGATTTAAATGTGTCTTCTTTATTTACATTCTAAAATGGTATTAAGTGAAATGGTATTTTTCATTTTTCCAAAAATGAAAAAGACCGCTATGAGAACGCTCAGAGCTGTATTTTAAAATCTTAACCGTCACGTCCCTGCCGCACACGAGTGCAGCAGGAGCTGCCAGGCCAACCGAGATGGACAGGGGCAGGCGAGTTTGAGGTAAGTGCTTGCTTGCTTCTGTGTATAATAGGGGACAGTGTTTGTAGTGGGGAGTAGGCAGTGGAGGAGTGTGTCTGTGTGTGTATGTTTGTGTATATTTGTATGTGAGGCGGGTGCTGAGGAAAAGGTGGGCGTCTGAGCATGACTATTTGTATGGAAGGTTGGGTTTGGGCGGAGGCAGAGGCTCAAAGGGGGTTCAGGGGTGAAACCCCTGTTTTCAAAGAGCATGGGGTGGGATTGATGTATTTTGAATATTAAAGGCTGCACCAAAACGGCCGAAAACAATCTGTATTTTTTGTGTGTGGCCTTTAATATTCAAGATGATCACATACAACCTCTAAAATACTCAAAGTTAATGTCACATAGTCATGTTTGTAAGGTATAAGATGGCCGGGGAGACAAAAGTAGCTGCTGGTAACTGTTGGTTTTAAGCAAACGAGGCTCTCCTAGGTTAGAAGCAGGAGTTAAATAGCTCCCAGCTCCAATCAATTTCGAACCCTGTTGACCCTTTCCCCTTTTCGTGCTTAGGATGTCTCTCCGTTACACAATTGCTACCCTTGGGAGGAGCAAAGGGTAATCTCACTTGTACTAGAATAGTTTCTGCCTATGTGAAATATCCCATACAAATGTAGGGACTGGAGTTTCCTGGAATATCACTTTTCAATAATGTTCTCCCATTTCCTGGGAGTCATCAAAGATAACCACAATATTTTGGCATCCGCCCTCCTCTCTCTTCTCCGCTTTGGCACTGCCCTCAGCTCCCTTCTTTATTCCCTCGACCCTTACCATTAATGATACTCTATTTTGCATCAATCCCAAACGTTCGTTTCATCTTATTTATTTTCCCTGTTATTATTGCGATGATTCCTAAATTCATTTATCAAATTTTATCCTTCCCATATTCGTACCCTTACTGGGTCTTCCCTATTTCCAACCAAGTAAAATAAAAAGGCTTTCGTGCAGCTCAAGAGGAGACATCAGCCTTGCAGGAAGCCATGTAGAGGTGAGGGAGCCCGGGGGAGTCGGAGGACAGGAAAATGGATAGGAAGGGATGGTGGGGGCAGGATGGCAGTGCGGGGGAAGCAGCCGTCAGGTTGCTGGGATCGTGGGATTCATCCCACGATCCCAGCAACCGGATTGGTTGCTCCCCCCACATAGGGTGTGAATATACATTAATAGACATGCTTATGTCCCAAGCAGAGATCAACCTCACAGCTGCAAAGCGTTCTACCTTTTCCCAGTCCCGGTTAACCAATTGCGGCTTTTAGCGGTCTTTCCACATCATATTGCCCATCATGGCTGTGGTGCCGCTCTGCTCAGCTGTGCAGCCAGTGCTCACGAGAGAACATAAAATACTGTTGGTTTCAACAGAGTGAAACCCACTGCAGGGGTGATGAGCTAAATAGAAAAACAAGATAGACACATTGTGCCTCATTACGACCCTGCCGGTCCGGAAAGAACGGTGGTGGTAAAACCGCTGCCACCGCTCTATCTGGACCGGCAGATTAAGAGTACTGCAGGCGGGAGGTGTCACTCCCGCCAGGTCTGACCTGGCGGGTTTAACACCACCCACCTGCAGGCGGACATGGAAACACCGGCTCTGTCATAGACAGAACCAGTGTTTCCATTGTTCCCATCCCCATGGAGTCCTATGGGGCTCCATGGGAATGGGGATTTACACGATTCCGCCTCCGGAATTCCCGGTCACTGGGGTCGTAATGCCCCGGTGATCCCGGGAATCACAGAGGCGGAATGGTAATACGGTTCCGGCGGTAACCGAGGTTACCGCCGGACTCATGAGGCCCATTTTCTTTATTACAAGACACAATATGTGATAGTTTGTTCATTGAAAACTGTGGGCAGGTGTCCTTGATGTATTCATTAGCTTTATTAATAACATTGGGTTTTCATATAGAACTTCACTCCAGATTCCATCTGTCTGTAAGCACTATAGTTATAGCTATAATTGATACCCAATTCAATGGTACTCAATTTATCAACATCGGAAGGATGAAGGGCTGAGTCGGCACTCTCAGCATTCGACCATGAGAAATCCAGACTTGCCCCATGTTACAAGGCAATGCTTAACCTGTACGCTGTCCACACATACGTATGTGTCAAGATGAGACAAACCTTTTCTGAAATGCACTACTGTCTAAACTGAATTATATTTTGGAAGCTGGAAACAGGTACCTCTACAAGGGTTCAATACGAGAACCAGACCCAAAGAAACTGTCTCACTATTGGTGAGTAAGAAGGCTTTTGTTTTAAATAGTTTTAAATTGTGTTTGATGAATTGGGATTTAAAGGTAATTGCCTAAATTCATAACAAAAATTGCGCACCTTATAAAACAACTAAAAATAATACAGAACCTAATAACAACAAACTGCTACTGAACTGTAAAGGTCTGGAGAAAGCGAGAACGTCCCACATGTTGCATTTGTTTAATGATTTATCCTATTATGACGGAGACTTGGTGGAATCGACTAATGGTGGGAGAAAGAACTACTGAGACCATTGCAGTGACTCAATTTCTCCAGAACATTGACCTTATGAAAGTTTAGAACCTACCTAACTTTCTCCAAAAAAACAACCGGCTGACCGTCAACCATGTTAATAAGTACATTTTCGTTCTCTCTTTCAGGGATGGTTAAAAGTAAGTGATGTAAGAATTTTTGTAAAAAAAAATGTGCAAACATTTTACATAAAAATAAAAAAATAAAAAATAAAAATAACAACAAACAATGCAATCCAAGCACATGCACTTCTCACACGTCCATTCATGCTTTATCCCTTTTCACTAAACAAAGATCGTATTCAAAACAGATGGCGATTCCTTCACACAATCATAGCAAATGATCTCCCACAACACCCAATCTTTCTAAAACTAGCATCAAATAAATCTAGATTCGCACAATCAAAAACGTTCCCCTTTTAAAAAAAAAAAAAGAAAAAAAAAAAAAGTCAAGCCTTTCCAATGCCTTTTGAGGACGATACTGAAAACGTGGAGTCTGCAGCAAAATCAAGCAATGAAGTAGCACACCACTGGGAAAATACATTCAGCCCCAGTGCTAATCAGACTATCTTTCTTTCAATCAACATTCCTGTACCTATAGCAACAGACCGTTTGCAATAATTACAGCAAGATATGTCAGGCTGCATAAATACTTCCACCCTCCACCGCTCAGACACACACACGCTTTTGTTCTCTTTCTAGACAACCCGGAGTTCTGGGCACACAACAGCAATGGCACAAAGTACAAAACCAAGTCTGCAGAGCGTCACATTCCTCAAAGACCCACATTAGTATTCCAAATCTGCATTTTTCCATGACAAACTTCTTTTTTTTGGGACGTTACTAATTGACTTTTTCCCCTGCCGTGAATAATGCCTTAGCAACTGAACGGCCTTTTGCACTCAACGTGGGACTATTAAGCAGTACAAAACAGAAGGCAGAGCAAATACGTAAAGCAGTGAACAACAGAAAAGCTCACTGTCGCCACAGTGCCAGCCAGACCTCTTGTATGCACAGATGCTCAGTGTAGATTCAGAAACGTTTCTTCCAAGGCTTTACTTCCACTAAAATATATTTTGGGTAAAGGGGCAACTGTTCGGTCAAACCTGGGTCAAAAAGGTGGGGAGAAAACACATTGCAATGCAAAATTCAAAATAAAAGGGATTTGTTATATATGAAAAATAGACTAGAATAATACTTACGGTACAGATGAGGCAATAGTTTCTCTAAAAGCAACTTTAGGTTTGCCGGAGTTGCAAGGACATCCATACTCTCTTTCCAGGCGCTAGAAAAAGTACAGAAAAATGATGTCCTCGAGACAACATTAAACCTTTCAGAGAATTTCTAATTGAAGTTTAGAGTTAACATTTTCACCTGCATCTTACCAACTTGATGAAGGTTATATCAATTCAGCTACTTGAAGAATAAGCCTATTAACCCTGGCTCAATATTTTATGAAGTCTACCACTTTTGTCTGCTCCAAGTTCCATTTTATAATACTTGCTTATCAACTTTAAAACATTAGGAAAACAGTGCTGAGACGAGGAAGAGGAATGGAGTAATGAGGATGAACAGAAGCGGTAAGAGCTTCAGTCTTTGGAAAAGGCTAACCAATGCTGGGGCATTTAAAAGAAAGACATCTGAAAAAGGAGAGAGGGAAAGGGAGAGAGAGAGAGGGAGTGAGAGGGAGAGAGAGAGGGGAAAGAGGGGGGAGAGAGTAGGAGAGAGGGGGATAGAGGGGGGAGAGAGCGAGAGAGAGACAAGAGAGAGAGTGTGTGCTGCTGAATCCAACTTGTTCCAACACTGGTTTGGACACCGGAGGCGAGCAGACTGCGGGGAGCAGCATGGAGACTGGCGAGAATGGCATGCAGAGAAACCGAGCCGAGAGAAGTTTGCAGCATTATTACGACAGGCAGCTGGAGCTGCCAAAAGTAGAGGAAGGCAAAGCGGGTACCAACCGGCTAACAGGATGCACTCCCAGTAAGCCGAGCTAATGGGACAACATGGCACTTCAGGGCCAATGCTGCGTACTGTTGACAGCACGAGAGCCTAATTAAAGGAACTGGAATAGTTAATAAGAACATTGTTAAGAAAGGGTCGGTGACCTAGTATTTGAAAATCATTATTTCCTGGTGCAAGAGAGAGTGAATGGAGAACGGAAAAGCCCTGGCAGGAAAGTAAACCAGGCAGCGTGCAAGACTGTGGCCCGCACCCAAGTGCAATACCCTGGCAGGAGAGTAAACCAGGGGTAAGAAGAGACTAGTCAGAGGTAAAAACTCCTGTCCCGAAATTGTGGAATAGTGATAACCAATATAAAAAGCATTGGCACTGCCAATAGTTTTGCCATTTCCTGCTGTTTTTTTCATTTTGCATTCATAGTTACCAGGGTGCAAGGAGGAGAGTGCAGAGTTTCAAGGAGGATGCGACATGGGGCATGGAAGAGAATGAGGAGGAATGAGAATACAGCAAGGGAGGAAATGGTTAAAAGAGGGTGCCATTGATGATGAGCAAGAGGAAATTTGAGTGAGAAAGGTTGAGCGTGAGAGGGTAAGAAATAAAGCAAGTGTGTGAGAGGAAGGATGAGAGGGGTTAGAGAGTGTGGGTGAGGTAAGAGAGTGGGTTGTAAAGAGTTGGGTTGGTAGAGAATTTGAAATCACTGCAACTGGGACCGAAGGTCCAGATAGAGCGAATTAGAATAACCTAGATGTGCCGAAATATGCGCCGAGTGTACAAGTAAAAATCCATCTGGGGCTGCCACGGAGAGACATTGCTGCCATCTGTTGAGTGGAAGGGCAGTGAGGAAGAAATGGGGGTCATTGCCAGGAGCCAGAGTTAAATAGGCTCCCTCGTGCTGGATTGTCTTTGTCAGGGGCTGTGAGAATGAGAAGGGAAATAACAGCTTTCTGACATGAGCAGGCCTTGGATAAATGCAGGGTCTGTATTGTGAAAGAGCAGAGGGCTGCTGCGGGGGTAAGCAGCGACCCCAAACAGAGGTGCCCCTGCCTCAGAAGCAACCGAGCACGCTGACAGCGCGAGCAGCTGTGTGTGCTGATGTGGTGTCTGGAGCCATTACTGCTGCAGTGAATGGGAGCACTGCATGCAACACTCGGTGAGCAGAAGCTTCGGCATGGAAGTCCTTGCAGGACTGAAGAACAGTGGAGGGGAAGAAACGCCGCTGCCATGCCCCATAGAATGCAATGTCAAGAGCAGCACTACAGTGGCGGTTCAGCAGCACTGACAGCAGTGCTGCCAGGCGGTCCAGACAACACAGGCAAACCAGGAGCCAGGGATACTGTGTGCAGAGTAGAGCAGGAGCTCCAGCAACCATGGCACAGTTTACTGGCAGCAATGGAAGATAAGGGTGAAGGACACAGGGAACCGCCACGTTGGGTGACCGGTTCACTGCTTGCAGTGTAGAACGGAAGGAACATGCAGCACTGACAAGTGTGGCAGGGTGACTGGAGGCAATGTAGGTCGTAACGTTCTAGGTGGCCGGGTCATACTGCAAGTTTCGTTGGCAAGGTCACACTGTAAGCATTGGAAGGGGCAATGCTGACAGCAGAGAGTTGAGGGTGGCAGCTGTAGAGCAGCACTAGTAGCAATGTTAGTAGGTACCCGATATTCTGCTGGGCAGAAGCGAGAGCGTGTGGTGGCAATTTAGGCCACTCCATGTAGAGCAAGCAAACCGCCCCCGCCCCCCCACCCACCGCTCCGCAAGGCAATAGTAACAGAACTGACAGAGATAGCTAGTAGTCACTGCAAATTGTGCGTGGTTAATGTCTGGGGCAGCACTTAAGTGGCGAAAGGGAAGCAGGGTCGTGCAGTCTAGAGTGAGCAATGTGGAATGGGCCAACAATGCAGCAATGAGAGCAGAAGGCCAAGTGTCCTGCGTCACCGAATGCGGTTCAGGTTATGCAGGACTGGCAGTAGAGAGTTTAAGAGGGTCACAGCATGCGCGGTACGGCAGAGTACATTATCAGGGCCACGGCATGCAGCGTAGATAGCAATAGCCCGGCCTCCTTCAGGGCATCAGTGACAGCTGATGTGGCATCACTGTAAGTGAAGTTTATAATGGATGGCCAAAGGCAGCACTTGGAGGGCAGAAGAATCCAGGGGAAGCAGGTTACCCTAGAGCTGACATAAGTGGGTGTGCGGTTATGCAGTTTGTGGTATTTTACCCCGAACCCAGTCCAGCAGTTGGAGGGACAGGAGTCGTGCAGTGAGGATTAAGTTCGCCCATCCCTGAAAGAAGTGGGCGCAAGTTCAGTGCTGGATTAGGCTGAGTATTGTGGGCTCGCTTTGCTCCTCTTACCAGATCCCTACCTAAGTAATAAATCACAGACAACTTATGTGTATGGAAAAGTTGTAGGCCTTAGGCATTTTATTTTCTTACAGAAAATACAACACAACAAAAATAAATACACTTCCATATGCTTTTGGGCACCTTGTGTCCAGTCCCGAAGTTGCCCAAGGCTCCTCCCGAGTCCTTGTTATCCCTGAGCCTTCGTTCCTGTGCACATGCCGCCTACGACATGTCTTGGACCGTGTACCGAAGGAGTACTCGGCGTTCCCACTTCTGCCTGCTCCTTTTCTTGGACCGTGTACCGAAAGAGTACCCGGCGTTCCCACTTCTGCCTGCTCCTTCTTTTTTCACCGTGTACCGAAAGAGTACTCGGCGTACCGGCTCCTGCCTGCACCCCTCTTCTTCCGTTATTATTGTAGGGTTGGTTGGGTGGCAAACGTTTTTCCTTCCTCTTATCCAGGCACTAAGAGCCTACCCGAGAGAGGTGAGCTCTTACCTGGTTTGTGCCGCCTCTCCTTTTCCTGGCTTACTTATACACCCACAGCCTTTTGTTCCTTCTTGGGGGTGGCCGGCTTACCCCCCTGACCCCTTGCCGTTATATTTCGCACCTTCCCAGGTGCTGCTTCCTGCCCTTTCCTGGGCTTTTGTTCCTTGTGGCGCCGTTCGGACGCCCCTCCCTACGTTTTCTCGTCGTTTTCCCCCACCCCGCGCCTAAACTCCCAGACCCTCTATCGTCCCGCATTTCATGCGGCCCGGGGCCTGGGCCATAGGCTGAGTAGTGTGGGCTCGCTTTGCTCCTCTTACCAGATCCCTACCCAAGTAATAAATCACAGACAACTTATGTGTATGGAAAAGTTGTAGGCCGTAGGCATTTTATTTTCTTACAGAAAATACAACACAACAAAAATAAATACACTGCCATATGCTTTTGGGCACCTTGTGTCCAGTTCCGAAGTTGCCCAAGGCTCCTCCTGAGTCCTTGTTATCCCTGGGCCTTCGTTCCTGGGCACATGCCGCCACACCTGAGCGGGTGTTCCTTACGCCCGCTCAGGTCCCCCCCAAAAGCACCCTACCTACAACCCCGTTCTTGAAGTGCCCTAAAAATGTTGTCGGAAAAGACCCCCATCTTTTCCTTGATAGGTGTACCCCATCCTAGTGAAACATGTCCGGATTGTTCCGGTGTAAGCCATGTTTTATGAAGTGCAGCCCTGTGCTCTTGCAGTACTTTCCTACTGATTTATTTAGTTTCTTTCTGCCTATTTCGATTGCGTGCCTCTTCTGTGCCCCATACCAGACCCTTCTTGGTATTAGTTCTGACATAAAAATCTCGGTTTTCCACCAGCTGCGGGCTATGCTATGCAGCGACTCGCAAATGTTCCTTTGTAATTTACCCCTATTTGTGCTCACCAGGTCGTTCCCTCCGAGATGTATAACTAGGTACTCGGGGGGGGGGGGGGGGATGGGGGTGGGGGACGGGGGGGGTTGGGGTCCCTGAAGCCCATCGGGTCCAACAGCCTGTCGTGAATGTCCTCCCAGTGCATCCCCGGGAGGCCCCACCAGGATGTAATTGTGTTTCTGAAATGTAGTCCTTGCTTCTCTTCTTCCAGCCACCTGCCTGCCCGGGTCACAAAAGAGTGCCCCACTATCCATGCCGATTTGTAGGGTCCGGCCTCTATGGAAACTGGGAAGATAAGTGTTATATCAGTTCCTCCCAGATGTATTTTTTAAAACATTGCGACTTCCATCCCCCAATTCTTCTCACACCCTTCGCTCCCAGGCCCCCCGCCCATGCACGGGTCGCTGCTCCTATCCTGAAAGCGTGTGTTCCAAATTCGGCTGGATCCCATCCTGCTTTTGCCACTGCCTGTTTCAATACCGCGGCGCCTGAAACTGGTACCTGCTGAGTGCGCTGCTGTCCCTATGTATTAATAGCTGCCCGTGTACCACTGGTCGAAGATCTAGGAATTCTTGGGTGATGCATCTGGGACAGTGGTCCTTCTCTCTGATGCAATTGAGGTCTATTGCTCTCCCCTTCCCCGTTTGGTCTGTTTTAGATTTTTTTAGCATTAAAGACATCCCCTTGTGTCCCATATTAATGTCTTTCCTTGCCAGGCCGTCTCCTGCCACTGTATTACTGGCCACCAGCTCCCCTACCCTAAAAGCTCCATAGTATGCTAGCGCAAATGCTGCCCTGAACAGTGCGGTTTCGTACGTGCTGCTGCATGTGTCTCGCAGTACTTTTAACAGAATTATCAACTTCCCAAAATTTACCGGCCTTCTGTTATCTGGTTTCTTCCCCTCTAATTTCGCCCATCCTATCATAGCGTATTTTATTTTAGCGCTGTCGGTTGGGTCTGGTATGCCCGCCACTTTTGTGGTATATGCCACCGCCGCTAGGTGCGCTGCTGCCAAGCTTTTCTTTTTCCCTTTGGCAAATGCCCCTTCGAGAAATTCAAAAAAAATTTCTGTTGACATTTTTTCCACCTCTTTTCCACCTGTTTCCACCAACACATCTTTTACATGCTTTTCGTACTGCTTAACCGTTTTGTACATTAGGGCGTTCCTGGTCAGCTTGTCAATGACCCTTTCCTTTCTCTGTTCTTCTCCCACTTCTTTTGAGTCGACCTTGTGGCCAACCATGCTTTCCTTTCCAGTGCCTCCAACGGGACCCATGCCTTCCGCGGCGTGGGCGTACTTTCCTTGTCGGCGTCCGGTCTTAGCTCCCTGAATTTTTTACACTGAAAGTGAGAGATTGCATCAGCCACCACATTTGCTTTCCCAGCGATATGCCTCGCCTTTATGCATGTATTCATTTTTAGGCTTTCCAGCGTGATTGCCCTCATTAATTCCAACACTATTATGCATGACGCACTTCCTTTATTTAACACGTGCACCACCGCCATGTTATCTGACCATACTGCCATCTCCTTGTTTCCTAGCTCTTCCCCCCATGTGCATAACACGACCTATATCGAGAAGAGCTCCAGCAGCGTTATGTTTTTTGTCCATTCCGCCACTTGCCATGTTTTTGGCCACTTGCCTGCACACCATTGTTTCCCCAGTATCACGCCAAAACCAAGGCCACCTGCTGCATCGGTGAACAACACCCTTTTACCTTCCTCGTTCACCGGTGAGCGCCATATCACTGACACATTGAAGTATTTCAGAAATTCCGCCCATACTTCCAGATCTTTCTTGATTCCTCCCACTAGCCTGACTCTGTGGTGCCCCTTTGTAGCACCTCTCGTTTTCAGCTCAATACTTCTCTGGAACACCCTTCCCTGTGGTATGACTCTTCCTGCGAAGTTCAGCTTTCCTGGCAGCGCTTGTAACTCTCTCACTGTCGCTTTGTTTTTTCCTTGTAGTTCCTTTATTGTCTTCAGCAGATCTGTCACTTTGTCCTCCGGGATTCGGCACCTTCCTTTATTTGAGTCAATTTCTATTCCTAGGAATTGGATAATCTGCGCTGGGCCATCGTTTTCTCCTCCGCCAGAGGAAAACCCCACTCGCTTGTAATTTCCACAAATTTATCCAGGGTTGCCCTGCATAGCTCTGAACCTTTGGGCCCAACGAATAAAAAATCGTCCAGATAATGTACCATCATGGACTCCCTCATCTCTTCTGTTACCGCCCATTGCAAAAATGAACTTACCCTGTCAAAATATGCACATGAGATGGCGCATCCCATCGGGAGACATTTGTCGACTAAGTATTCCCCCTCCCAATGCATACATAACTATCTTTGCGATCTGCTATTGACTGGCAACAGGCAGAATGCAGATGTCTGCTTTCGCCATCCATGCCCCTTTTCCCGCTTTCCTGACCAGTTCTACTGCCTCCTCGAAGTCTGAATATGATACTGTTGCATCGCTCTGGGCGATGCCGTCGTTCACCGAGGCCCCCGAGGGGTAGGATAGGTGGTGTATCAGCCTGTATTCCCCTTCATCTTTTTTCGGCACCAGCCCTAGTGGAGAGCATATAAATTCTTCGAATGGTAAGGCCGTAAAGGGGCCCTCCACCCTCCCCAGTTCTACCTCTTTCTGGATCTTACTGGTCACTATATCTCTGTTCTCGGTTGCCGACTTTAGATTGCTAGGAATGTCTTGCGCTCCCTGCCCGGTAAATGGGATGTTAAAACCTTCTCTAAAGCCTTGTCTGATCTGCCGTTTCCTGGTCTGGGTATTTCTGGAGCCACCCTTCCATCCTCTCAATTTTTACCGGCATGGCCCCCTTCCCGCCCCAGTTCTTATTTCCACGTCTCATCGCTTCTGCCGCTTGGAGCTGCGGCTCTTGTGCACTTGGCGCTGCTGTGGTCACCCTTACATCTCTCGCACTTGTGGCTGAACTTGCACTTCCATCCCCAGCTACAGGGTACCCCCTTTTCAAAACTCCGACATTGTCCTGGTTCTGCTCGTGTTGTTCCCGCGCTCCCGCTGCCCCCCTGTGTTGTCGGGGGCAGGCTGCTCTGCCACCCTCTCTGTGACCCATAATTTCTGCTCCGAAAACTCTGGTCTCTATTTCTGTCATAGCTGGATTTGTACTTTCTGTTATTGTATCTATAATCCGCTTTGTAATCATTCTGCCAATACTGCCTTCTCTGCTGCCCCCCTGTGCTTCGCTCCTTGGAATCCCATTTCCCCTTTAGCACATTAAATATGTAGAGATTAAAGTTTTCTTCATCCCAACCCATATCCGGAAAGCAGTCCATCTCCTTCCTGAACTCGTGATCATACTCCAGCCATGCGTCACCTCCAAACGCTGCGTGTACCTTCAGCACCCTCTGCTGATACGCCACTAATGTTACCCCGTCTTCCGGGAATTTTTGTAATATAATTGTAGACATTATGGTGAAGGCCGTCATCCAGTTGTCAAAATCGTCCTCCACCTCTCCCACCCGCGGTTCAGCGGAACCAGGAGTCCCATGTAGGTCCGGCACCCGGCCGGTGGGCGGAAGGGTCCCGGCGCTCGTGTCTATGCGGGTGGGTGATGGCCTGGGTGAGGTGATGTCCTGAACCAGGACAGCAGGAGCTGCCAAGAGCAGCAACATCCAGTGCCAAAAGTGCCATTGCCCCATCTAGGCGCACCGGAGAGACCAGAAGGCGGACTCTGCATGCCGAGGAGAATTGCGGATGTCCGGGGACAGAGAGCATGCAGCAAACCTTCACGGATGCTGCGGGCGCAGCAGGCATGTCTTCAGGCTGCTCCTGCCTTGCATCTCCAGTAGCCAAGGAATGGAGCAGCGGGCATGCAGCTCCTCACCACGGGTCGGTCAGTCCCAGCTCATACCGCCCACAGCAGGGGTGTAGGAGCCCAGGGAGAGGTCGTGCACTACTGTGTGTGCTTGGGCAGCCCCAGGTCTGAAGGAGCACAGGGATTACCAGAGCTGCAGGGAGGGGAAATATAGGAGGGCGGCAAAAGGAGTTTTTGAGTGGCAGAGGAGCAAATCTGAAGCAGAGGAGGTTTCCGGGGTGGGGTAATCTGCCATCAAGGAAGGGGGATCTTGTACAGCTTGACCCCTTCAGCTCCACCATCCCGCCAAGCTGCTCCACGGTTCTTCAGTCCTATCATTGCTGATGCCCGTGCTGAGGAAAGCAGTGCAAGTGGCTGCAGCTTACAGGGAGGAAGCAGGGCGATGGGGGACAGACAAACCATCCCCACACAGGCCCTGAGAAGGGAGGCCTGCCTCAGTCTCCAAAAGAGATTTTCTCGCGGCTCAAGCATTGAAAGTCACACAGACACGTGACATGTGACAGGACTCCGGATTGGGGGGAAATACATTGAAAAAGACCCTATTGGATTTCATCTGCATAGTACAACAGGAATGAAAACTTAGTGCGTTGGCAATTGTATGGCACAGCATTTTCAGTTGTCATGCCAACTGCAAAGACTGCTTCTTGGCACCCCTTGGTTATCTGTAGCAATGGTTTTGGCGATATTTTGGTGGCTATGCCACCAAAATGCACCACAACCATAAAGAGAAGAGCCATACCCCTTTTAAGGATAAGTAACAAAGTTGTGAATGAATACACCAGCAGGAGAGTACACCAAGGTGGAAAAGGGATTGAGAAAACTTTGGTGTCAAAACCCCTCCTTGAAATTGCAAAGCAGTGACGATCAATAGAAAAAAGGAAGAACCATACCCCTTTAAGGATAACAGATCCAGAGAGTGAGAGATTGAAACATTCAACAGAACTGTGGGCTTAAGGGAGAATCAAGGGAGGAGGAGTCCCCCTTGAAACAGTGAAGCAACACATTGTATGAAAGGAGAAACAGAGAGGAAAAGTCATCCCTGTATAAAGCAGTGGAACATTATTGACTACCAGAAGTACCAGATAAGACAGTGGATGACCAGAAGAAACAAAGGAAGGGAGGACCCCTCTTCCTGGTGGAACTCTATTTCTTTTCTTTTCTGCACCTTCAAACTTTATGTTTGGAACTTTGAAAGAAAGCTATAAGTGTATGGTTCCATGTAATTTCATCATGGGATGTTTTTTCGCTGGGTTTTTTACCGCAATTTATTTTTTTTACGAAAAACCCCATCACATTTTTTAAAATTCTTTTTGGGGATTTCCCCCCCCCCCCTCAACCCCCCTGTTTTCTAAAATATTTGATGGGTTTTTTCAAAGAAGAAAATGTGAAGTAAAGTAAAATAGGATGAAGAGGAGTAGAGATCTGGAAGAAAAGGAGAGGATAGGACATCAGAAAGGCGAGGAGTGAGCAGCAGAAAGAAGAAGAAAGGACATTTCAGTGGAAACTTGAGAACATCAGGAAGAAGCGAGGAAATCAAGAAAGGGTGGAGAGATGAGAGGAAATCAGGAATATGAGAAGAGGGAATCAGAAAAAGGCAGAAAGAATTAGTGGAAGGAAGAGGCGAGGAAAAGGAGTAGAGAATGAAATTGAGAACAAGATGAGAAGTGAAAATTATGAATTTGGAAAAGGAGGAGAGAGAGGAAATCAAGAAAAGGAGGAAATAGAAGGAAATCAGGACACCTTGGCACCCAGAGGCAACTGTGTATTCCCACATCTTGAAATTAATACATTGTCATTTATGCCCTATAGAGATCTTCTTGAAATAAACAGCTCAGATCATCCTTAAACTCTAACATGGTTTGCCTTCATCACGGTGTAAAGCTTTGATAGTCAAAATGATCACGCAAGGAATGCAGGCCAGAAGATAATTCCCTCTGGAAAGGAAATCATTCCAAAAAGTGTATTCTAATCAGGGGTGACATCCAAGCCGAGCTCTGCTGGAGGACTTTGGGGCAGCTTCTGGCCTGAAGATAAATGTGGGAAAATCGGAACTGTTGAACTTGACCCTAAACTCAGGGAATCGGGAGGCTTTGAGGGCGGCTACCCCATTCATATGGAGCCCGGACGGCATTAGGTATCTCGGAGTGAAAATTAGGCCAACCTTGGCAGGCTGGTATCTAGCAAATTACCCTCCATTGTTAAAAGATATCAAGTCCGACTACCACAGGTGGAGGGGCCTTCGCGTTTCGTGGCTGGGCAGGATGGCGGCGGTGAAAATGGTCACCCTGCCGCGTCTGCTGTATCATTTCCAGGCAATACCCCAAGCGGTCCCTGCAAGCTTCTTCAAGGAATTGGGAACCTTGACCAGAGAGTTTCTGTGGGAAGGGAAGAAGGCGAGGGTAAGTGAACAGCTGCTGATGGCGCCCAGACGGGAGAGGGGACTAGCACTTCCAAATTTCCAACAGTATTATGAAGCCACACAGCTACGGGTCATTATAGATTTGCTTCGGGAAGGGGAAGCTACACAAGATAAACAGTGGGTGAAAATGGATAGAGCAGTGGCAGATCGCAGTTTGGCGGAGGTGCTGTGGCTCCCAAAACAACATAGATCCAAGCATCTATATGAGATCACTATAACGAAATTGATGGTGGAGAACTGGGATAAACTGGTGGGCACTAAAGGGATTACGACTTTCCCATCCCCCTTCACACCCTTGTTTGGCAACAGGGATTTTACTCCTGGGCTGGAAGTAGGAGCCGTCGGGCGATGGCAGGAGGGAGGCTGTAAGTGGCTGGGGGACCTGTTTCGGGGGGGTGAGGAAGAGTTCTCTCGTTCTAGGAGTGTAAGGGGGACTATGGGATAAAGGAGGGGGAAAGGCTCCGATAAGCGCAATTACATCATTGGGTCTTGAACCTGGTGAACAAACAAGCAGCAACGAGAGAGAAGACGCACTTTGAAAGATTCCTCCCGTCCAACGATGGGTCCAGGGGGTTTATAACTAACTTTTATAAAATTCTGGACGAGGCAACCAGTAGGGGTCAATGGCAGTACACGCAGAGGTGGAATCAGATCCTAAGAAGGGAAATGGAGCGAGAAGAGTGGGAGAGGCTGTGGAGGGACATCCCCAGACTGGCTAAAGCATCCCAATTACAGGAAATGTGGTATAAGGCACTGATCGGGTGGCATTATACACCAGCCCGTCTCCGGGAGATCTACCCCAGCCCTCGGGAGTTGTTGGAGGGGATGTGGGCAGGAGGGCACGGCGCAACACATCTGGTGGGACTGTCCGAAAATTAGGCCTTTTTGGCAAGAAGTGCGGGACGCTCAGGAACAGGCGTTCTGGCCAGGGACCAGTAGACCACCAGTGGAAATCCTCCTGGGAATCAGAGGGGGTACTGCTCAGAGGGAGCCCAGATCTCGAGGGAAAGCGAGGGTTATCCTCATAATCGCAGCTATGACAGTAATAGCATGGAGATTCCCCTCTTGCAGGACTTACTGCAGAAACTTTGGGATATTGTGGCACTCGAATGGGCAACGTATGCCAAGAACAATAACGTGCAATCCTTCGCGAGGAACTGGGAAGAAACATTGGTATATCTCAAGGGGGACTTTCGAATTGGGTGGCGCCCTCAGAGTTTTCGACTTCTGGATCTGCAGTAAACATCCACGACTGGCCTGCGGACGTAACGGTCAAAGGACAAAGCCAAGCTGCTACAGGGGGGTACGGTGGGGGGGTTGGAAAATTGGGAGACCTATTGTTCTTGTTACAAAACTATTAACTTTGGCGATTGGTCCATGGGGTAATGGATCAAGAACACAGTAACGCTGCCTTCAACGGGGGGTGGGAGGGAGTTGGGAAATATAAGTTATTTGTTGTTAAACCAATAAAAATATGTTTTTAAAAAATATACATTTTTAGGAACTACTGTGAAGATCAAATGTACTGCAGATCTGGAGTTATCTTAATGTTATGTAAGCAGTGGTTAATAGGTAATAATTATTTTACAAATCTGAGGATGAGATGAAGTTTGGAATCAGAGGGTTGGAAAAAGAAATAAAAGTATCCTATTGAGGATAAAGACTTATTCTAGAAGAAAAAGCTATTTGAAAACATTACGCTAGAGTTCCTAAGTAAAAGAGTCTGAGATGAGAGAGACTCAGATGCTAAGTAAGTGGTGCGAGGCACTTTATTTGCTTTTTCTCAATTAATAATACAGATCCAACTAGGTTTCTGCACCTGGAGATCCTCTCAGTATCAGTCTTCTCTTGGTGTATGGCAGCGTTCATTCACCCTTTTGCCTGTTCTTCATCTGATCTCTCCAACTTAATGAGCATAGCAGTACGGTGGGCTCCTGTCTTCTGCTTCTTCCTCCTAGAAAGCAGATAGGCAAAATGACAAAATGTAGCCAGCGCAACCTCTTTTGTAACAGATTGGATCAGCCTTGTCTAATCCCAGTCTGAATTTCGTTGCAATCCATTCCCCTTCCCCGTAAAGTGCCCCCCCCCACCGCATTTTTCTCCAATCCTACTGCTAGACTGGTCCGCCATGACACCCTCTCCAAGTTGGTGTCTGTACTTTGATTAGATATTGTATCCGCCATCATGCCGTGCTCTGTTAGTGTCGCTATTCTACGGTAAAGGGTTTGAGTGTGTATCGGGTGTCGTCTTTATCGGCGCGGCTCTAGGCAGCCCTGAGGCGTTACTCGAGCCAATATCAGTGCCAGCTTCCTAGTTATGCGTGGCCTGGGTGTCCTGGGCCATTTTGCCGAGATCAGGGTTGACGGCCTGAACGGCGCCCTAGGCCGTGTTGCCGACATCTGGGCTGACTACTTGAACAGAACTAACTACCCCACTTTTTACTGTGGCCAAAACGCCCCCTGTAGCGTTCTACTGTTTGGGACCGTGAACGGTTCTTAATGCAGGGGCTCTCTCACCATCTGTCGCCACCATCTCAAATAACCCACCACCAGGATTCAACCGACAGGGCAGATCACAAGCCCTGGAGAGATAATCAGCCACAAGTTAGAACACGGTAGGTCGATGCAAGGTCACGTAAGAAAATGGCAGAGTCTAGAATCAGTGAAGGACACGATACATCGAGTCCTTGTGAACCGCCAACCATTGTAAAGGTGCGTAATCCTTATAAATGGTAAAAGACTGTCCCAGCAGGAAGTAGCACAAAGATTCCACTGCCTACTTACTGGCCAAACACACTTTCTTGATTGTGGGGTATGGGAGTTTGTGCGGGAGCAGTTTCCGGCTGATAAAACAGACTTCCCTAAAGTACTCCAAGACTGCACCCAGACCACAACCGGAAGCATCTATATGTAAAAAAAAAAAACAACTTCGGAAAAGTCTGGACACCTCAAAATAGGATGTTGGGAGAGGTCATTCAAGCGGATGAAGGCTTGCTTCACCCTCTCATCCAGTGATAAGTCTCTTTTGTGTTGGGACTTTTTTTGTATTCGATAAAGTCATCGTTTTGATGGATTCCATTTTGTCTACTTGTGGCCTGATTTTGCCACGTCTCACAGTATACCCCATGTACTTAGTTTGCGTGGTACCCAGTACAGTCTTTTTCAAGTAGATTTGTAACCCATCTGTCTCCAACGTTTTGACTACCTATGTTAAATGGGTCAAATGATATTCCCATGACCCACGGAAGACAATTATATTATCTCGATACGAGGCAGCGTATTTCTCATGAGGCTTCAATATTTTGCCCATTAACCGTTGGAAGGTCGTCTCTGCTCCGTGAAACCTAAAGGGCAATACCATGACTTGATGCAGTCCTTGAGGATTGGCAAAGGTGCCTTTTTCAAGATCCCTAGCTCATAGCTGTATCTGCCAGTATCCCTTGGTTAAATCAATTGTACTCGGGTATTGTGCCCTCGCTAGGTTTTCCAGGCGTTCATCTACTCTTGGCATTGGATAAGCTTCATACACCGAAATGTCATTCAATTATTGGAATTCCATACAGAATCCTTTTGATCTATCAGGTTTCAGTACTAAAACTATGGAGGAGCACCAGGGGGCTCACGGAAAGTTACATTATATTGAGCTTCATAATTTCTTCCATTTCCTGCTGTATTATTTTTCTTTTGGCTTCAGGTATCCAATATGGCCATAGTCTGATCATTTTTTTGGGGATAGTGTAAATGGAGTGCCTCACCAGTGCGGTACGGCCAGGCATGACGGTATCTGGTGGGACGGTCGATTAGTTCTGTTCTTTTCCATTCCAGAAGGTTGGCTTCCCATTTCAGATCCCCTAAACTCACTCTGGGTTGGTGGGGAAATATCTCTATGTGGTCTGCTTGGCTCGAAGTAATGAGAGCCATTGAAACTGTAGATTTGTTCCATTCTTTTAGGATATATATGTGGTCGTTTTTCTCTAGTTGGGCTTGGTCAGGTTGGCTCATCCGATAGTTCACTGGCAATGGAGCATGGACTATGGAGTACGGACCCTGCCATTTGGCAACATTTTGTTATCACTAGTCGACAGTAAAACAAGTACATTATCCCCGGTTAGAATGTTCTGACTCCGCTTTTCTTGTTGTATTATTATTCTTGTTTGTTTCGGGCCAAACCTAGATTGGTGTCGGACAACTCTCTGGGTTAGTCTACATGAATTAAGGTCTTGATATATTCTGTGGGTGGTTGTTCCTCTTGTTCTTCCCATTCTTCTTTCACTATGTTCAAGATGGTTGTAGGTTGTCTTCCGAAGAAATGTTCAAATGGGGAGAACCCGGTAGAGGACTGTGGAGTATCTCTTAACACTTTTAAAACCAGGCGCAACGTCATGTCGCAGTTCCTACTCATTGGTTGCGTTTATCTCTTTAGCATTTGTTTAACTGTTTTGTTGTACCGTTCCACCAGTGGTAAACATAATTAGACAATTTCTGTATGTGCATTTGATGGGACACTTGGCTCATCATGGTGGACATAAAATGTGTCTCTTGATCTTTGACAATCTACTTGTGTATACCTACTGTGGAAAAAAACAGTATCAGCGCGTTGCTTCCTTGTTTGGCCTATGTACCCCTCATAGGAAAGGCTTTGGGGTATCTAGTGGCATAATCCACTAGAACCAGGATATACTGGTGCCCTCTACTCGCTGGTTCTAGGGGACCCAACAAACTGACTTCTGTCCTTTGAAATAGCACCTTGATGAGAGGCATGTGCATTAGCGTGGCATTAAGCGATGTATAGGTGCTGGTTAGTTGACAGGTGGGTCAGTTTTTGCAACACTAGAGATAGCAGGCCAATAGAACCTTTTCATCAGGATGCGTTGGGATTTTTGTGAGGCAAGATGGCATCTTCTCAGGAAGCTTTTGGAACAAGCAATTGTTCTTTTTCTTGATGGTCCTCTGTGTAATAAACAGTGATATTATCTGTTTTGTTTCTTAAACCAAACCCCCTCTCAGGATTATCTGGCCCCATCTCTTGATCTGCTTTGGTTTTGGCTGTTCGGAGGGTCTCGTCTGTCAAGAAATTGGCTTGTAAAGACGATATCCTCTCTTCTATATACCACCCCACTATACTGTTTTGGTTAATGGCAAATCTCCAATTACGTTTTCCCTGTCTGATTATTTTCCGGGTTTTCTGGGGTCGCATGGTTGAAGCGGTTAAGTCATCATTATGGAAGGGAGCCTCCCTCGGCCAGTCATATCTTCTCCTTGCCCTTATGTCTTGGAATTGCGGTAAGTCAGACCCGATCAGTACAGAGGCTGGCAGAGCAGGAATTAAGGTGGCCCGTATAACTCCGGCTCTCTCCTTTAACTTGTAGTTAACCACCTTAGAAGGATATATTTTTAAATCCCAATGTACGCATTTAATTCTTATCGGGCGTTGTCAGTCTACCCCAGTGTTACTTACCTGAGGAATGATGGTGGTTTGTTGGCTTCCACTGTCCAGCACTCCCTGTGTATGAACGCCATCCACTTGTGCTTCCATCGTGTATGGACATTTTCGCCCTGTGAAAGTTCTTGATTGCACTGTCCTGAATTCCATAGGCATCGGGTGGGTACTCTTGACAGAACCGTGCTATGTGTCCCAACTCACCACACTCGAAGCACAGCGTTTGTCTGAGTCCTACTTGTGTGGATAAACTGTGCATTTCAACCATTGCCATTTTCTCCTCAGGTGGTTTTAATCACAGATTTATTTATTTTTTTCTGTTGTGACTGTTCGGGTCGGGTTTATTCATATGAGGGTCACATTACCCCAACACCCTTGCAAATCCAGCTTTTTGATAAGCTGAGGCAATGTTGATAGCGTTGGTTAGACTTGGTCGGTGGGGTTGACGTACTCCTTGTTGAATTAGTGCTGGCAGGGCATTCAGGAACTGCTCTAGTATTATCTTCGCTGTCATGTAGGCCATGAAGAAAGTGGCTTGCTTTAATTTCTCAGTTATGTCTTTAAGCCTGTAGAATAATCTAGGGGTCAGGAGTCTAGTTTCTGTGAGTTTCACCCGATATTCAGACCCAAATGCTCCAATATATCTCTTTTTATGTCGCCATACAGGATATCTCCTGTAGGACTGGTGGCTTGCTAATCCCCCTGCATGGGTCCTGAAAGCAGAGGGGCAATTGCCCCCACCTGTCTTGGGGCCACTGGGTGTGTCCGGCCATGCATTTGAAATTCATGTAAAAGAACGCTGGGTTGTCTCCTTATAGATATTTTTGCAACACTGAGGAAGGTATTACTGGATGTACCCTTGAAATTGTTGCGACATTCATTAACTGCAATAGTGTTTCTTGGTGTTTTTCCTGTGCAGTGGTTTGTCTGGCCCCTTGCAACTGTATACCCTGTTGGAAGGCTTGTCTATCTGCCTGGGATTGCTGGCTCTGCAATTGTACCAGTAGCGGAAGCTGATGCTGCCCATCTGTCAAAGTCTTAAAATGTCCTTCATGGCACGCTCTATCCCACTGCTGACACCACTTAGTGAAATGAGAAAGACTCAGGCGCCAAGATGGTGGTACAAGGCTCTTTATTTGCTTTTTCTCAATTACTATTACAGAACGAACTTGGTTTCCTAACCTGTAGATCTTTTTAGTATCAGTCTTTGCTTAGGGTAAGACAGGCTCCATTGACCACTTTGCCTGATCTTCCTCTGATCTCTTGACTAAATGGCCCAGCAATAGGGTGAGCTCCTGTTGTCGGGCCTCTTCATGCTAGAAAGATAGAATGACACCATATATCCAGTGAAACCTCTTTTGTAGTGAATTGGATCAGCCTTGTCCAACCCCAGTCTGAGTTTTATTGGAATTTCTCCCCCTTTCTCGTCAGGTGGCACCCCAACCCCATTTTCCTCCAATCCTACTAGTAGATTGGTCTGCCATGACATCCTCCCAAAGTCAGTGTCTGTATTCTGATTGGATATTTTGTTCGCCATTGTGTCTGGTGCTGCGAGTGTCGCCGTGCTACGGTAAGGCGTTTGAGTGTGTGTATCGTGTGTTGTATCATTGCTGCGTCTCCAGGTACCTCTGCAGAGTTACTCGAGCCGGAGTCAGCACCAGATCCCTGTTATGCATGGCCTGGGAGTCCTGGGCTTTTTTGATGAGATTAGGGTTGGCATCCAGGGCTGTGTTGCCAAAATCTGGGCTAGCGACTTCAACGGAACAAACCGCCACACTCTTCACCGTGGCCCCAATGCCCCGTGGAGGGTTATTCAGGTCGAGCCTGTGAATGGTCAGAACTTGATCTTCGTGAGACTGGTATGTTAAGCCTAGAATTGAAGATCCCACATGCATTACATTTTTGTAACACAAGAGTGTTAATAAGAAGTGCAGACGTTATGTTGAACCTCAAACTGGGGTTCTCAACAGGGCCCATAATGTATATGGGATACTGATTGCTTGTTGCAGAAGCATCACATTATGAATTTGGTCTTGACATGTGACCCTTTATTCAATGGAGAACTGCAGACCTCTCGATTTTCTCATTGAGCCCTGGAATGCGCGAGCATACTTGGAAGTATCCATATTTCTTCTTCTCTGTAATTTTAAGTTGCAGTATTTTATATTCTTTTTTCTAACCTTAATCCTCAATAGGGCACTTTTTGTCTGTATTTTTCCAGAACCCTTTCCATATCAGACCCTCTTCTGATTTGTAAAGGTACCATTACCTGTTAGCCATTGTTTACATCACATTTCAAGTAACATCAGACCTGCTGTAAAGAGCATCAAAGTAGTTCATAAATTACTATTTATTTAAATTAAATGTGTTACCACATTATAATACTAGTTTTAGTATTATTTGATTTACCAAAAGAATATTCTTCTGGCATTGATGCCTTGCTTGATGACTGATCTTTAAACCTTGACACCCCTTATGAAGACTAGCCATGCTTAGAACCTAGTCTAAACATGTTATTTGTCACTGATAACCATACCAACTAGTGAGTTTAAAGAGTAGCTTAGGAGGTGATGGGGGCTTTTTTTGGAGTACAAGACGTGATAGAACTTCAGAATCTCACTGCGAGCCAGGTGGTGGAAATGGACGTCTTTTGTTGGTGACATCATAGAGAAAAACCTAGACATCAAAGGACCTGGTTTCCAGTGAGCAGGTCTACATTAGTAGGCTGTCTTACACCAGGCTATCTCCCAATGGCAGGCAAGTGTCTATTGAGACTCGAAGTTAAATGGAGCTCCGTGTGGTGACGGTGTACCAGTGTCACTCAGAGGTATCAATTGGGGGTGTCAAAGTGGCCCCATGGGAAACCAAGGGATCCAGCTTATGCCTTTTTTGGGGGATGTTGCCCTCACATTTGAGGACTCACCTAAAAAACGAGCACAGCTTTTCCCCTGACTGGATGCACTCCATATTTTTCAATCACCTATAGGACATTTTCTGCCAAAATACTGAAACTCTTCCACGGTGGGTGCGTGTGGAAGGGAAACAAGTGGTTTTCCTTGAACTCCCTATTTCCCCCACTTCAAGATGCATACTTTAAAAACAATATTACTTATGATATGAGGGAAGAAAATAGGGAAAAATCAGGCTGTTTAGCCAAGACCCAGAGAAAGACAAATCTATGGAAAATGGAGAACTTTTTCAAACACTGTGGAAAACACTTGTTCTGCAGCTGTGAAGCAATGTTTTTCAAGTTCCTAAACTCACACACTCAAAAATTACTGACTTTACATTGCAGTCTGAGAGTCAGAAACAGCTTAGCTATGTTAATGTGAGGTGTATATTATAAATCCACCCCTAGATGTTTCCATGATTTGTCTTTTCCCTTAGTTTCTCAGTTTAGGAAACTTTGAATAGAGCACTTACATGGTTTTTGGATGAAAAACATTGCCAAGTTAAAACAAATAATAATATAGCCAAATATACGGAAATCCTGCAAAAATGTTATGCTTCTATTGTTAAAAATGTTTTAAGATCCCACATATACAGGGATATCTGTGTTTCTAAATATTAAATGGAGATTCTTTGATAAAGACAATTGTTTATGGCAACCACTTTGAATTCCTATTCCTCCCTGATTGTTTTGAGTCCTCTACTAATAATGTGGTAAAAGTCTTTGAAAAGTTTGCAATAAGAAAATCAAAGTGTGATGAATGAATTACTGTGTTATGAGCACTCCCTCTCTCATGCAACACACAGACGCGCGCGCGCACACAAACACACACACACACACACTTTAACAAGGCTTTGTACACAAATGTTCACCTTGAGTGAAAAAATAATGTTATTGCTTGCGATAAGTTACCTGTGCATAGATTTCAAGGTGCAGTTCGCCCATTCCAGAAACAATGGTCTCTTTACTCTCAAGGTCATAGTGGATTCGAAATGTAGGATCTTCTCGGGCAAACCGGTTAATTCCTTTTGAAAATTTGTCAAGATCATTCTTTAAAAAGAGAACAAATATTAACAACCAAACAAGCTTTCTTCAAATTCAAGACCACAATCCTGCAGCAAAATGTCAAAGTCACATTTAAACAATAATCCAAAATACACTACCAAAACAACGATATCAAGATCTTCTAATGGAATGTTGGGATGTAGAGACATATCGGGCTGCCCCAAGATTAGCATACATAACATCAATTCACTTTCCCAATGCAAAATGTCAATTCATCCAAGTCATTTTTCTAAATATTTTTTATAGCCACTCTATTTCACCACTTACATCTTACACTTCCTGTCCTTTTCCCCTCTTCTAGCTCCTCATATTTCTACATATTCTTTACATCTGTGTAGGGCTATTTGTTTTGTTTATATTATTACTATAAGAAAATAGTACCAACTAGGTATCCCAATGAATAATAACCGTGAGCACACGTTATGAGGTAGGAATTCTTGGTCAGACAGTACAGCCTCTAGAGCTACGTTTTAAGGTGTCAGTTTCAATAAATAACATGTGAGACAGGGTCTAACACATACAAAACAGAGACCCATTATCAAAGCAGGCATCTTGCCCCATAGCTGGAACTGTCAGGCTTACTAGTCAGGGCAACATGCTGCACTGAGTTTTTGAAAACACAATGAAATGTACAGCTACTTTAGGTCATCTTTAAATAAATACACCAAATGGGGTTATCCATCGATAAAGTCACCTAGGAAAAGGTCACCAGGGGACGTTTCCCCAAATTTGCACCCCTATGAACATCAAGCACATTCCTCAAATATTCTAGGACTGGAGTTAGAATAGTAATTAATACCTTTCCTAGAATATGTGGGGAAGGCTTTTAGTGGTGCAGGGAAAAGAATGTGTCTACCTGGTAGGGGAAATGTTCACATAGAACCGCAAATGGCAGCCATACAACTGACCATGAAGCCATGTTGAAGGTTCTAAAATGTAGTCATACAGTTTTTACCAAAATATAATATTTTTTACTGTTACATCATCTGCTTATTTTCTAGTGGAAACATTTTTCCCCCATCTAATTTTCCACATTGTTGGGTCATTTTTCTAGCAGCAAAGGGGCAAAGATTGCATTTTCTATTACTTTTCGCTAACAAATGTGCTTAACTATTCATCCTGCCCACTTATTTACTTATAACAGAGGTATAATTTGTTTACGTACAAAAGGAACAGTAAAATTAAAATTGTGTGTTAAAACGTTAAACTATAAAAAAAAAAAAAAGGCCCTATTAAGGGTCGTACACCAGTGGATCTCTCACTGGTAAAGCTAAAAATGCATTTCTCTTTTTCCAAGCCTGCAACAAAAAGGTCCCAGTACAATAATGTGATAGTTCACTTCCTCCCACCAAACAAAGACCGAGGGCCACTTTAACCATTCTCACATGCAATTGTTTAAAAAGTGGTATCAGCCAGTTTCTCCTGATGTTGGCATAGGCTGGACAGAACAGGATAAAGTGCACAATGCTCTCTTCCTCCTTAGGACAAAAAGGGACAAACTACTGGATTACTTGGGTTCTATATGTACTTTAGACTAGTCCAGGGTAATATACCAATACGCAACTTAATTTATAGGGCCTTCATTAGCTTCCCCTGCATACTATCAAGATAACTTTCAAAGCCAGAGGCAATTTTCCTGGATTGAAACGGGGCCAAGCTAGCTGAGCATATCAGTTTCGCCCTGGACACTCTCTCTCCCATCCAACCACATTGACCTTTTTGAATAAAACTTTGAAATCAGTTGGGATCGATTTGGGCTGCAACCTGTAGCCTTCCATCCCCATAACAACCAGCTCTTTTCTTATGTCTTGAACCAGGGTAGATCACGCTCTCCCGGGTGAGTCAAACCATCCCTCACAGCCCTTCTATAGTGATCCAGATTACCATTTGACCATACTCTGGCCCATAGGGATGCTGGCCTTGTTCGACAGACAAACCCAATGCCCTGTAAACCCAGTTCCCATAAAACCGGGATATTGGGCACATTGGCCGACTGCCCTAATAAGGACTTAAAAAATGTCAACTCAGCCACCTGGAGCATGCCCAAATTGCACATGCCCCAGAGCACGGCCCCATAAAGGGCTGCCTGCCGTACTTGGCTCATGTAAATCTGTAGAATGACGCTAACTGGACCTACCCCATGGGCCTGTGTAAATCTGAGTACAGCCACACCACACTTTGCCAATTTTCGCCCTGCCAGCCTTACCTAGTTGCTTCAGGCACAGTTGGCCGTCACTCGATCCCCCAGATAGTCATAGTTTATTACCTGCTCAATAATGCCACCTCTCAGACAGACTTTGAGCCCAGGGATTTTCCTAGTCCCCTTTTTACTGAACACCATTGACTGTGTTTTATGCATGTTTATTGCAAGCCCATTTTCCTTGCAAAAACTTTCAAAGGTGGCCAGTTTTCTTTGGAGACCCCTAGGAGTCAGTGAGAGGAGTACCGCATGATCCACAAATAGGAGAATAGGTATTGGCTCAAATGCAAGTAATGGGGCATTGTTCTGCTCGTGCATCAGGCGAGGGTGCAGCCCTGTCCGACGCCCACATCTATTTTACTTCTTGAAGATGTGTGGCCATCTGGTGAGTACCTAATTGCCACCCCATTATTATTATTATAAAGTGACTGCATGCCTCTTAGGATACCGACGGGAAGACCCTTGTTAAATCAGCGCATTCCACAGTTTTGCTCTGGGTATGCTGTCAAACGTGTTCAAATCCAAAAGAAATGCGTATATGTTCATTGATTTTAAAGCCACGTACTTGTCCAAAATCAGCTGGAGCCCCAATACTTGATCTGATACCACGCTAGAAGCTGGCCTACAGATGATGCAAGGCCCCCACCTCCACGTTCCATGCCAATAAATGCCCAAGGACCGCCTTGGCAAACACTTTGCCCCCTGCATCCAGGAGGGAGACGGGTCGGTACCCATAGCCCTTCTTGAAAAAGGGGACCATGATTGCTAGGGTCCATGAGTAGGGCACCCTACTGGCTTCCAGCAAAACATTAAAGAACTTGTACAAATACGGAAGCCATATGGTCACCTCGGTATACAGTGTTTATATCGAATCCCAATATATCTAATCTTTTATCTTGAAAACCCTTATAGTGAATGTATTTAGGTTGGGGTAAGGGGTTTAATTTTTTGAGGAAACAGTCAGGATGGGCTTTAAGTGTGGGAAACAGGGATTGGGGGATAATCCCAAACACCTCCAAAAAAAAATACATTCACTATAAAGATTTTCAAGATAAAAGAATCGATATATGGCCTTTCGTTATACATTACCTTGATATAAAGAGATGTAACCGGTCACCACCTGCCTACACCACTCTGCCGGGACCATATCTGGACCCAGCGCTTTCCCCCCGTTTCTGCAATAATAGGACAACCTCAATGTCACGCATGATCAGCACAAGGGGAGCAGTGTCCCCCACCCCAGATCCTCCAGAGACTCTGCCAGGGTCCAACCGAAGGACCAGGCTTTCTGCCTTGTAGAGGATGCCAAAGTGATCAACCCAGGCAGCCTCTGGGATACTTCCCATTGCTAGGTTCCGACTGCTGCTCTTCGCAACTTCAATAAGGGGCCAGAAACTTCTAGAGTTGCCAGACTGTTACCGACTGGGATTGGCCAAGAGAAACACAGACACAGAGAACTTCCGTACCCAAGTTTATTTATGTTGAACAACTCAAAATAAACCAGTTTCTTCAATATCAGTCCAGGCTGGGGTGGTGGTTAACTCACTAGGAGACCCCCAATCCGTGGCCGTTTCTGTTTAGCAGGACAGTTCGATAGGTCAGTCCTGAACTCTACTGGTCTGGGTATACCTCCCTTGGTGGCGGGGTTCTGCGTGCTTCGCTCCTTCGCGTTCTGCCGTGTCTCTGGCAGGCCCTCGAGCACACCTCGTTCCACGCCTTCCGGTCCGGCACAGAAGGTACCAAAATAAAGTAAGCAATATAAAGCAAAAATGTGTCATCCCCCGGTAGCAGCGACCACTGTGCTCTCTGATGCTGCTGGAAGTTCTCTGCAAGCACCTTTCCTTCACACAGACTTAAGAGGCCCGAAAAAGATTGTCCCAGAGTTTATCCGAGTACGCTGCCTTCTTAGCCTTGAGGAGCTTGCGATGTAAGGCCCTTGCTGCGATCAGGGCCGATGTGCCCTGCTCCCCCCAGCCCTTAGCCTTCTCGATCAAGCCCTTTTAGCAGCGCGGCACAAACTGTCATACCATAGTGTGGATCCCTTCATGCACTTGAATGAGTTGATCAGCGTTGTTAACCTCACTGCTACAAAAAAGCTCAAGCAGAGGCAGGATGCTTGCGTGCCTGGTAATTTAGATTCTTGGTCTAGTAAGTGCCACTTGATAGGACACCTGGCACTACCTGGCGCAGTAAGAATCTTTGTTTGCCCATGAGCCTCTCTCCTTGCAGTAAACAATGTAACTAGTACAGAGACTACAATGGGATTGTGGTCACTTTCTCGCCTCTTTAGCACACAAAAACCTTGCAGGTAACCAAGATTCCACATTCACCAGAATGTAATCAGACTACATTTGGGGTACATACCATAAGTTGTACTTGCCGGGAATTCGTTTGGGAATCTGCCATTGCATGGCCTGCGACCCAACTGCAAGAACAATCTCGCTACCAGCTGAAAGAACAATCTTGCTACTTCCTTGGCAGATCTATAAACTCTTTTTTAATGTTCTGCCACCAGGTCCCCCACCCCCCATCTCGCGCCCACCTCATCCACGATCCCTTCCATAATATCAATATGTTCAAATTGGAGATTTAAATCACCACAAATAATAATTTGTATCAAACCAGTGTGACTTTCCCTCCATTTTGTTACTCTTTCTTCCAAAAATAATAGCAAGGGATTACTTGTGGTGGCATCATGGCGATTATACAGACTGATAAACCATAAGTTGAGACCCAGCAAGACAACGCATTCCATGTAATCACCAAGAACAATAGGAGACATATATATATTGTTGGAAATATTTTTACATTAACTCACAGATTCAACCCACCACTTTGGCACCCTTATTTCCCCTTTAACGTTGGTAAATTAAATGATACAAAGCCCTGGATATTGTCGGCCCCAATGACCATGTCTCTTGCAGGCCTATAATATCATAAACATTTACCAGATCCAACCACGCAGGGTCTTCCATGTAATTCTAAATGCTGCTATGTTCCATGACATCCTCCGCATTGATTCCAGTGGCCTAGGCAAAGAGGCTGAAGGTAATTGTACAAACTTAAAATCACACCCAGAATCGGGGCTCTGTGTTACACCAGCAGAGAGTTTGCAATTTCATTGGTTATTCGAATTCACAGAGCTTTGCAGCCCCAGAAGTAGTCTCTCTAGTCCTACCTACTTCATTAGAGGAACATACACCTAGACTGTGCAAACTAAGCCTCTCAAGTGGGTGGTCCGCAATAAAGTTACTCACCAGTGAGGTATGCAGAGAGCCCTTTAAGTTAACTTCATCATGGGTCTTGGCTGTTTGTTTGTGACAAACTGTTACCCGAAAACCCAACTTATACAGCATGCTCGAACACAGATATAATAGAGTGGCCACCACGGGTGATGTCAACCAGCAAAAAGGACCTATTTAAGAACGCACTCTTTGCTTTCGGACTCATTTCCTCAATTTTTACTCGGTTCCTGAGGTAACATTCAGTGCCACGATCACTACGGCGTGGGTCCCAAGCAATAGATGGAAAAGCCGGATTTGGGCAGGGAAATGGAGGCGTCGGTGCGTCCAGTCACTGCAATGGACCAGACGGTGCAATCGGAGGATCCTGAGGTACAGATATAAGATGGTTTTGTGTCTACCTCTTATTATTTGACTCATATCCACTTTGTAGTAGCATAGATGGTGCTACAGGGGGCGGAAGAAGGAGAAGCCAGGAGTCAATGGGCCCATGGTCCAAATGTAACCAGCATGTAATTAGATGCATCAATGGATGGCCGAGAAGCATCTACGGCTGGCGGGCAAGTCCGCGAGGCTAAGTTCTTGTTCTGGCGCCTTTTGAATGTCGTTTTTATTTATTCGTGCCTGTGGAGGGCTATTCATCATTATATCATTCTTCTTGGATTCCGCGGTTACTGACACTGGATCCGATGCAGTAACAGGCAGAGTTCCAGGGAGACGTTGGCCCATTTGTGGGACCTTTCACTTGGGCAACAACGTACTGGTCCATGTTTTCGTCGACCTGTGGTATCGATAATTGGGCTTCACATCTCTCTGGTGCACCTGCCATGAGTCGAACAGGGTCAATGCTGCATCCAATATAACATCCACCACTTTTGCCAAAATCCTTGTTGTCTCAAAATGATCCTCTGCCAAGTTAGTACATAGCACCAAAAGAGCGTCTAATTTATACATGAGGACATTTAATGTTGATACTCGTGGAGATTGATCAAAGATCTGGCATATATCAGCGCCAATGACATGGTACTGGTCTGTCTCCCACTATGAATTCCCTCTGTAAGGGGTTGTATATTCCCAAGGTTGGGTCTGGCAGATGAATTAGCTCCAATGACTTTGTCTGGCTCTGTGGTAACTGTTTGTTGTGCATTTCTTTGGAGTATGTGACAAATTCAGGAGGGATTCATTGTTGTCAATAAGTGGGCAGGTGGGAGGTGTACTTTTCCCAGTACTGGCAGCACCCACTGCACCCACCAGCAGTGGGTGCTCATTGACTGGTATAACCTCAGACACTGCTGCTAATCACTTTTCACTAACAAATGTGCTTAACTATTCATCCTACCCACTTATAGTATTAGTACCAGAAGTATTAGTTGTACTGCTAGTAGGAGTGTTATAACTGCTACCAACAACGGCACCACTACAACCAATAGCAGTGGCTCTACTATCAGCAATATTACTGCTACATGACGAAAACCAAATCTAATCGGGAATTACCTCTAGAAAACACATTTATAGAGAGAAAAGGCCTCAACAACACTATAGGACATGCTATTGAAAGTTTCATGGGTATTTCAACATATAGTGGTACATGGAGAGGTTAACATGCAATAGAAAAAAAACATGGCTATTCTAGGAATAATATAACAATATACTTTGAAATATGCAAACTAAAAAGCAGTAAGGTTACCCTAAGAATAAAATAAAAGCTTTTGCAAAGCCAACAGTTTTTGCGCTTGTAAAGGCATTAGATATGCATTTGACAAAAACTGCCATCACATGCTTAGCTACTCAACCCATTTACCAACTGTTATTTGCTTATGGGTTAAACATAAATTGGGTGAGTAGGGGGAGCTTTTGTGGTCAACCTGGGGTTGCTGAGGTGAGCTTATTAGCGGCGATGAGCAAAGTTGGTGTTTAATTGCTAGGACGAGCATGGAGCAAATTTGCTGGAGTGAACCAAGATGTAGGTCAATTGCTGGGGTGAATTTAGGAGGCTGGGCGTGAGCTTGGAATGTTGGTTCAACTACACTTTGTTATGTACCATCTGTATAAGCTTATATGTAATCTAAGTAAGCAGTCTGGGACTGAAAAGGAGACTGAAAGTGAGGTGTGAGATTGCTTGATCATCTATCGCAAACTATGTTCATCTAAAACTATCTTCCAGGAACAGGAATAATGACGCCATTGCCCTATGAATGCTTGGAGAGTATGGTGGCCCCTTTAGGAATGAGGTTGGAAGTTTAGACCAGAGTGTTTCAGGAGCTAGATGGGGTGGCACAGTTCAAGCAAGGCATATGGTAATGAGGGATGTAATTTATGAGAGAGTGAAAATAGAAGGGATGTTGCTTCTAGAGAAAGCACTTCCCATCAGACAATCATGTAGTTTAACAGGTAAGGAATCAAGCACAACCCTAGAAAGGCGGCCTCCTCATTCTGGGTGTATGGCACAGAGGTAACCCCCCCCCATGCTTCCACATCCACCCCTCAATGAATAGATCTGTGACACTTGAAGAGTCACCTGAGGCACACACACTTAAGCGCTTACTTGTGGGATCGTTTTTGGGGTGAATCTGGAATCAAGGGGAGTCAAGCAAGTAATGACCAAACTGAAAACCATTAGGAATCAAAATCATACTTAAAATTTATTTTTAAAAAGTCCAATATGATTTTTAGTGGCAAGAGGTAAGAATGTAAATCTAAATACACTCAAATAATCTGGCTACTAAAGTGGTTAAGTTTTCTAGATATTTGGGCATTAATATTGATACCATGCTTTCATGAACCTGAGCAGTGCTTTTGACAAAAGCCAATAGAGCAAATTATGTCAGGTGCTCAGGTCTATGAAAGCACCACCTGGCATCTTAGATATGCTCAGGATTATCAATCAAGGCAACCAGGCTTGTGTCAGGAGTGGAAGTATGGGTCATTGCACATCTTGTTTTCCCATTAGATCTGGGGTGCGCCAAGGTTGTGTACTGGCGACTCTGTTGTTCTCGCTCTATATTAATGGCCTGCATGGGGCACTTCTGGGGTGCAATGCAGACTTAACAAAAATAGATCTCTCATTTTTTTCTGCTTTAGCCTATGCTGATGGTATTGTGTTACTAGCTCGCACCCCAAAAGCACTACAGTGGCACATCAGCAAATACAACAACTTCATGAACGATCTAGACCTCCAAGTAAACACAACAAATCAGCAATATTGGTCTGCTGACAAAGTAAGAAGACTATTAAAACCCCACAAATGACTAGTAGCAACTGTGGTATACCAGAGGTCAATGGGTTTGATTAGCTGGGTTTTCGTTTCTCAGGGGGCGATCAGCTAACTCGCATCTAAAAAAAGGCCTTAGAATAAGGCAAACACTTGGTGGGATTTTTTGATCTATGAAAACGTTTAACGCCCAACCCGTTGATAAGATTTTGAAGATCTATATAGCAAAGGTTAAAGTCACTGTAAAGTATTGGTCTTCCGTATCAGGGTATGCAGACTAATCTGAACTACAAATGATACAAAATGGCTACTTGAAAAAGATACTAGGTCTTCCCAGTCCTCAACAAAGGTTGGGGTCCATAGAGAATTGGGATTGGACTTTTTAGAAGGCAAGTTATCCTTGGAACCAATGGCACATTGGCTACGTATATAAGGCCGAATTGATACAGTACTTACTAAAATCATGTATGAGAAATGGGCTGCATCTATCTTGTGGCACAAATATGTCAAGAGCTCCTTCAATCAAAAATCAATGAGAGTTAATTTTATTCCACTCAATTGCTACGATTCCCCATCCATACGCAGAGATCTTTATTCATGCATAAATTATCTCCCTCATCATCAAATGTAATCAATAGTACTGTCCAAAATGCCCAATAATAGACACATGATTATTGCCTTGGACAAAATAGAGGAATATTTATTAGGGAGTAACCATATGGCAGCAACCATTCTGTCTGGCATCCCTACATATTAGACGAAGAACACTGACACCAGTTCTAAGAAATGAAGGTTTTTCACATTGTCGCCCTGTGCTATATGTTTTATTAATGGCAGAATAGCAAGTTATAGCCTGGGTTACACTATCGTATCTGTGACCGGCGTGGAGCAGTTGTTCTAAATGCACTGGATTATCGAATTGCATTAGATGATTTTAGTAGAAATTGGTTTAAAACTTGATGTATCTTTTTTATATTGTATTTAGAGCACTTATGAATGGGGTATGTTGATGCATACTTATCTGTATTATGGAATGTGCAAATTCCGAATAAATGTAAACTTATTGCAAATTGGTATTTCCCAATAACTTCTATTAAATCAAAAGCTTTCTTTGTTTTAAATAAATATTGGGAAACATTTGACTTCACATCATTTCAGCATTGGTTTCCAAGATATGAAATCCGAATTATCCCACTGCTGATTTATGGAATGCCATGGACTGTTCACATGCAAGGTTTAATCCTAAGAAAATGCTACAGGTGATGAAATATACTATACAGCAGCTATTAGGCTTACATAGGTATTACAATGAATAGTTAAAAAAAAATGGAGGCAGCAATCTTACTTTTATGGCATTCATTAAGTTGCTGCAAAGAAGGCTCTTCATAAAGAGGTCTATATAAATATCAGAAAACAGAATTGCAGCCTAGAGGTAAGGACATTAAACAAATTATAAAAAATCTTAGTCAGAACAGATGATTCTGGCAAAGAAACATCACACTAACAGAATATTACATCATTATTGTGAATAACTTAATACAAATGTAAACTATTTCCGTTGAATTTCCGCCTAAACAACTACCAGTTCGGGAGGTGGAGGGAGCCTGGAAAGGGATACAAATAGAAGATTGGTATGTAGAATGCATGTTTTTAATGTGCCTGGCACTGCAGGATCAAATACATTTATAGCTGGGAAGCTTTGAAAAACCATCTTTTAATGTACAACACAGAATGGGATATTTTCATTGAGTCGAAAGAAGTGCATTGTATAATAGTTTATATAGATTGTTTCACACTTTAAGAGAAAATACAGGGTACGCAGTCACGTACATATTATTTGTACACTATGACAAATATTACCTTCCAGTAATAGTCTTCCTCATGCTTGTAACTGCTTGGACTCGCATGTTGTTACGCTCACCTGATATCCACAGGGACGCCACCCAGCCGGGTTACTCGCTGGTATGCTTCTCAGCTTTGCCCTGATGTGTTCTGCGGGGAAGGTTCTGCCTGAAAATACAGGAGGACTGTGTTCAGGACTGACCGACTGGGGTAAGTATCCTCCCTCCACCCCCGTATGATTTCAGTCCATCTGCCGCCCTCTCCTCACCTTGTGGTAGAATTAGGCATGCTCTCCGTCCTGCCTTCTTTGCAGGGGCGCGTTGTCTTTCATGGGCGAGTGTGGTCCAGTTACTTCACTGACGCCGGCCCATTTGAAATTATTCAGGTAGGTCTTATTGCTGTTCTTTAGTTTTGTTGCTATCCTGCATGCCTTTCTTTGTTTAAAATGTCTCTTTTTTCTCCCTTAGGTACGTGGAGCTTCAGTGCGGCGAACTGGCTTGGTTGAGCCCCGCTGGTAAATGATGGCGCATTAAGAGCGCTATGATGCGGTAAGTAAGCGCTATGCGCAGCACTGCGAAGTCTTGCCTTTGCTAACCTGTGTTTTTCTTCCTTGTAGGTCGCGGTGTTCTTCAGCGAGAGTGGAATGTCCGGAGTGGTGCCAGCCGAGAGGCGACCAGCCAGGTAAGCCTTTTGAGAAGTTCATAATTTGTAAATGTCTCTGCTGCTCTCTTTAATGTTGCCTCTATCTTCCTCTTTCAGGTCGTTCTGTCCGGGAGACATGCAGATTCGAGGAAGCTGTTCTCAGTAGCTGCGAGTGTTTAAAGATGAAGACTGCAGGTAAGATGCTGCTGCTAATGATGTTCCTTTTGTCTCCTTGCAGGTTCTGCTTCTCGAGATTCGAGGGAATAGCTGGACACGGTGAGCTTCACATTGCAAGCTGCAAAGTAACGCAAAGGCTGTTGTCTTGTTCGGGTGTGGTTTAAATAGCCCCAAAAAAATAGTTCAGGTAAAGTAGTCCCTAGGCTACCACACCCAAAACACTAGACCGTATAGCTTGGTTCTTAGGAACCAAGCTATGTGGATGCCTCCATGTTGCTGACAATACAATAAAGTAGTTCCCAAGCACATTGTTTTTCATGGTGTATGAGCCTGGCGCCATAGGCCAAGACTGGCCCCATGGGGGCTTTTGAAGAGAATGCAAGGCTCTAGAGTCCCGAGTCCTGACTCCACCTGGCCAACGGGTTTGTCAGAGGGGGTTTTGGGCAAGGGTCGTGATACATGTTTTGCATAGGCCGACATCTAGTGGTTGGTGCAGAGTATTACATTATTTCTTTTTCGAATCCAAAAATAGGACATCGATGGGGCGTTCCCGTAATACTATCCCTGCTGTGACGTGTACAATATTCATGTTCCTTCACGCATCGAGTTCCTCAGATACATTTTCACTCTGTCTTCTTTTTATGGATAATATGTTCATATATGTTTTTTCATAAACCTGCTATTTATTTTAATAAATTCATGTGAACTAATAACCCTGTTAGACCCAGAAAGAAGTAAGAGGGAGGTTTGGACAGAGGAGGGGTGGGGGAAATGTGTGTGGGGAGAATGTGAGTGTGTGTGTTGAAATTAACATCTCTAATGTGCATTCCCAGAGACACACTGTTCTAGAATGGCTGCAGAGATCTGAATGCAGCACAGTCCTTTTTCCTCAGATAATTAAGTTCTCTTTAGCCTCCACAGAGATCCATGTGTTGCTGATTTCCTCTCTTAACCCAAGGATCAACTCTCCGAGATTTTGAGCATCTTATAAGCTGAAAAAAAAATATTTTCTTTAGGGGTGTGACAAACAAAATTGATATCTCAGACACCTGGAATCTAGGGTAATGTGTAAGACCGAGGCGTAGAGCGAGCACGTTAAGCATAAGGATTATTATTTATGTTCTGTTAAAAAATAAGGTAAATGGAAAACAGCCTTTATGTAATATACCTCCTGAGTGAGGAGAACATGTACACATTTATTCAGAACTGGGTCCCAGTCCATCCAAATGTGACGAGTGGAGCACCACTAGAGATTCAAGATTAAGTAAGACACTTATAAAGCAGTCCACACTGGGAAAAGGGTGTAGTGCAGTGAGCATTCACACATACTCAAGTGGGAGGATTTAACCCTGTAAACCATAACCAATTAAAACTCACAGGCTATGCAAGTTATGAGAGAAACTGGTTTGTACTTGGGAGAGTTTGGATCAATGCCTTGAATTATTTTGTAATCAATGGCAGATGAAAATCTCTTATTTTTAAATATATTCTTGTTGGATGTCCTTTTATTAATGGATCTCAAACCCCATTTAATAACAGAAAGTTGTAATTTTAGGCTCATAGCATCACATCTAGGATCCACCATTTTTAAATCTAATCTAGTAAACCTGAGATCCACATAATAAGAACAAGCTCTGTATTCCATTTCCCAACTTCAAATTAAAATCATCCCCAATTACCAGGAAGTAATTCTGACCAGTACTAACTTTCTGATTCAGTATTAAGGATAATACAACATCCTGAAAAGTGTGAGCAATAAGTGGTAACGTGTCTTAATGGTAAACTTTGACAAAGACAACTTTCTGATTACACAGGTTAATTAACTTAGAGATCCTGGGAATCCATAAACCTCATACTATAATTAACTGTAATAGCCACCCATACACCCAAGAGCGTCCAGAGTTCCTGCTTTCTTAGTTAAGCTTATTACATGGTGCTAAAGGTGCTGCCTATAAGCCAACATTATTGGCATGGGAAGTGATATAGGGAGAGGGGAGATGTAAGAAGGGACACAGTGGGTGGATGCTGTTTGCTGTTTACCCATCCATTGACCACTCCTAGCCTGCTACTCCCTATGACCATTCCCACCTATTACCTGCCCTACGAACCAGCTCCTGATGTAAAACTACCATAGCCATGCGTGCCTTCATCCACTTACCTATAAAAATATGTGTGTCCTTGCATCTGATCTTTGTACTAAATACCTGTTAAAAACCAAGCATTGGCAAAGCCAACGGTTTTGTCTTTTCTACAGGCATTAGATAGTCATTTGCCAGGGACTGCCATAATATGCCAGAGTCCAGCACAATTTGCCCGCTGTTGCCATTTTATGGCCAGGTGGCACCATTATGGCAGTGCCTGTAAAAATGCTGATTCCATGGCCAACCAAAAACCCAAACTGCTGGCTTTGTCAATGCTTATTTATTTTTAGTTGCACACTAAGCACAGGTACTAAGGTAATAAATCGAAGGGGTGATGGCTGAACCAGTGGCCCCGTATCCTGCAATATAATTAAATTGAAGCCTTGACCAGCCTTCTTTAAATTGCATGTTCATGGATCATGCCCAAACTAGTAATGATGCATTAGATAATACAGCTGTAGGCACATTTTGGGTTCTGCTCTACTTTAGGGTAAATCAATGTTCTCCGTGGAAGTTGGCATTGCAAACCTATTGGCGCTAAGGACTGTTTGCTCCAGGAACAAGGTATTTACATGAATCAGAAAGAGAGGGGCACATAGCTGAGGAATATTTATATTTAGGCAGAGGAACAGTATCCAAGTTTTCCTTGACTACATGCGCCCTGCTGATTTTACACTTGTTTGTTGTCTGCCATGCAGTTCTACCTCTGATAAATGTCCTTCAAACTTCAGAGTCTTCATCTCCACCTCAGAGACCATTTTTATTAAGTCTTATCAGGTTAAAAAAAATTGTCTGGCCTTTAATATAACTTCTCTATTCATGGCTGCTGGTAATTTTACGCCTGAAAGTAATCCAGCAGTCTCACCAGAGGTTATATATTAGTTGCCAAAAACCCTAAATAATTATATCAATTTCCTACAAACCCATCATAGCACTATAACACCTACAACACTTGCAATGATACAAATGTAATAAAGAATAAAAAGTACAACATTGAAAATGATGGAATATCAGCTAAAACCTATTCAATAAGATTCATGTACTAAACTGCAGCATGCAGTGTGCAAAGATCATTTGTTAGCACCAATAAATAAAGGGAAAATAGCAATGTTCACAGGTCCAAGGGATGGAGGCAAACCTACTGCATTCAAAGACTAAAATGTTTTTATTTGTCACTTTCGAGGACACCCTGCGTGGGACTATCTGAATGGTTGAATGTGCATTCTTACATCATTAATACAACCTGTCAAGTACCTGCAGGACTGATTGCTTGAGTGTGGGCCAGCTTTTATAGAGAGAAGAGTTGCCATGGATGGAATAGTTTTGGTCAAATATGTAAGCCAAGATTAAAACATGAACCTTCTGGCACCAAAAACAGCACATTTGCTGCTAGGTACAATCATCGTCTCATTGATCACCTAATTTCTTTAATTTAATGTAGCCTACGTGTCAAACGTTGCAATAAGCACACATAAATTGATATCATTTCACTTTATGTTGCTTTTATTCAGTTCATCAAGGGGGAATTTCGTTCTGAACTTTGTCAGGATGAATCTTTGCCTCATGCAAGTTTCTCACATCTATGGGAAAAGCTTTTAATTTCTCCAGAACAAGGTCTAACTGTCGGAAGCAATCTCCTTCACAAAGTCTCTTGTAAACTCGTGGGTACTTCATCTCTCAGAATGTATCATTTAAGTGTTGCTTCTTTTGCAGTCTTCATTAGACAATTTAGTACTAGGACTACAGTTTCCAGAATTTAATTTTCAAGTTTGTATTCAGTTTCCATTTGGGACCTTTGGTGCATGGACTGCATTTCCCACAGTGCAGCATCCACATTCTCCTCCTGTGTCTTCATTTGACATGTTGGTACTACGACTACAATTTCCATTATTCAGTGTCTGATCTTTCTATCCCACAGGACGTTTTGGTAATTTGACTACACTTCCCAACATACAGAGCCAAGCCCAAATCTTGTTCTCTTCTCTGGATATCAGTCGCCTCTCTCCAGCTCTCGCAGTACCCCTTACAGACTGAGGCAGCATTCCCAGTGTCCCTCATTTCTATGATAAATCTACCTGCTGAATTCTCGCAAAGCTTCCTGTTGTGGCATCTAAGTACCAAATCCCATCCAACAAGTAGGGTTCTCTGGTTCAGTCTTCAACCTGAATCCAGTTAAACCCAAGTCAGAGAACATCTTGCGCATAGTACTCTATGGGCTCCCTCTCATCCAGGATTCAGCATTTACAATCTCTGTGATGTCTCTTCAAAGTCTTCACAAGTTATTCTATGCTGTGCCTCTTCCCCTACTCATACATCTCATGACTTCAAGCTGCAACATGTTCTGACTGTAAAATTGGGCTTTGAATTTCTGTTCCTCAACTTTATTCATTTCTGGACACTGGTCACATTGTATAGGGAGGGGAATCATCAAGTCGCCATATTTCTTAGTTAGAAGTGTGTCAATTGTTCTCCTGGTTTAGTAAAGGTGGCTGGATGTTATTCTACTCCCACCAGTATTCCCATACAACAATAAGTTTCTTTGTACTTGTATTTCTTTGCTAGCGATAATTGACCACCTATTGTATATTGGTGTTTAGTTAATTTCTAAGGTGCTCCCATATTTGGCAGATAAGGAAACTGGAGTACAGGGATCTAAAGTGGTGTGCTAAAAATCACACAGTTGTGATCAACTGAAATGCCGTTTTAGTGTGATAAGGCACTTTATATCGGTGTTCATTTAATTTCTAAGGTGATAAAACATGACAACAAGGAGATCAGATACTTTGCCCAAGAATAAAACAGGACAAGAAAATGACAGGATTAGCTCAAGAAGGCACAATTCTGCCTATTAGGCGAGAAGAGGATTAGACCTTAGGTACTCTGGTTTCAAATTAGGAAGGCTTCTTTTACTGAGCTTGGATTCCCATCCTTTTTTCCCTCCCATCCGTGGTTCCCCTCTTCTCCCTTCCATTTCCTGTCCTTCCTTGTACCAGGTTGGGCGGTGTGTCAGTGAAGGCGACATGTGCTTGTGAGGTATGGAGGGGGGTGGTGCTGTTCCTATGCCGATTTCATCGTTCAAAGAGCTTCCAACGGGATTCATTTGGAGGGTTTTCATCTGTGTTCTAGTTGATGGATGTGGTTGTGAGGCTTTCCATTGAGGATGGTGCTATTCCTGTTTTGGGTGGACGGAGAGTGGTGAACTGCAAGTGGAGGAAGTGGGTGCCATGTTGAAATGTGTCTATGGTTGGTTAGTGTGTGAATAGGGGAATGTGCAACTGTTGGTGAAGGGGTTATGCCTGTGAGGTTATGGCTATTTGTGGGGAAGGAGGGCTGAGACCGATTTTGATACCTGTGCAATACAAGTTCTCAGCGGACTGATTTATAATTATTGCTAATAATGCAATTAATCCTGTCTAGTAGGCTTTATTAATTATGTTGCATATGATCAATATTGCTGTTCCCTTGTCAATTGACCATTTTAGCAAATCCCATAATTGGTTCTCAATACCGCCAACCCTGCCTGATGGTCACGATTGCTAATCCCCTGCATGCTGTAATTGCTGATTTCTCACCTGCAGCCCAATACTGCAAATTACACTTGAAGACCTTATGCTAGGAGTGTACCGACTATCACATTGAGAAAGGAACATGAAATTCAAGCCTTCCTTATAGCGCATATAGAAATGTATAAATGGTTTCTGTCTGCATGTGCAGGACACAAGTCGAGGGTACATGCGAGGCAAGGACTCCATTTCCCGACTATTTCTTTCCTCACCCCACAGGCAAAACAAATGAGTACTCTCTCTAGAGCAGCTGGTGTGGTTTCACCATGGTTGATCACCCACAGGAAAGCCGGACGCATCTGCCAAAATCCTACAAGCACTAAAAATGTGCTTGCATGTTGGGCAGTTTCACCAAATTTCAATCCACTCACCCAAATTCCTTCCCATCACACTTGAGGATGCAAGGGTCTATATTTTTTCTATGTCTCCAACTATTCAACCCACTACCCCACATGACCAGTAGATATAGTGCTCATCTGTATCGTTCTGTTCACACAGAAACATGCTCTCATCTCTTTCCTGTTTGGACAATTTAGCCTAGTGTCCAATAAGGGTTGGACAAGGTTGATCACATCTTGCACTGCCTGACATGTAATTGACTAGTCCCCAAACATGTTAATTTAGAAGAGGCAGTCCAGCTGATTGGAATTCCTCCCATTTTCAAACATCCATACTGCCTTCAATTTTACTATTAACGCACCGTTCTCTGCCTATGTCCCAAACAGATTCCCAACACCTATTTCTGTATAGTCTGTGAGGGGTCCGAAATGCGAGGCGGACACTTAGGTACAGTTTTCTCACAAGTCACCATTTTATTAAATGATAAGGAGTGAGATAAACGCCTATCTTTCCCTAACCTAACAAGGGTTTCCCTTTCTGACAAACGAAAGCTAAAGGAAAATGACTTAGTGTCCAAAAGTATCTGTGTCTCACACTAATACATACACCAAATCATACAGGAATAATTTGGAAGTTTAAACTTCATTAAAAAAAAATACATTCAAACACAAACTTTATAAACAGGAATCCTTGTGACCAGGGTTGGATCAATTCAGGATGTTTCAAAACAAAGTTCAATTTCAGGAAAGTTCTTTTCACAAGCAAGATTCCACTCCAGGTAGAATATAAAGTTATTTCCATTCAATATGTCTTTCTCTTGGAAAAGTGAGTGTTTCAGTTCCAAACAGGTTTGCACACTCGAAAACAAACATTTAGGGTTTCTACATCATTCTTACTGGCAAACTGGCAAGTCAGAAGTCATGGTAAATGTTCTTTTCTCTGAATATCAATTGCATCGTATTTCTCCTTCATAAGCAACACCTTTGTCACAATGATTAATTCGAAAAGATATACTTTAGTCAGGATGGTTTTATGACAGTTCATCAAATACAGCATTGGAAGTGCCACTTCTTTTACACCATAACCTTATACTACATTCACAGTACATCAGGTTATCTTCTTCCTGGTCCACTCGCCTGCCAGGACTAAGCACTATTTGTCCCTTTCCTGGTTTACTCGCCTGCCAGGATAAAACTCATACTACTATAACTTGCACTCTGTGCTAAGGCTGGTTTTAAACTTTCCATGCTTAAATCCTCAATAGGGAAAGTTGAATTAAAAACTGCTTCTTGGTTTAAACTTTTAACTTTCAACACAATTCTCATACAGTTTCTTCCACATGTATACTGAACAAAAGAACAATTTCTCATATTGATCTGTTTGCCATAGGCAATGCAGGTTACAGTTCTCTCCCACATTATCCTCTTTACAATTAGGGATTTTTTTCTGCAATCTCTAATTTCTATTTGTACACCCTTTTGACTGTTGGTAATAAGGTTTACAACTTCCTCCCTCAAGGTATCTCGTTCTGGGACTGTTACATTCAAATTGCCTTGGTGCCACTCTCAGCTTTCTTTGGCAATGCAGGTTATAATGCCCCCTTATTGAATATCGCTCGTCAGGAAAGTGGTGTTCCCTTTTCTTTTCTAATGCCCCTTTGGCAATGCATTACAATATTCCCTTATTTGATATCTCATAATAGGAGGGGTGCGCCCAGTTCGCTTAAAGTCAAATGTTCGGTATTCAAAACTACACAGCGGTCTCCTTCGGAGCACCCCAGAGTCATCTGCATCAGGCCAACTGCTTCTTTGTGCGTTGGGACTCCTGCAGCTTTTGACAGCTTCTGCCATCCTGTCGTTGCTCGCGGTGACCGTCAATGGAGCTTGTACAGCCCTGTATGCTCACAGGTTAAAAGCATACACCGGAGAGGATTGCAGGACATAGAGAGTTTCTCTCTCCTTCAGGGTAGCTGGCCTCAATACTGTTTCACGCTACAAGCCCTCTGCATGTCACAGGAATTTCAACCGCTGCCACGTTCTCTGCACGGCGTCCTGCTTGTCAACACAGCAGTGACTCCAACTTCTGCTTCCTCCTGCTGCTTCTCCTTGACCGGCACCTGAAAGGCATTTAAATGTTTAAAGGTCATGCTCAGGTATGGGGCATTACAACTAGACCACTCATAGTTTATTAACTCTGGATACCTCTTCCTCATCTTCTTTTAAGATCAGAATCATCAATTCTACAATAGGCCATTAAGTCTGTATTGTCATTAGGGTAATTGTTCAGAGGGTTCTCCCGGTTCTCCTCACCCGGCTTTCCTCCCAGGTGATCCTTCTGCATTATACGTCTCCCAGGGTCAGGGTCAGGTAGCTGCTACCTTTCCATGGTCACCTGAGAAGGAGTCCAGGACAGGGTTTTTGGGATGATCACCTCTGATTCATCACAACTCCCTCTCGTAGGTAAAGCATTATGCATACTCTTTTCTTTACTACAACTCGAGCGGCAATATTAACAAAGAAAAACTTTCAACACAACTCAAAGGAACTACAATTTTCTGTGAAAATGTAGTCTTTGCGGTTTGAAACCTCTATTGCCCTCCGGCATGCCACATGGTTTAGTCCACCAATCATGGTGCTACAGTCATATCACCTCACAAGACCTTACCTTAAACATTTCATTATCTTATTATTTAAAAGTCATACTTATCACCAAATAAAATGGAATAATGCTCAGCACAGCTGGAAAAATAGTTTAAAACCTAACATAACACTAAAACATCACAACACTCTATGTTAACTAGATGATACCATCGCAGGGATGGAGAGGACCTGAATAAAACATTTAGCTGCCAATGACCATTTGAACGATTTATCAACATAATTACGTTGCCATAACCATCCCGGATGCACTGCGTTATACTCTTTCAAGATATGTGTGAAATGAGTTTGTCGTTGGGTTACCAGAGAGGAGCATTCTACAATAAAGTGACCAATTGTTTCTACAACGTTATGTTTACAAAACCTACATATCCTCAAAATCCTGGTTATCACTCCTCTTGCTTCTAGAATTTTGTAAGTAGGAAATATGTTCCTTCGTAGGCATAAACACTGAGCCCGCCAAAACTACCCCAGACATTGGATCAGGTAATTAGACATAACGTTATACGGCATTTCATCCAACAGCAATCCCGAAAAACTCCCTGACTGACATGATAGTCCTTATCCAGTCACTTTCCCACATTCTCTTTTTTACCTTATCTGGGTTTGATAGTAGTAATTCCATGGATAAATTCAAGGAGGTCAAGATAGCCGCACACTGTCCCTCCCATTTTACCAAAGTAGCCGAAAGGTTGTTCAAAATGGCTTGCTTTAGCAAGCCCCAAATAGAATTGCTTTCACCGCAATATATTTTCCTTAGGAAGTTTATGATTTTCCATGTAGCCATAGCTTCCAGGTATATCAGCCCCCGTTTGTATCTCATTGCCGGGACAGGGACACAATTTGGCAGCCTCAATAATCTCTTCCAAATGACACCCTTCAATTTGGACCACTGACCCGATGAAGCAAGCATAATTGTCTCAGCCCCATAAAATATAACGGGTACCACTTTTGTACAATAACATTCTCTACATGGTACTAAGGAACAATGTCAAAATGTCTTACTTATATGGCCTCCCTGGGCCACTAGCGCCGTAATTCTTCTCCTCTTATCTGCACGTAATGGAGTCTTATTTTCTTTACCATAGACCTTAAACCCCAAGTACGTAAACAAATCTATTTGCTCCAGGGTGGTCCTATTAAACACCCAATTGAACTTTCCTCTTTCTTTCGCTGTCTCACTGCAGATCCTGATAAATGATTCAGTCTCAAACCAGGGTATAACGAAGAACCAAACATGTAATGAACTACCGCCTCCGGATCCCACAGTGTAGTGCCCTGTGCTGTCCACCTTCATCCCTGAGGTCTTTCAAGAGGCTGCTTGTTTAGCGTCCGTACGTGTCCGGAAAGAAGAAAAAGAAACCAAAACCATGTTCACGTTAACTGTGGGTGGGAAATCTCCACTACCGGTGCACTGTACTGCTGCCTGGCTGTGCTTCTCACGCTTACTGCGGTCCTGCATCTTGCCTCACTGCGCCTTATCTGTTTAGATCTCAGAGAATGAACGAGTGGGAAAATAATTTGCCTCTCTGTCTTCAATAGAATCATGACTTTCCTGAATGTTCGTATGGAAATTCTGGATTCTATGTCAAGACCGCAGTCTCGTATTATCCTTCTTTAAAGCTTACTTACCACCAACGAGGCATCCTGGACGACCGGGTAGGAAAAAGGGTCTTAAAAGCAGATGCACTCAACCTGTCTGCGGCTTTGAGGATGTCTTGCAGACAAGCTCTGCTGGCAAAGGCATTGGAACCCATAGCCCCTCACACGGAATGCGCTGCAAAGCAGGAAGTATCTATGCCTGCTTGTTGCATGACCCATTTCAGCTACCTGGTTAAGGAGGTGTTGGACACCGCCTTGAAAGTCTTACGCAGTTCAACAAACACATTCCTCCCAAGGGTCTGAGATGCACGGTCTTCTTCTCATACGCTTTCAGACAAACAGGAAAGGTAGCTGTTCTACTGGAAGTTTTTGTTCTCCTTTTAACGTGAAACGCAACTGCTTCTGGAGAGAAAGACTTGCTAACCATCTCCAGTGATCCCACTTCTGGCACTCGCTTGCAGGTCACTAAACAAAAAAGCATTGCCAGTTTAGCCAACAGAGACTTCCTGGTCAAGTTGTTGTTGTCCGGCCAACTCAGAAAAAGCTGGAGCATGTTGTTCATGTCCCACATGCGTGAATATTTTTGCATTGGCCACCGGATAGCGCTCACACCCTTGAGCTGCCTGACTACTAGGGCGTGCTCAACAATCAGAGTGCTGTTTACTTGCTTGTGACCCGCAGAGATGGTTGACCTGAATGTGTTCACCATTCTATAAGCCTTGCCCTGAGCAGCCAGACTCACTAGGAAATTTACTATGTGAAGCACATCCGCCGTAGCGGGATGCACATCCCTAGCCAGACACCAGCTGAGCCATCTACTCCAAGCCATCCTGTAGGATGTGGCCGTCTAACGTTCAACTTCTCCCGATAGTCCTGCTTTGTCCAGGCATCCCTGGAATCAACCAAGCTATCAGCTGAAGTGTCCCTAGAATGACCAGGGGGGCTGGAGGCCTGATGGATCAGACAGAATATCCGGTCCATCCGGAAGGAGAACTGGAGTGTGTGAGGAACCTGGGGGCATCCTCACTTCTTTCACCCCCATGTATCCTCCTCTTGGGTGACCAGGCAAAGGTAGTTGCTTTTGGATCCTGACCCTGGGGGTGGATATGCGACGGAGGATCACCTGGGTGGAGGCAACTTGGGGAGAGGACATGCTATCCCCCATTACCTTTCCATAATGAACCATCCATCCCACTAGACTTCATAGGATATTGTCAGCCCTGTCCCTGTCTTTCTCCTAAAACATTCCACAAAAATCACAATATTTTACTGAGACGAGGAAGAGACCAACTAGAACAACACATCCTCAATCTGATAATGTACACTCATATAGACGTCAACTGGGTACTGAGACAAGAAGGACAGCAAGAGTAAAGCAGGGCTACCGTTTCAGCAGTGAGCGGTCTAGTCCTTTTTGGTCCAATCAAGATGGCGGGAACTTTAAAAGGCAGAGGCTTTGCAGAAATGGAGAACAAGTCAGAGTGGCTGAAGCCAGCTGGGAGAGCCGGAGCCACAATTGGTGGCGTGCATGTGGGCGAGAGGCTTACAGAAGTCCAAATTCTCCATCAACTGAGCCAGCGAGTATTCTACCCCAAGGCCATATTGGGTTACGCGCAGGAGATAGCACGGCTATATGCTGCATGAGGTAACAACTAGGCTTGCTTGGGGCCTGCACCCGTAAACTGTAATTATCCTGGGCTCTCACCCGCATTAATCTTGCAGGCTTGTGATGAGCTTGTGCCAGAATATTCTGTATATCAGGGATTCTTGGGTCTGCCCGTTCTACACAGTGAGGCTCCCACTGTTATTTATATTCACTGACAATGTTCTGTCTACGTATCATGCAGGGTGCTTGGATTATATTGGGCCTTGCCCATCCATGTACCTCAGTGTGATCTGCCCTGCCGGTCCAAAGTCCTCTTACTGCCACCAGGTGGCATCACTCAATGGGCCTTCCTTCATTCGGCTCCTTCGCTGAAATGCTCATTGCAGATGGTCTGAGAAAAAAAAAAACGGTGTCTGCACCAAACATATGAAGCCAAAAGTGCGACGTCCGGAACTGCAACCCAGTCAGTTCCGCGAGCATCACTGTTTTGTTTCCCTAAACCCGGCACTCCGAAGCTATGCCCTGCCAACTATAAGGAAGAAATACACAAATAAAGGCAATACGTATCCTGACTATGCACACTATCTCGTGTCCCTGCGCTAAAGTAAACAGTTGTTATCAGAAAAGTCACACGCAAATAATTAAATACTAATTATCTGCTGCTCAAGCAGCAAAGAAAGAGGAAGTTGAGAGGAGGACTTGTGAGGTTTTAGGAGTGTAACGCCATGATTGGTGGACTAAAGCACGTGACATGCCTAAGGCCAACAGAGTTTTCAAATTGCAAAGACTACATTGTCACAGAACATTATAGTTTCTTTGAGTTATGTTGAATGTTTATCTTTGTTTATATTGCTGCTCGATTTTTAGTAAAGAAAAGTGTTAGCACTCTAATACACAGACATGTGCCTCTTGGTCTCATATTTTATAAAAAATTCTGCCAAAGTGCAAATTGCATGCAGGGAACTTCCAACGGTAGCACTTCCATGTTGGTGGATTCCATGTATAAAATTTAGCATTTTAACAAAATGTAATGTTAAATGAAGGAATAAAAACAGGCAAAATCACTTATTCTCATTTTATTCTGGCTTGTAAAACTTGTAAATGCTGCCTGCAAATTAGCATTTGCAGATCGCATTCACAATATATCCTATGGCATCCAAATACTTTTAATCGTGTGCTATGATTTAATTGGAGAATTCATTAAACGCACGTATGAATATGCATTCTGTGTAAACCATGTATCTGAAGGCAGAGAAGGTATACACGTAAGAAATGTAAATTCCCCCTTCATGCACCTTCTCCGCCTTCAAATAAAATAAAAATGCCCTAAAGTGTAATAGTGAGCTTTTACGCCTCTCTTTTGCACTTTCGAGAAATAAAAATTAACCCCAATGTTTAATTCCCTTTTACTTTTGTAATCTACACTCAGTATTTGCCTCTCGGGTATTAAATTGTGTTGCACTCAAATGAGAAGAAAAAGTATTCAGCAGGAGCCGAACACCTTGAAAATATTCAGAATGAGCCAAATGTCTTTTTCAGCTGGAATTGCGACAAATATTTCCTTGAAGCCCACATTTGATACACCCCTACATTATTCTAACCATGTCTGATGGCCATTCTTGCTAAACCCATCTGATGGTCATTTGTGCTCTTTTCATGTTTAATAATCTTTATTAAGATTATAAAAAGTATACATAATATCGACAAAGGTAGACGATAGTGAACAATGGTAATTGCAAAATGAAAAAGCAAATGCAACTCAGTATAAACAGTTAACACCTTAATAGCAAAATGAGTGAAGCTATGTAACTAATTAGTGAGAAAAAAACAGATACTCAAATCCACCAATAAAAATGAGTTCATAAGAAAAGGACAAACAAGGAAGACAAACAAGGAAATGCACAAGAAATGAGAGGGAAGGCGGAGGGGGAAGGAGCAAACAACAAGATAATGCATTATAATCATGGATTCATAACATGTACAAGATTTGATACTCTAGCACACATGAGCGGAAAGATCATCAGATACAACAAAATATGAAAAAGATTAAATGTTTAAGAACCATGAGTTGACATGTTAAAGTGATCCAGATAACAAATGAAAAGAGCCCATTTGGCATTGTACTGGGGTAGAGCATCGAGGTATACAGCCATACAATGTTCAATTCTTTGCACATGGCAAATGCTGTTCCACCAACTTTTACTGGATACAATATTCAAGGATTTCCAATTGGTAGTGATGAGTTTAAGGGCAATAAACAAATCCTATATTTCGGCAGACGCACATGCATTGAAGTCACTGACAGCCAGACTAGCAAGGAACACAGTTCTAAAAGTCACTGGAATATTAACAGTAAAAACCAGTTTAAGAAATCTCCAAACCTCCCGCCAAAACTTAAATACGAATGGACAGTAAAAAACATACGTTTGTAGAAAGCAGAGGCATCACCACACAACCATTCACACCTGCTTTAGATTTGGCTAACTTCAGAGGAGTAATGAAGGCTCTGTGAATGAAAAAAGTACATATGCTGAGTAATGTTAGCGGAAACAGAGATGCCCCTGATCCTAGAATCAAGAAGAGACCAGGTATGGTTGCTTAGGACTTCCCCAAAATCCATTTGCCATTTTTAGCGCACTAGCCAACAATAGCCCACATTTGTCAATACATTGTAAAATGTTGATGCTGTAGTATCGGAAACCACGGTTAAAAGCAGGAGTCTGGAGGCATCCGGCGTAAGGTTGCTGCTGGCAAAAGATTGAAGTGCATCTAAACACGCATTGACAAGTTTGTTATAAAAGTTGAAATCCAAACTAGGGATGGAAAAAGCAACTCTAAGTTGTTGGAAAGATAGTATGATGGGACCATTAACAATTTGGTGGATAAATCTGATGCCTTTGTTTAACCTGGATTTGCGACATAGAGCTCTGTCATTAATGGTGATGGATTTATTATGCCATAAAAATGGACAGAGATTCTTGGACAGGGTTTTGCAGTGGGGGAAAGGAAACAGTCTTAGGTCAGAGATAGAAGCCTTGATGGAATCCGAGATCCCTGCCGAGAGGTGACTAAACACATAGGTGAGGTCTGCAATGTCATACGGATGTGCTAATGGTTTTTCTAGCACACACAAGGAAGGGGTATCAGTGGATTCAGGCGGGCGATCCAACTACATTTTTGAGAAGAAATGCAGAATGATACAGCTTAAATTCAGGGTATCTAACACCCCCTTGATCATACAGGGATTTTAACTTGGTGAATGCAATTATTTTACACTTCCCAGAACTTCATAAGAAGTTGAGGAGGATTGAGTTAACCGATATGAGGAATGAAGGAGGCAAAGGAACCAAGAGTAATTGCAGGTAATATAAAACAATGGGAGAGAACATAATTTTAATGGTGTCCAGCCGACCCCACCATGATAAGTAGAGAGGTGACCACATTGAAGTTAAGTCGGTACGTCTGTTGACCAGTGAATGTATGTTGAGTCTAATGGTTTCACTAACCGAGGAAGCAAAATAGAAACCTAGGTATTTAATTGAATCATTACACCATTTGAAATCAAACTGATCCAGTTCGTGTTTGATACAGAAGGGATTAATAGGCAGTATTTCAGATTTATCTTTGTTAACCTTATTACGAGATACTAAGGACAACTGATGGAGTCTGCTATTGAAGATTTAGTTTGGGATTCTTTACAAGAATAAGAATATCCTCTACATATGCAGCCATTTTAAAGTTGGATTTCCCACAAGAGATTGCAGGGATATTCCTATCAGATCTAATAGAGGTTCTAGAGAGACAATGCAAAGAATGGGAGATAAGGGGCAACCTTGTCTAGTTCCTCTATGTAGGGGAAAGAAGGATGAGGATTGGCCATTAATATAAATAGATGATTTGGGGCATGCATAAAGGAGTTTGATAAGGGATATGAAATTTTCGCCACATCCATGCCATTTAAGCGATTGGAACATGAAGCCCCAGTTGACCCGATCGAAGGCTTTCTCAGCATCGAGCTTGATTGCAGCGTAGCCAAGTTTGTCTTTATTATCTTTTGAGACCACCTGCAGAGCATCTATGAGTAATCTAGCATTAGCAGATAGGTTCCTGCCCTTGACATAGCCAACATGATCGGTTTTAACAAGGGCGGGTATGGAAGATTCAATTCTATTGGCCAGAACCTTAGCAAAGATCTTACTTTCAGCGTTAATAAGGGAAATTGGTCTAGAATTGTTGGGCAGAGCAGGATCCTTATTGGGTTTGGAGAACAGAATGAGTAAAGCTTTGGAGAAAGAGCTAGGGGAGTATTTCTGGCAGGCAAAGAAAGAGTATAACGCTTTAAGTCTAGGAGTGAGAGAACAGGCAAATTTATCAAAAAATTCAACAGAAAACCATCCGGGCGAGGGGCGTTCCCTTTACCAAGCCCTTTCATAGCACGAGTAATTTCATGGAGCATGATATCACCATTCAAATGATTAAGATCAATCTAGGGATAAGATTGTCGATTAATCTTACTGAGGAAGATGTCAATGCCACCCGGAGATATTGTGGTATGAGGAGTATATAGATTAGAATTGAATTGCTTGAAGCAGTTAAGGATATCATCAGAATGTGTATAGATGGTGGCAAATTTGTCTTTGATGTGAGAGATGTTCTTTCTTTCTTGGTTTTGAGATAAGAGGCAAGCGATTTGCCAGCTTTATTCAAGGTCTGGTAGATCTTGTTTTATATTCGAGTAGAGTCCCGGAAGCCATCTCAGTGAGTTCTTTGTTAATCTGAAAACGTAAGGCCAGGACAGAACAGAGATTAGTTTCAGAGGAGACTTGATAGAACTGTTTTTCAGCCTTGCATAACTGAAGATATAGGTCGTCAAGATGTTTCTTATGCAGTTTCTTTTTCCTACTGGAATAAGCAATAATATGGCCCTGACCACAGCTTTAAAGGCATCCCAATTATTAACCACAGAGGCGTTACAATCAAGAATCTGATCAAAGTACTGTTGTTTGAAAGCCAGACATGACTGAATAAACTGCTGATCTTGCAGCAGACAGTTGTTAATTGTCCATCTGGAAGATGTTTTTTGCATGTCCTCAGAGTTAAAGGAAGTAGAAACAGGGGCATGATCTGAGATTATGATATTCGAGATAGTAGAGTCAATAATGGTACCAGTAAAAGATTTAGAAGAGAAGATATAATCTAGGTGAGAGAGTGAATTATGGGGCGGTGAGTGAAAAGTATATTCCAATTGAGTCGGGTGAGAAAGCCGCCATGTATCAACGAGGCCGGTTTCAGTGATACAAAGCACAAAGGATTTGTGGGTCTTGGAGCTATTGAACATAAACCTAGATTTCCTATCTAAAAAAGGATCCAGTATCTGATTGACATCACCACACAAGATAAGATTGGTGAGGCAGAGGTAAGAATCATTTGTTTCATGGAGACCCAAAATTCCGGATCAGGTAGGGTAGAACCATAAATGTTCATTATGGAAACGTAGTAAGAATCAATCAATAGTTTGACCCAAGCCCATCGTCCATTAGAGTCCGCATCTTGACCTAGGATTTTGCATGACAATTTTTTGCTGAGAAGAATAGCAACACCATTTTTCTTACCCGCTGCAGGACTTGCAATGACATATTTGATCCAGAAGGATTTGAGTTTCATGGCTTCTACCAATGAAAGATGGGACTCTTGTATGCAAACCACAGAAGGTTTGAGTTTGTTGAGATGAGAGAGGATTTTATATCTTTTAATAGGATTATTACATCCCTTGATGTTCCATGAGACACATTTAAAGATCATAACGACAAATAAAAAGGAGATAGAAGCATAACATGAACCAATAAGCAAAAAGGTAGGTAAAGCAGAGCAACATGTGCAGTGTTTTAGCGAACTGAATCAATGAAGTGCAATCAAGAAAGCCCAAAGGCAAAACAAGTAAGGAAAACACAGGAGGGTAAAGGGTAAGGGAGGGTAGGTCTAACCAAGGAGTACATGAAGTAGCAAAAGATGCTAAACCTGGCAGCAGAATGCATGAAAGACATACAACACTATCAGACTGTGGTATGAGGAGGGAAAAAAGGGGAAAAAGATAGGAGTAGGAGGCACCTACAGAGTCGTCCAAAAAGGAAGATGAGGACAACACACAAAAGGAGAGGGATGCCAAAACTGTGACCATCTCACCCGTGTTGAAGAACAAAAATAGAGAAAAGCATTAAAAAGAATAACCAAAAACAAAAGAGTGTCACGTTCCAGAAGAGGAGGGGGAGTTCAAAGGAAGCGACGTGTCCATGCCTTCAGTTATGATGGAGCGAATTAAAGACTTCAGGTCGGCAGGGTCATCAAAAAACGCGGTTCTTCCCTCATGCGTAACCTTGAAAGAGCAAGGATGATATAATCCATACCGCACATTGAGCTGTTTGAGCGCCGGGCGGAAAGATAAGAATTCTTTACAACCTTGAGTGGTAGTCTTAGCTACATCTTGAGAGATAGATATGAAGTTTACTTCCATGCCAACTCAGAGTTCTTTTCCTTGACTTTAGAGATAATAAGTTGAAGCTGAGTGTACTCCAGTAAATAGAATATAAGCGTACAAAGAGATTGGTGAGAGGAAGTGGAATTATTGACAGGACCAATGCAATGGGCGCACTGAATGTTAAATGTTGAATCCAGTGGTAGGTGGAGCAGGGCAGGCAACATCTTTTGTAGGGACGCAATGGGGTCGGACCCCTCACATCCCTCTGGCAAGCCAGACATGCGCAGATTATTGCGTCTGCTCCTATTCTCCAACTCCTCATTATATTTCAAGAGATCTTGTCTTTTCAAGCAGCACAATCCTTGGAGAAACATCTTCGACAAAGTCAACCCTTCTCTCCATTTCATCCATTCTATCTTCAAACCCTTTACATCTGTCGTCCAATTGTTGTAACTTCTGATTAGTTGTTTCAATAAAGGGCTGTAATGCTCTAATTTCCTTTAAAATGGCATCAATTGCAGGGTCAGCAAGGGAGAGCGATGGTGGAGAGTCACTTTTTGGACTTTTAAGATTGACTGAGCAAAGCGATGAACCCTTGGTGGGATTTGGCATTTTTTGATTGCCTTTGCTGGTAGCCATGGTATTAGAAATTGTCAGGTAAAAAAAAACAATAGGCGAGGAAAGATGCCAGCAATACACAGGGCAGTGAATAATATCAAGAGCAGCAGAGAATAGTCATAAAAAAGACCACTTGGAACTGGGCCAATATAGTTTAGGCAGAATAACTGAAGCTAAGTGCCAAAATCAATATTGAATTGCAGGTTTATGACTGCAAAAGGGATGTGGTGCAACACTGGGAAAGTGCTCACCAGAGAGTAAGGCAATGTTCAAAAAGTAAAAAAAAAAAAGAAAGATAATCGAAGATATAAATCTGACAAGTCAGTAAGTAGTTAATTTTTAGAAAAATGTAGCTTTAAATACAACGTTTCTGATAAACAGCTGGTGTAGTAATCCAAGGTGGTACTGTAAATACGAGGAAAGGCAGACAAGGCCCAAGTCAGCCCACTGCATCAGCACAACGCCAGAGGTTTCCTCATGTTAGGCGGCCGTTGTCTGCAGCAGGAAGTGCACAGCTGCCGTGGTTGATGGGGAGTTGCGGGCAGAAATATCCAGGAGCGGCAAAACACCGGCGAGAAGCAGACCACAGCAGGCCGCGGAAAGGAGAAGAAGAGGAGGAAACAAGCACCAGTGAGTGGGGAAAATGCCGATATGATTTCGGTGAGACGGAGCAGCAGGATTAGGCAGCCATCTTCCTCTGCGCCTTGCCATGACCCCCATTTTTGCTCTTTTAACGATAGAGACGTGGGCCTTACTCGCCAATGGATTGCAGACAAAAAATACATTAAATGCAAAGGATAAACAACCTTAAACTTACTTTAAATGGCTATGCTTACTTGCTCAGTCCCTACATACTTTGTCTTGAAGTGGAAAATATTTCAGTGCTCAATACTTTGTGGGAAATGTTTTGTTTGACTGAAGGTTTTATAACGCTAGGTAAAGCTGGACGGTGGGGTGAGGTTTGGTGGGTAGTGTGGGGAGGTGAGTTGTGTGGCCGGGATCAGGTGAAGTGAGGTTGTGATTTGGGGTGGGGTGTCTTTGGGTCAGTGGTATGAAATGAGGTGGTGGGTTGATGTGAGGTTGATGTGAGGTGATGTTGGAGGGAAAGGCGGTTTGGTAGAGGTTAGGTACGTAGGTGAGGTGGTGGTCCTTCAAGCAGGGTACGGGGAAATAGAGCAAGGTAGGGGGAAGCGCGCTGCTCAGCGAGACATGGCAGTGCATCCAAACATCACTCAAAGTCGGTCACTGACACAGCAACACTATCAATTTTACCATAATTTAACATTCTGGTTATTTTCAGAAGTAATCCACTATTTGCATTTAGAGACGATATCAGAACAGCATTTACAGTAATAAGTACGGACAAAACCAATAGTTTTGGCTTTCTAAAGTGAACATGATTTTTTTTGTGCTGACAGTTATTGCCACTAAATGCTCAGGTGCTCCCAAAAGGAGCCCAGTTAATCACATGCTGTGAGATGTACTTGAATCATACGTACATGTAATCACTTTGTTACTAAGTATTGCCACTATGTGCACATGTATTGTACGACAAGATCAAGTCCTAAACCTTGTCAATGGGGATTAAGCACCCCATCTCCAGGCCAATGGTAGGTGGGAGGTGAAAGGGGGAATTAAGACTCATGCCTAACCCTAATGTAAAGAAAACGCAAAAAAGACCCAATCCCTTTCTTTCCTCCCTGTACCCAGCATGCTTATGTGCAGAACCAGATCTCCAGCCTTGCCTCTGAATTTGTATACTGGCAGGTGTTCATTTTCCATTTCAGACGATAACGCTAAAGGGCGAGTAGAAGACAAACCAGCAAACACCAGAATGGTTGGTGAGAGAGAGGCAGACTGCCACTGCACATCAATATGGACCAGCAGCGCAGCAGGTGGAACCGCCAAAGCCTGCAACAAAGCACAATCCATTTAACCACCTGGGACTTGAAAAGGGAGAGTTTCCCTCCAAGGAGTCTCTGCAAATTGGGACCCCCGAAAACTAACATCAACATTGTTTTCCCAGCACCATCAAATCCCCTGGGCGGCTGGCTTGCCCTCTTAAAAATGGTGGGGCTAAGACATGCTTTTAAGTGGTTTTCCACGTACACAGACCCCAGGAGGGGAAGGAAGAAATGAGATTGGATAGGGACAACTGGCCAACCCTCCCAAGGGAAGGGATATATAAGCATGGGACAGGAAGCAGAAAGTATGTGTGTATCAGGTGAGGTCATAGGAGGAGGTGGAGAACGACCAAGAGACCAGCAGGAGGAAACAGCAGATTGTGGAGACAAATTGTGGAGTATTGTCATAGGAATTATAGTGGTACTACAGTGTGAGTGTGTGTGTTGCGAGACGTGTGTAAGAGGATACTATAAGGTGTGAATGAGAGAAGGATGGTACGCAGTGAAAGGAGGATGCCTTGAGTAGTAGGGTGGGATTAGTGATAGTGTGTAGGGTGGGCACTGTAGGGTGGGCACAGTAGCGTGGGCACAGTAGCATGTGGGAGGAAGAGGCGCAGTAGTGTGGAAGGAGTAGTAGTAGTAGTGTGGGAGGAGGAAGAGTGGTAGAGTAGGAGGAGAGAGAAAAGAGTTAACAAAGGGTGGAGGTTGGAGAGAGGAGGAGAGAAACAGCGGAGGAACAGAAAGTTGGTGGGGAGGAGCATCAGGCAGAAATGAAATGTGAAGTAAAGGAGGCATGAGTGAACCAAGGTAAATCTTACTGAGTAACTCACAGTACTACCCTAATTTCCTGTTAGAACAGTAACTTGGGTGAGTGTAGGGAAAGTTAGGAAGTCCCTGTGGGAATTAGTGAGCCTGCTTTTAGGGAGTACATCCCCAATCTAAGTCAGCTATTAGACAGTAGAGGATAATACCTGATAGCACTAGCCAGGGTTATGGACACCTGTGTTACGGAGGAGGTTCATGGAGAGTAGACAGACGGATGGCCTGTAGGTCCAACAAAAAATGTAATCAAAATTTAGGGGAGCTGGGAGCTATTTTGCTCCTGAGGCTAGCATAGTAGAGCCTGATTATCTTGAAATCAACAGCTACCATTAGCTACTTTTGGCTCCTAGGTGCAACTGGTGCCTTCCAACATGTCACTGTGACATTAACTTTGGGTGTTTGAGAATGTTAATAAAGAAGAATTAGAACATAGCTAATACACATTTAAAAACAATGGTTCCTTCAAAATGGACAAATGTTTAAAGGAGTATCTCTGGTAGCTCCTGGTTCCCCTGCGGTATCCTGCCTACAGGGTGATGCCTGACACCCTCAACAAATCTCATTTTCGAACCCTGCCTTGAGACCTGGACTGTTTTCTGTGCCATCTCTGACAATTACCACTATATTACAGCTTTTGCCATCAAATGCCTCGGCACCATCATTAAGTTCCAGATACTTCCAATTATGTCAAGCATGATTATCAAATGCGATTTTAATTGGGCATTGGTAACATAGGCTATGATAACTTATTAGGAGGTTCTATGTCAGAGCTTGGGCGCACTGATGTAAAGATACAAGCCTGCAATTTGTCCTATGTGGATCATGTTGGATGTTCTGAATCAAGGGAGGGTCAAGTGCTCCAATTAGGACGTTAGATTCCTGGCACAGTTTAATGCACACTGTATTAGTGCAAAAGATATTTGGTGCACAAGCCCCATTTGCTGTATTATCCAGGCATGCCTATGTATTCCAATGATTACCATAGGCAATATGTTCAGATACTCATAGTATATACAAAAGTATTGCATGTACATACCAGTTATCATCAAATGTCCAGTTAATCACACATTTTATCACATTAGCTAAAGCACTTGTTTGCAATTAAATGCACATCTACACACACACACAATATATGCCAGTATTTTCATCAAATGCCTGTCTGCTCCTAGCATTTTACAGGTTGATTTTGACATAAAATGCCTAGCAACGGCATTAATAGGAGGCATATTCTACATATGACAAGATCTTTCCTTTGCAGAGCTGGCATGGGAGAGGAGTGGAGCGTCACCGTTACCTCTTCCATGCAGCCTTAGGAGCTAGCCTGCTGTTCCTCATTTTGCTGAAGGGGTTGCAAGGGACGTTGACCAGAAAAGATGCGCTCCTCTATGGTGGACCAGAACTACGAAGGTGCTGACATCAGAAGAGACTGCAGCTTTCTTGTGCTACACCTACCCCACTCTCCCCCTGGAAGCCATGCTTTTGGCAGTAGAGCCAAAGGGAAATGCAGGATCAATGCTGTCCCTGCAAATGAGAACAGCTAAAGAAGTGGTGCAAATACCAAAATGTAAATAATGTATGCAGTCAGATTTCAGAAGGTAGAAGTGAGAACAATGATTATATTTCTATAAAGGGCATCAATTACCTTGTTGGTGGGTTTCATTGCAACAGAAATGACAGGATCAGGAACATGAATGGATTCCTAGAATATTTTTGTAGAAAAAACCAGTAAAAGGTTAGAAAAAAAGTTTTCTTTTTAAAACAAATCAGTTTTAACCTCTCTGAATAAGTGATGACTACATTTCCATTCTTGGAGCGACAAACACACATATCACTATGCAAAAGGAAACCACATTAGGCATTTTTAAATCCCATGGCTAAATTGCCTAAGGAAAAGGTACATTTGATAGCACATAGGTAGGAGTCTGATGGCATTCCTATGGTTTAGCAACATAACTGGAACTAGAGTGGTTGCAGGTCTACTCCCATGTTTTACTCATGTTCGATAGCTAACAAGGAGCTCCTCAACATACATCAAGCACAGACTGTGGCAAAGGATATCCTGTATTCAAGAGCCTGCATTCAGAAGCAGGAGGAGCAGTCTACCTGCAAAACCAGATTCAAAAGAGTGTCAAGCAAGTCAGCTTTGGGTTGAATAGGATGCATTAAAATGTTCAATTGCATTGTTATATGGCTCCAAATGAAGGACCTTCACAATTATATATGTGCTATGAGCACAAAAGAAAATGGCACACATTGCAAAAATACCTCTACGTTGTGTGACAATACTCCTTCCGAGGAAGAAATTTCAGCAACCTGGAAAGTTGATTTGTGTTAATCACCAGGTGATCACACCCACAGAGCCACGGCCTATTCAAAAGGTGAAAATATAAAAGGTAGGAGGTGAAGGTCATTCAGTAATGCACTGTCATACTGAAGAGAATGGAAAATGAAGCCACTGCTTCCATGGAGATCTGCAGCAGGCTGAAGGACACAGATCTGCAGTTGTTGACTAAACTTCTAACACCAGGCTTGAGGCGTAGACACCATTGTGTTGGGATTAAAATCCAGAGACTTTCGTTACACAACTTGTGGTATGGAATAAACTGGTACACAACCGGAGGGTGAGGATGGTTTAGTATCATGGGCAAGAGTGAATGTTTCTGTCTATCAATATATTCTTACAGACTACAGCTCCACTCAACATGGTGGTTTAATTTTTCTTTGCCGTTAGCCATTTTGTAGATTCTATAATGTGTACAAATAAGAGTGGGTCTTTCAACTGATCTTGTTCCTGAGAAGACCAGTTTCCAGAGGTTCCTGAAATTTGGGCCCAAAGTCAGAGATGATCGCCGTAGCTGCAGTCTACACTTGGCACTGCAGTTTTTTATCTACCTTTGCTCAGATATCACAAGAAGGGGAAGCTGCGCAGTAACTGTCTTGTACCACTAGGCTTAACTGATCTTTACTTCTTTTTTAAAAATGTCTCTGATTCGCCTCCATGTACTGTTAGTTACTGGGTCTGCAGTGAAAATTTGGTAATAATGGCATGTGAAATACTTAATCACTAGCTTAGTCGGGTACATTTTAGCAGGGTTGAGTACCATTTTCACGGTACTCGACCTCATTGTCGAGTGTCCCTTCTGAAATGGACAGAACTGCCAACTGCTGCCCTGGTGATGGCAGGAGTGCACAGGGTTAATTCCAATTACCTTTGAGTCAATGTGTGTCAGTCTGCCATTCAAGCCTCATAATGAAGACTGTCGGAAGGGCCTGTGAAGCAGCTCTGAGGTGGATGTGTACTGAGAACCAATGAGTCTGCCTGCAAGGTGAGTTGTACTGCTTCTGCTTTCACTAAGAAGAGATCACAGAAGAGCAGTCTTTGAGGCCGGTACATAGCACAAAATAATGGTTTCCATGAGGCTTAGAATTGGTGAGATACAATAAAGATATTACATTACACCAGTCAGTATGTCAAAATACTCCACATTAGATCTCCCCAATGTTCGTAATGCAACTTGCAGGATAAGGTTTTTGGCTACTCCATGCAGGCCTGCATGGGTTTAATCAGATTTTGTAAACGTGTCTTTGATGTTTAGTGAGTAAAAGGATTTTCTATCGATGTTTGTATATTTGAAAATTATAAGCTTGAATTGAAGAGTGCAGAAGCCTGGGTAGCCCAAGCTCTGGTGTGGAGGAAGATGAGCATTGCAAGAGATTTGAAAATATGTCTGTAACAGAGTTGCTCAATTGATTCTACAGGTTTCCATAGCATTGTTCTCTAAAGTCTGCATTTTGTTCATGCTGTTTTTTTTGTCATAAATTCGAATTTTTAGTTATTTTTTATTTAAAGTGTGGGTTCCTATCTCTCCTCTCCTACCGCCACACACAGTTTGCTCTATATGTTTCAAGTCCAATGGCTTCAGCAGCAAGCACCAAAACAGCCACAGCAGTTCACTGTGGGGAGCAAGAAGCCAGGGCGGAAGCTTGCATTGGAAGTGCTGCACTATAAGGAGAATATAAGAAATATGCAAAAGTGGTAGGGACAATGCAACATCAACACAGACTTCAGATATATTTCTTTTTGAACATCCCTGACACGACAGATAAGTGAGGGGCTCGGGACGAGAAGTGTCAGCTGCATTGAACCGCTGTACCTGTACTATCCATGGTTGATTTTGCTGCAATAAACTGAGTTCTTCCCCGTTAGATGAGGAGACGAGTTACCATATGTTCAGCCTTAAAATGGATATGTAAATTGTAGCCCTTCATGCACAGTTAGCTTGGAGTCAACCAACGTTAAGGGTTGTTTACATTATGAATGGCCCTGCGTATCTGTTTTCATGAGGGTATATTGAGCCATAGGCAGACAGCAGCTCCTCTGAGAACTTCTGCCACTGCTGTTGTGCAGTAACTCACAAATCACTGCTGAGAGGCAGCAATATCTGGTACAAAGGAATGCCTCTCTAAATACATGCTCTTTTACTCATTCTAATGTAATTCTCCATTAGTTTGCAGCAAACCATAGTCTTTGGGAGCATCCTCCACTATTTAGTGCTTCTTTAGTTTAATAAGGTCAAACACCAATTAACACTGTAAACCTACCCTGGACCTCGGTTGATGGTCCACTGTGTATGGGATCATTTATCTTAACCCTAACTCAAGCTCTAACTTATACACTATTCTAACCCTAACTTGAACCAAGAAGTTATTGCAACCTCTAAGTTTGTCCCCCCAAATGTATTAGAACACTCATTTTACCCTTTCCTAATGCTAATTCACATGCAGGGTATCCTGTACTCTTTGTGGTCTATAGGAAATTGTGTTCCAAAATCTTGAGATGGAGAAGATTATTGGAAAGGCACATTAACATTGCTGGTACTGTTTTTTTATGTGTCACTGTAATTTTTCAATACAAAATGTTCATGGGTACAATTACTTTCTCTTGGGTTGAATAGGTGAAATGAGTTACTGGACCTGCAGGTCTGGCAGGATTTTAAAGCTCAAAGCTTTAAAAAAGCAGATTTTAAAGGTTAAAGCTTTTGCGAGTTCTAGGTACACCCCACCTGGGTATACGCCTCCCACTGTAAAAGAAGCTGAGAACCCAGAAATGAGTCCCAAATGTTACCATGTTCAATCAGTGTTAGATTTTGTTATATTCTAATTAGCCTGAATGACGTTATTCTTTGGAAAGTATACAAACCAGTACGAACCATATATAGGTCTGTAAGGAATTAAACCTTTCGTGGACAGTGACTACTTCAAAAGTGGAATCACAGCCATTGTATAAGAAACAATGCCATAAGCAGGGAGGGACTGGATTTGTGAGAAGGGACTGGAACTGTGGAATAGACCTCTTTTGGGGATTCCTTCCAAAACCAGCTCCATGCCAACCAGGTTAAGTTCATACCATTGTGAGGCCCTCCCCAATTCGATCTCAGATACAGACAAATTGAAAGCACTGTAGGCAGAACAGTTGCCAGTGACCCCATCATTTGCAATCGAAAGCAGAACCTTGTCTGACCCAACTACCCCAGATGAAGTGCATAGGGATGAATCTTTTGTTCTTGTACTCTGTATTTTGTGGATGATGTTTGGAATATGGAGAGGCAATTAACGTGGCATGTTAACATGGAATAGTTAATATGTGAAACATGACGACACACCAATCAGGTAGCCATATAACCTATAGGAGGGTAGATCTCCTACATGGAGTGCATATGGGATCAGAAACTGGAATGTGCAATATAGGTAGGGAAGAACTGGAGACAGATGGTGAAGGGAACCATTATGATGGCGCTTTCTGTTTCTTGGTAACCTATATGAATTCCATGATTGCGACTCTATGAACAGATTATGTGTAAATGAATCAAGCCTATTTTGTCAACAACCGAATGGTGGGGGAAATCACACATGTTCTATCATCCAACCTTCAGTCACACATATAATGAATGTGTCCACATTAAACAATGTCACTGAGATAACTCCAGAATCCATTTGGTATGATACGATAAGTGAGATACATAGGTCGGGGTGTAGCTATGCTATTGCAAATGCTTAGTTAGAACGGTTACCCTCACAATACCTCTGTTTGTGCGTCAGGTAACTGCTCAGTTTGCAAACTGCTAAAAAGAGATCAGCTATCTGTCTGGAACATCAGCGTCAAGTATTATTATTGCTCAGGAGGGTTAAACGAACATTCAAACAAGGTACAGGGATTCAGCAACCACAGCAATTGCAGCAGTGAGTCTGCATAGGGCCCTGTACCGTAGTGACCAGTTGGGTCTTCTAGAGTGCACAACAGGCTATTACTGGGGCACAAACAGAGATGTCAACAACCCAGAACATTCTCAGCATCAAATCTACTGGAGCAGCTCTGGAGTGGGATTCCACTTATAACAAAGTGCAAGACTTTCTGAACAGCCAACTCATAAGAATCCAAGAAGATGTGTACCTTCAGAACTGGCCATGGGAACCTGGAAATGATTCTGGTTTCTCAGAAGATGTTTGGTCATAGAGAAATGTATGTAAGTAGATCAGCTGCAGATGTTGAAGACAGATGTGCACCTTTCAGTCCAAGGGCCCAGTCTATGGTGTATAGGCAAGAAGTCAGATTGTACCAGATGCCTCTGGGCAGACAAACTGGGACTGGGTTGCTCATCGTGAATAATGGAGGGTTTGACCCACCCAAAGCCTGGATCGATACCTGAACACTGCCCCAGGAACAACATCTGACGTAAGGATTAGACTGAAATTGGTTGTCATGCCTCTCTCAGCCTCCAAACTGCAATGCCTTAGCAAGTTACCTAGAAGACAGGTATTGTTAGTGGGGAAATAAAATATGTTGGGAGGGATATGAGAGTCTCATTCTTCAAGGTGTAATTCTGTTTCAGATAGCATACTGGACTGCCACCTTGTGCACCACTCAGATGTGTTATGTTCCCTCAGTGAAAGTGTCAGAAGAAAATACCTTCAGTTCCCACCGCCTTGAGTTTGATACTGCTATCTGCTCTTTTATCATGGTTTCTGACGTGTTGTAAACACAGAACTAAAGTGAACACTAAACCATCACCTTGCCTCCAGAACCCCTGAAATAATGAATAACGAAATCCATATACAACTCTCCTAAGTCTAATGATAATTTCTATGTAGAAAATACTTAGAGGAAGAAACGGGTACCCTGATGCATATCAAAATGTAGACTGTTATTTAGGGGATAATTAAAAGGCATGTCAGCATTGGCCCGTTCTCATGAAACCTACTTGTTGCAACCAGGCAAGGGACCAGCACAAGATAAAGGTTGGTATTTCCTGGTGTATATTGGGTTGCACTAAAGTGCAAAAGAGGGGATTGTAAGGGAAAAGAGAAATAAAGTTAAAAAGAGGATGAAAAAATGAATACTACATGAATGCTCAAACAAAAAAGGAACCTATGTCCCACACCCTAGCTACATTACAATAATACCGCTCTTAGGATTATCCTCATTTTCAAAGAGACTTTGTGGGCTTTGATGTATCATTAAGGTTTGCTTTGTTCTTACATGTTTTTAGCAGACTCTGAGCATGCCTGGACGGCAGGACTGGGAAAGCGCCATTTTCAGAAGTAATTGGAGCAAATGATGTTTTAGCCGAGGTGATTACTTGGACAAGTTAGGTTTGGGATGAACAATGGAGTGCTCATAAAACAAGAGGAAGTCATCATGGTGGAAGGGGTCCCTATGCCACTCGGTGGGAATCACTGCACAGAAAGTCATTATACGATGCAGTGCTAGAAATAGACAGTAAGTAAGGACTTAATATGAATTAAAGTATTTATTGGATTGGCAACAGCAGAGATGCATCTAACGCAAAAGCCTAGCAATGGGTTCCAAAATGTTCTTAATTTTCAAAACGATCAGGTGACTATTGTCCTCGAAAGGCGAGAGCTCTGGAAAGCAGGCTAAATGAACAGTCAGTTTAGGGTAGACCAAGGATGCTGTTTTTCAAGTTACTGAGCGGCCAGCACGGACCTCAGTTGTCACGGTGATGCGCACTGCCTACAGCTCTGTGCTGCTCCTGGCAACGCTCTGAAAAGCTTTCCTCTAACTCTAGAGGAAACGACCAAAAAGCAAGGTCAACTCAAGCTGCAGTGTGTTCTGTCTCGTACTAGCACTCACAGCCACTTCTGACTTTGCTTTCAGGTAAGATTATCCCCTCCCCTTACATCGTTTTCAAAGATTTTCAAGACTTCTTTACTTGGAATGGTGACCATGCAAAAACCACTGGCGTATGGTTTAGAGAGCTTAACTGGCTACACTTCAAATGCTCCTTCAACGTTGGTACTTTCTGGTCTGTGGGCCCAGGTCCTCAGCAGGTCTCCAATCATAGCCTGAGTCTTCAACCTGGCTTCTCACAAGGTTTGCCAAACTGGTCCAGCCACCCCTACTTTTTATCCTTGTCTCTGTTTGGGGAATACAGGCTCATGTCCTCAAACTCTCCTATGTCTTTACTTAATACAACATCTCTTCCCAGCTAAAACTAAAATCGAACACGCACCCAGTCTGGAGGCATGTCCATCTTTCTTTACAGATGATGATTAAGTGTGTCAATGAGTAATCATATTTGCCAGCCAATTTCGCAATTCGCTTTGTTCCTCATGATTGACCCTGGCACAATGTTTCATTCCTTCCTGCCCTCAGGTGATTACACTCTGGATAGTGTGAGAAACCAAAGGGTGTCTCACCCGCTAGTCCCCGGGGATCTCCATCTCAGGTGGCCAGGTCACGGCCATCGCCTTTGAATTCAGACCCTGGGGCTGGACCAGTGCGGGAGGATCACCTGGGTGAGGGGTATTCAGGGAGTGGGGGTGAGACGGCCGATGGTGAGACATGGAATTCCCCCCTTTTTTGTTCATCTACCCCATCCTATTTTGTAGGATTATCCGAAGTCCCACCACCCCCTTTTTACACACACACTGGGATGAGGAAGAGGATGACAAAGTAACCAGACTAACTCTCTCACAACTTACTGGACATGTCTCGTTAATTGGGTCAGGCACTTTACACTAAGTGCATACACCTGATACCAGTTATCTCTCTTCACACAAATAAAAGTCAACACCTAAAGACACAATCTGAGCAAGGCAGAACACGACTACGAGCACAACTTCTAGGACAAAGGCACACCTACTGGAGCAGAGCAACGGACCAAGGGACAAGAGCAGCGGGCCGAAAACCCTAAGGGTTCCCTCCTGAAGGTTGTTGCCTCCGACAGACCGCGAGGGACACGTGGAGAGGGCCAGAACCCATAAGTGACGATTGCATTGTGTTCCAGGGTTGCCAGCGACCCTCCCAGAGTTGGTGGAGGCGAGGACAAGCCTGTGGGACTAACCTTGACTTGTGATTTGGAAATAGCAAAGCAAGAAAGAAGCGCACAGCCAGTGAGTTGGCAAGCGACCTGAGAGACTGGTGTGTGTCAAAGCAAATGAAATAACATTATGTCACAAGTAAAGACTGCATGAGTGTGGATGAGACGCGAAGAAGGGCAGACCTGTGAGTGAACTTTCAAGTAAAAAGCAGCTCTGCGATACTGAGTAACGGAGTGGCCCGGAAGTAGCCCATTCAAGGGTCTCAGTGAAGGGTACATTGTTTGAAGTTGTGAAGCGAACAAACGGCGAGAGTGAATTGAGCGTGAACTTGAGTTGAAGTGGTCCTGCCGTGGTCTGTAAGGAGAGCCACGCACATTCGAAAGTCTTCGACATTCAAAAGGGGTCCGAGACCCATTGAGGGAGACCCGAAGTGCAATGATCATGGGGAGGGGAGCCCCGTGGCAAGTGTGTGTTGGACTGTGATGTGAGAGGTCTGAGCCTGGCAGAGAGGGATCTTTACACTGAAATACAAGTTGGAAGGCTAGGTGGGCCTCAATCCACAGTTTGGAACTGCTTAGAGTGTTAGAAACTGAGTCAGGATGTGTCATCCTGCCTAAAAGGACAGCCTTACTCCACGAGGTTTAACGTGAGGAGGAGAGCTGGTTCAACCACCTTTATTCTTTTGAGCACTGATTTTTCCTTTGCATACATTTCTCCTTTTTACACCTTTTGTACAAGCGATAGGGCAGGCATTAGGTTTTTGTTAGCATAGGCCATTTTGATTTGACGGACTCCACTAGGACTGTTTTGTTTATCGTTTGATGGTCGAGACTACTCCCATCTTAGTTATAGGCCAGAATAAAGGTTTAACAAGTTGTATCCATTGTGTCACTGCCATACACTTGTGATACCATGCCTTCCCTACAATAGAAGGTTGGGGTAATTTTCAAATGATGGGAATTTTCCCAGTTTCCCAGAGCCCCGCCGTGGCCTGACTTGATAAAAGGCATGTCCACCCATCCAGGGATCAGCTATCCCAGCTATGGTAGCTAACAGGTCACCCTCCTTTGCATCCCTGACATTGAGTATGTTTACCCTCCTCTGTTCAAGCACCCTCTTGCCAAGACATCTCCATGCGTTTTTACTGAAATACTATGTTTTTCATTCAGCTCCAGTCTGGGCTCCGGGTCAAGGGCTCAGCAACTGCCATTCACTGGGCACACTTGCGCAGTTTAACTCACAAGTACATCGTTCAACTAGAACACTCTGTGGACTCAAATCAAATATAACTATTTTTGCTACTTTACAATGTACCCCTAAACAAACTCTTAGCTGAATACTTCTTTTCTGTTACGAGCCACCATTAAAATCCTTCTTCAGCATTTGGTATTATTTGTAAGCAGAAAATATGTTTGAAATGCTCGCCAGGTAAATGAAAATTAATAAAAATAAATTATTAAAAGCAGCGGACTTACCATGGACAAGTTAGTAGTTGCTTTACTAGTGAATGTGTCGCCACTCGCGCAATCAATACCAAACAATGCACATATATCTCCAGCAAACACTTCGTCCACATCCTGAATGAAAACATTTTACAGTACAGTTAATCTTTGTAAACACACAATTTAATTTAAGACAATACAAAAACGTATGACTTAATACATTGCTCTAAAAGAAAAACACAGCGAAGCAGAAATTCAAAGTCTCTTATTTGTAACAATGGAAAACAATGCTCAAGATGTATGGAGAGAGTGAAAGACTATTCACATCATTCCATGGTGGGATGGACTTTCCGTAAAAGAAAATTAAAACATGTTAAGAGCCGGTTTACAGTGACAGGTAATTCATTATTTCCAACATTACACTAAATCACTTGTGATGGGGATGTACATTTGCAGAATTGGTAACCATCAAACACTAAAAGATTCTGAGATCTAATTAAAAGTTAGTTAGCTACTAATCATCAGCTTATCTATGCAGGTAAATTAATCTATTCTCATAGCCATACCCATGATAACTGGTTTGATGCATAATTCCTCAGCAGAAGATTGTCTAACGTCTCAACCATACCTGCCATCTATAACTGAACAGTAGTGCTTTGTGAATGTATGCGGGCAACCATGTGGCAGTCTTGCACATTTTCCTTAGAATACATTGTTGATTGGTTAGTTATGCTATAATGAAAGCAAACTAGCACTGTTGGGAAGTCAGTTAGACTGCTCCCCTAAGGTATGCTTACTGAGGGTTGTGCCCAGCGGGAGTTGGGGGGGAAAAAGGAGGAAAAGAATGGTAGCTCTCTTATTGTAATTGGCAAAATGTAGATTGGCGCAATAGACAGCTGATGCATTAAGATGGGTGACAGCAGAGCAACGGATTGTAAAGTATCTGGGGAGGAAGGAGAGGAATGAGGACAGGAGACGTACATGGAACATTCTTCTGCATGATTTACAGACTTCCCCAAGCTGCCACCCACCGTGAAGTATGACAGCGACCCGGCCTCAGGCAGGCCAAGGATCTCTATGGGGAAAGGATTGCTAGTCAAGTGTGGCAAGAGCCAACGGTGCTGTATTAATATGGGGGCCAGCAAGACTCCAGGGATGCAGGGATTGGGCTGGAAGGGGGGCTCGGCATTGGGGGGGTGGGGGAGGGTGCTTTTTCGTTATGGCATTTTGTTCTTCATTTTAAAAACTCAATAAACAGATTTTTTAAAAATTAACGCATACTAAACGCAACCAGGGGGAGGTTTATTTGCCAGATCGCAACAATGCAACGCATTCGAAAAAACCTCTGAATAGAAATACCATAAAAACTGGCTGAAAATTCTAGTTTTGTCCAAAAGCAATAAAGTGCCGTATACGTTTTCTATGGGTACTCTTTTTTATAAAAGAGCAAAGCTCTCTCTCTCTCTCATGATACCAAGCATGTAAAGTAAAATAAGCCAGGAATCCAGTGAGAAGAATGGACAGATGACTGCCTCAGAGAATAAGTGGAAACCACTTTATGAGAAAATGTGGGGTTAAGAAGAAAAATAAATGTGCTGTATTTTCAGGCTCCCTCGGCAGATAAAACAACAACAAATGCTTACCAAACCAAGCAGCTTATTTATGAAATCGGCACCCTCCCTAGCGAATTTAAATCATCCATCATTACTCTTCCTAAAATGGCCAACACTGCCATTGCAATTGTTACGCATCAACCATTCTTTCACTAACCTACCTCTCAAAGCAAAATTCATTGAAGGAGACGTAGCATTAAGCTGCAGTCATTCAGAAAAAAAAAACAATTCTATTAGAGCATCAATCTGGATTCTGTGGCGACAAGGAATGAAGAGACTGACCAAAATGGTGCCATAGTGGTTGCTATAGACTTTTATTAAATGAAAAAACAAACCTATCCCTAACGCTAAGGGTATTTCCCTACCTAAACTAAAGAAACTCAGGTGCTCGTCAAGAAATCTGTGTGAGTCAAAACAAAAAGGCACTGTCCCAGTCAGAAATGCTCCTACTCTATCCCTGCCACTACAACAAAACACCATAAAGCACAGCTACGGTTTGTAATCCAGGAGAACGACTCCCTTCTCCTGGAGGTAAAGTGCCCAATGCCTCTGGAGTCGTTTAAAGCAAAGGTTCCATAAATGTTTGGGTTCTCCATAACCCAACAGAAAATCAAATAAGGTTTTGTGGGGCTAGGAGAATGACTCCCTTCTCCTAGCTGGTTCGCCAATGTCTTTCACAGTTCTTAACAAGGTATGTAGATCCCGTATGGCGGCTTTCACAATCTCTGCCCCTCTCTTGCTCTGCCCCAAATGAAACGATGAAGCCGTTCCTGGAGTCCCTCTCGATTTTCCAGTATCACACTTTTGTGGAATTGCCCTGGGAACTGCTTCACAAAATGGTTTATAGTTTTCTCTAATTCTTTAGGGTTTACAGTCTCGTAACTTCCCGCCCCCCTCTCGGATTCCTACATGTTCCTGTTACTTTCTCCCAGGGAACTCTCCACCCATTTTGCCAGGGGTCGCAGGGTTCGCTCTTTCAACTTCAAATTTCTCTTTTAGTAGTCCTCTGTGTCTCGCCTCTCTCCACCTCGAGTTGTTGTGGGCTGCCTCGGCATAGTTGTCGACTTCTCGATCCCACCGAGACAGGTCCCGCCTCCTCCATGGTGTATCGCCTTCTCCTAGTAACCTATGCAGGTTTGACATAGGCTATGGTAGGCTGCCTCGGCACAATTGCCTGACCAACCGGTCCACCAACTACAGGTCGTGCCAGCACCTCTCAGTCTCTGCAGGTCGATCACACTGGTTCCCGACAGACACGCTAGACACTTCTCGGGTGTCCCACTACTACTTTTCTCAGCCTTGGACAAAAGCCTTGTTGCAGCTTCCCGGACACCTGCATCAGCTTTCCAGGTTTCGGTGCGGCCTCCCCGATCGCCTGGTTCTCCTTCTGGTTATATCACAGCTTCGAGCTTGCCAGAACCGAATGGGCCATTGCCGGATAGGTCAGCGGATGACAAAAAACACAGTCCTTCTTTGCTCTTGTAATTGTTTATTTATACAGCGTTTATACACAGGTGGAGTGCTTCAAAGTGGTCAGTTTAAATAGCAGGGACGGCCCCAGCGTAACATCTGTTCATTTGACAGCAGTTGTTCAAGCCTTCGCCCAGCTCGAATGTAGCATTTTGGAGCACTTCTTCATCTCAGTATCTTTGTAAACAGGAGGGTTCGATGTTACACATGGTTTCAGAGGTAATCTTGTAGTGATAAGAGTTGGACGTTATCATCAGCCTACATGGTGGGGTTTTACAGGGACTGTGCTCCCAATTACAACCTTATCCCCAGGAGAGGAGCCCCTCTCCATGAGATCCCCTTGCATGCTACCATCCCTAGGGGATCTATTGGTTAGCGGCCTGACCTCCCCAGCCTCATGGGCAGAAGCAATGTCATCTCAAGGATTGTCACACTTCTCAGAGTTATGGAATCTGACAAACCTAATGAGGGGAGACATTCAAGAGTCCGTAAAGACCTCCAACTAGCCGCCCCTAAAGCTACGTGACTGCTCAGAGACATACATACTTTCAACAATGTCACCCACGAATCCAGTATGTATTTGGCAAGATTGTATGCAGTACCCTTTGGGAACACTACAACAACCCCGACTACAGGTAATAGGAAACCCAACCTTTGGTATAAGCTTGTACTACACAGTTCTGGTAGCGTGTTGAGCAGCCATGCTTATCTCAAGAGGGATCAATGTGAGCTGTAGGGGAGTTACAAAGAGATTCACAGTGACAAGTGTTCAAATAAACTCTTACACACAAGGTTTCTTGAATAAACCATTATTATTATTTTTTTTATTGTTGAATTTAATCAAATAAAATAGATTTTTTACAACATGCTCATTCAGATCGTTTTTATGTTATGATGCAGTTGTCTGCTAAATTTAATAAAGTCTCTACATTTTTTTCCTCGCACCAATTTCTTGGATCTATGTTCCTTGCGGAGGAGGTGTAGAGAGAGATGACAGGATTGTCGTTATGTGTTGTAGGATTTTGAAAGTTGCTATTTGACAAGTGGCTTTACCTCCACTGATCATCCTTGACCACCAAGTTTCTTCTTCTGTCGCTGCAGGATTTGTAAAAAAAAAGTGCTTGGTGTATTGCAACCTGACCCCCACGGTACCTGGACAAGACAAAAGGAGATGCAGAATTCTCTCTCTCTCGTTGGGGGTTTTACATATTCTGTAAGAATCAGTCGTAGAAAGACCTCTAATTGTTCGAATTTCATTTGTATCTAGTAAATTGAGACAAGTTCTTAAAATGAAGTTTCGCACCAATCTGCTTGGAAATTTCTTGATATATCCTTGAAGTTCGTTCAGTTTTTTCAAGTTTGGAGGTAGATGGGACGTCAATTTGTTCCTTTCGGCCTGTGTAAGCGTTTCAATCCAATCAAGTTCCTTTAATCTTTTTAGCACTTTTCCCGAGTTGTTAATGAGTTCCTCCTCACTACACGCTGTTGTGTCCAGGAGTGGAATGTTATCAGCTCTCCAGGTTTTTAACCTAGCACAGTTTGAGTTGCTCATTTCTTTGTTAATCAAACCATATAAGAAAGTGGTATCGTCAGGCCGAGTACGATAGTTAATTTCACATCCTTACTGTTCATGGCCTGTAAGAATGTGGTTGTATTTTCCCTTGTTCCCTCCCTTGCCTTGAAGCACTTTGAAACACATTGTGTATAGGCGCTATATAAATAAACGATCATATCATATCATATCATATCAGTCATCACACATTTCCTATAAAGCATCAAGGAATTGCAATTTAGGGTACCTTTCAGTGAAAGTAAACTGAGTTCAAACCTGATTACAACTATCGGTGTGGATTTTGGAAGACCCAACACTGTCCGCCAATAGTATGCTTCAAGTATGGCCCATGTTGCTTTCGATATAGTCGGCATTGCCTCGGCTCCATAGGTGATTGTACCGACGACCTTCATTTTGTAAAATGTCAAGGCAGGAATGGTGGCAAATTTGCCAAATGTCCTGTCAGTGGCCTTACCCTGAGTGGCCAGGGTTCTGATTTTGGGTAGGAGGCTGTCTTGCATTGCTGCTTCTCTTCTTGTGCTGTCCAGTGTTACGCTGAGGTATTTAAAGCTTTTGACTTGATCTATGGCCCTTTTGTCAAGGGTCCATTTTAGTTTCTCTGACTTCTTGGCAAACTTCTCAACTGTCATAATTTTCGTCTTTTCAATGTTGATATCTAGGCTATTGGTGGTTATGTACTTGAGGAGGTTATCCAGCTGTCGCTGAAGTCCAATGGGAGTTTGGTCAAATAAAATCAGGTCGTCCGCGTATAACAATCTACTGATTTGTACTTCAACCGGTTTCGGCAGGAATGATCTAACTCCTTCCTCTGATGACTTGTAGTCACCTATATAAACCAAGAATAGGGCCGGTGTGAGGTGGCACCCTTGCTTTACTCCTCTTAAAGTGGGGATGGCTGTAGATAGGGTGCCTTGTTGGCTCAGGCGGACCCTCATGTTTTTATCTGTGTAGAGCGCTTAAATGGGCTCAATGAATTTTTTGGGACATTCCCATTGCTGAAGCATTTCCCAAAGGCGAGCCCTGTCTACCCGGTAAAAGGCCTGGGATAGGTCAACAAAGGCTGAAAACAGTCTTGGTCCCCCTTCCATCACCTTGCTCTTCAAGATGCTTAATAAGAGGATGTTTGCGGCTGTTCCCATGTTCTTTTTAAATCCTGATTGGAAATGGTCATTGCAGGGGGCGTTCGTTGCCCATGTTTGAAATTTCTTCAAAAGAAGGGAACCAAATATCTTCCCGATAGGGTCCAATAACGCAATTGGGCAATGGTTAACTGGATCTTTGTGGTTCCCTTTTTTAAAGATCGGGTCTACAATGGTAGTAATCCACAAAACCGGAATAGATTTGGACTCTGCGCATCTGATGAACACCGCTCTTATGAATGTTGCCCATTCCTCCGGATGGGACTTCAGGTCAAGATTGGTAATGCCTTCCGGTCTAGGCGCCCTCCAGTTTTTCAGCTTTTTCAGAAGGTCACAGATTTCAGATTGGTCGTCAAATTTAACTCATTCACATGGTACCATGTTCTATCTTTTTTGATTGTCCCTTGAGGGACTAGATCATGGTGATTAAACTTGGGATCAAGTGTTGTTCGGGCCACCGGGTTGGTTGCTTCCGGAAGTTTGAAGAGGTTTTTAAAGTGACTGACGCAAGTAGGTTTGCCTATTCTGTTCAGAATTGCATCCCCATTAGTTGACACTGTTTTTTAGGAGAGACCAGAATTCTATGGTGTTGTTACCGCAAATTGCCTTAAGGATTGCTTCGGCGTCTTGTTGTTGTAGCTTCCACCGATGGTTTCTGACCCATGAGTGGTAGTTTTTCGTTAGTTCGTGGATTATTCTGTTTGCTTTTTCTAGCTCCAGATTTGCTGCTTTTCTTCTGGCTTTCTGGAACTCTCGTCGCTTGAGGACCAGAATCTTTTCGTACGTGCGTTTTTTCGGCAGTGCTCCCGAATTAGGTCTAGTTCCGGTTCGCTTGTAGGCCGTCAACAGAGGGCCATAGTCCACTGTTGTAAGGTGGTCAGGCCCATCTTCTTTGATGTATTTGCCGGTCAGTTCTCTAATACTTTTTTCTGTCAGTTTTAGTCTATTGCCTTGGGAATTCAGCTCTAGTGTGGTTTTCATCTTTTCCTGAGAGATGTTGGCTGTCTTCCAGGTAATCTGCAAAAGGTTGTGGTTGCTGGCAGTTGTTTGTATAACTTCAAATGAAGTGGTCAGATGTAGGAGTGGGCTGGATACAAAAATATGATCAATTGTTGTTTTGCCATTTTCCCAAGTTGGAAGACAAATTAGATCGAGAAACTGAGAGGGATCTGTTGTCGTTGGGTTCCAGTACGTGTTAAGGATGGCGACTGAGGGTGCTTCTTGAGTGTTTTCCGGTGAAGAACTGATGTTCAGTTCAGCATGACTTTCAACAAGGAATAGTTCGACACCAATGTTTTAGTCACTGACCACTCCGACAGGCCATAAGAAGACCAGAGGAAGGACGGCCCATTAGTCCCTTTTTGGCTGGTGCTAAGATGGTTTCATATCCGTTTAGTACAGGTTTTTTGGTGAGCCAGGTTTCTTGGAAGCATAAAGTGTCTTAACAGCCCAAATGTACATCTCCTGTAGCAGTCAGATGGAGGTATCCCCTAGTGTTCCAAGAACCTAACCTTAAGTCGGCAGCACTGGAGTCGAATCAAGGACCCGCTTGCCGGGTAGGTTCCAGGCGCTTGGGTTGCTATTTGTCGCGCTGCGATGTTAAGGCTTTTGGGAGCCAACACCAGAAGCCCTGCTTGGTGAGCCGGTTGTCTCGATGGGCACCGATAGCTTTTCCAGCCTGTATCTCTTCTGTGATAGCCCTTTCCATTTTTTTAAGATCTGTTGATGTTTTCGATGATGGATAATTGGCTCTGTTCTTTAGATCTAATGGCGCAGACAGGCCTAAGCCTCTAACAGGGGCCGTCCGTTGAAGTTTTTGGTAAGAGTCTTGGGTAAGAGCTAGAGTCTTGTCCTGAGTAATGTCTGGATAAACTCTGGTGGTCTTTTTGGTTTCAGTAGAACATGTCCGGTGAAGGGTTTGAGCTTTTCCCTCTGGATAAGGTTCAGTTATCAGTGTGTGCTTCATCGCTCGGTTGCCAGAAGGAAGCCCATTTAGGTGTCTGTTTGAATGCAGAGTAATTTTCTTAATTTCAGTTAGGTCGTAGCCCAGTCTTAAAAGTTCTTTTGATTCATGTCTCAAGAGGTCTTAGGCTGTCGTTGACAAGATATGCAAATAGCTTAAAGGTTTGCTGTGTCAGTGACTCAGATTCACAATTTTTAGATCATCAGTTTTGATTTGGCGGAGATTTGGAATGTAGTGGAACAACTTCAGAACAGATCTTCTGTTCAGGATTACGTCGTCGTGGTTCTCCGAAGTCTGTTATACTTTGAAAAATCACTTAGATTTGGTTTTACTTGCGGCCGGCGTTTTCTGATAAATTTCTGTTCTTGATCTGTAATGGTGGCCTGAAACCCCTTTTATATGACATTGGTCACAATGTGACGGATAAACTGGGTCTTTAGTACACTGGGTCTTTGTTACACTGAGCCCTTCAGTCGCCTACTGCTGAGTCATGGGTTTTTCTGGTGTGTTCCTGTTTTGGCTGTGTCTCATGGGATAAGGGCTTCTCTTTTTGCAAGGCCGTTGTTGTCTTTTGTTTCTGGTAGCCTCTAGGCCGTCCAGTAGTCTCCGGCAATCTCCTATCCTTGGCACAAATAATTTTTTTCCTACGTTCTTCTAATGTAAGGAAAGGTGATGAGAAAACATCTTCTTCGTGCCCGATGGTACATCTGGCAGGTTTAGGGTTGTCAAAACTGACCTTCCTCTGAGGACTTCGGAGTCGAAGTTTAAGGATTGGTAGAGACGGCACTTCATCCAGATGTTGACTTAGATTCATTAGGGCCTCAGTTGCCAAGAATTCTTCAGTGGTTATAGGCAAGGATTGTGGGGTTTGGCTTGACTAATCCTTGTTCTGGATCATGTTTTTAGGCTCTTGTAGGCCTTCCGGCCGTGGTAGTGGAAGTGAAGATTTTTTAAGTATACTTCCTAGAGAATGACTTGAGTTGGACCCACAATCATCCGGATTACCTGTAACCCTGTCTGGTCTGATATTAACATTGTCGAAGATTAGGTAGGCTCTGTCCGAGACTTTTGCTGAAGAGGAGTTTGTTCCTTGGCCTTGGGCCTGTTCATCAACGATGAGTACCACTGCTGTGTCATTTATGGCTTTTCCAAGTCGAGTGGTACTTGCTATGTGTGTTCCTACTGCCCCGCTTTCCTGCGGGCAAACTCGGAGGCACCTGGTGTGGTGCTGGTGAATCGAGCACTGTTTCAGGTGTTATTGCTGAAGTTGAGTTTTGACAAATGGAGTTTCTGGATTTATCCAGGCAGTCAAGAACGTTCTCCATAGCGAGAAGCCTGGAGGACAAGTCTTTTGGGTTTGCAATTGCAGATTTAGCTCTTTCCTCCTGCGCTGTTATGTATCCTTCCTAGATGAGCTTGGTATGGATCATGGCCTGGATCGTTGTGTGGTCCTTCATTGTGTCGTATATAGACTGTAGAATTTGGTAAAAGGCGCAAGCGCAATGGTGATTGACGACATAATGGAAAAGATATCTGGCTTCTTGGACAGAGAGTCTTTGTTAATTGGCTCAGACTGGACATGAGGTTTGCTCAAAATCAGAGGAGAGGCCAGAAGGCCAGGAGATAATCGGTGTTGTCTATGGTTATGGTGCCAATCGGATGAATGTCTTCTATGATCGTCTGGTCGCAAAGGTGCTGGAAAGGAGTCTTGTAGATTTGCCCTCCGTGGCTGCTCCCTAATCGGAGAGTTAGTGTTTGACATCATCTCATACTCGTCAGAGGCGCTGCTGTTGTAACTTGTGGCTGGAGCCGGATGGCCAATGTAATTTAATGCCAAACGGTTGTTTGTGTTGTCAGAGACGGGAACAGTCAATTGAGGCATTTCCAAGGGTTCTTTTTGCACGGGAGGAATCTGCAGCCTTCGAGCAGAGCTACTAGGGAAAGAAATGTCTAAAGTTGTTTGTGTCTCTGGAGTGTAGATGTCGTAGAGTTCACGGCTGAGCTGTGGCTCAGATAGCGGCTCAATCGTTAAATCAATTCTCTTTTGATGGAGGTTGTCTGACGTTGAGGTAATCTGCCGCGTGTGATCCTTGGGAAGTGAGCCTTCCTCTGGCACGTGGTTCACGAATTCCGGTGTCTTGGAGTCGTCTAGTTGTCGATTTGTCAAGCACAGCTTTTCTTTCGCTTGAGGGATTGTTGTCAAGAGTCTCTGCTTAATTGCAGTTGGATTTTCGGTCCTCCTGTGCTTATGGGAGTGCTGGATGTCGATAACGGCTTCCAATATCTCTGCATCCGACATTTCAAGTCTTTTTTCGCTGCTAGAGTATGTCTGCTTATAGAAAAAGTTTGTCAACAGGGTAATTGGGGTGACTTTCTCCTTTTATATATGATCTTGACTGGAAGCTCGTCCATGTCCACCAATTGTAAGGATCTGCACCATTCAAACTGGTAGTGGCTATCTAATCGGGGACAGCCACTGCCCACAACATCTTCCAAACAGAATTACAGGCACCTGGATGCGGACTGGGACCAGACAGTCCCATCCCCCACATCCGGGCTCATACACCAACAGCAGCTTTCCACGGGAAAGGGCTTGACGTATATAGCAATTCCGGCCCAAGAGAACAGGAAAAAGGCTAAAGAACAATGTGGCCAAAGGTCAGGCAAAAACCTTGTGGCACGGCCATATTCGAGTGATAGTCACTATTATTAGCCATTTGCAGCAAATGCAAAGGTCCACGAGTAAGAGTTCAAAACGTGGTAGAAAAACATTCACTGCCACCAGCCCATCCTGGACACAATGTAAATGTATCAGAAAAACCACCCAAAAAAAGTTAAGGATACAAAGGGCCTCAACACGAGTTGGGCGGTATCCCGGCGGTCTTACTGCCGGGATACCGCCAGGGCTAATGGCATTACCGCCAATCGCCCTTGTGCTATTGGCGCAGGATCACAGGTTTGGCAGAATGGTAATTCCCCCATTCCCCTTTGACCCCAATGGGGAATTTTTGGCGCGATTACCGTCAGCGGTATTACTGCGCGGTAATTGCACCGAAAATCAGCAAATTCCCTGCATATTTACCCCCAGCTTAGAGCTGGGGGTAAATGCTGCCAAACCAGTGATTTGGCGGACCCTTAAATGCGGCAGTAATAACGTTACCGCCACATTTAAGGGTTACTGCCAAACTCATGATGAGGCCGAAAGTCTTCTAACCACACATTACTTTAGGGTGATGTGTGCAGTTGTAACAAAACACAAAAATCCATAAAGAGAGACTTACGGTCTCATTAAGTGTGTGCTGGTCCGGTACAAATGCTGGAAATACCAAATCCGACATTTTTACCAGACCGGCACACTCCAAGTTTACTGGTAGGGGCAGTGAAATACTGGCAGGCCCAACATGCCGGGGGTTCAGGCCCCTACCGGCAAAGAAATGCCCCAATCACTGATCTACTGGTGCTGGTGATTGCAGCATACCCATTCCATGGAGTCCCATGCGATTCCATTAAATGGGAACTTAGCGCTGTTGCTGGTACCCATAATAGCCCGGTTACACAGGGATATCGGGTGCCAGTAATGTTAAGGTGAGTTTGCCAGTAACCCGCCGGTAGTACAGGCGGGTTACTGGCAAACTCATAATGACCCTCCTAGTCTCTCAGCACTGATAGTCTTATGGTGTGATCAGTTTCTCAATAAGAATGAGCAAAAAGACAAGGCAAGTAAAGCAGAAGGCTTAGGAAACTCCAAAAAGTCAGGCCAGGACTTAAAACAAAGCAAAAAGAAAGGATGTCCCACTGAGGTCCACAGGAGGAAAGCAGCAGCAAAAAGAAAATCTTTCCTAAAACATAGCCCTAGAGCCCTTCAGAGAAGAGATTAATTTACAGATAGATAGTCCAAATGTTTCCCACATTGAAGCATCTCACATGATCAGCCTACAACATATCAAATATCCCAGAGGATTTTAGTCCTCACCTCCCCATCTTCAACTTTCATATATGTGTATATCTAATGGATTATAGGCGTTTCCTTTATCATAGGGAGATATATGGGCTACATTACTCACCATAACCGTATTTCTGATGCTTGTATCTGCTTAGATTCCCATGCTATGCATAGGCCGACATCTAGTGGTAGACTAAGAGTATTACATAATCTGTTTTTGAAACTCGAAAAGGGACGTCGACTGGACGTGTCAGTAATACGATCCCTAGTGTGACATCTATTGTACCCATTTTCCTTCACGCATCAAGGTCCCTCAAATTGTTCTGTTTCTGACATGAGGTAGCGTGAAGTGCGTGAGTACATATGTAATAAAGCAGAAAATAGTGATAAAGCAAGAAACATCTATGCACCTTCCACTCCAGGAGGGGAGGAAGGAAGGATGGGCGCATGTGAATCTAAGCAGATACAAGCATCAGAAATACGATTACGGTGAGTAATGTACCCCTTCTGAGGCTTGTGGATCTGCTTAGATCACATGCTATGGATCATTTAGCGAGCAGTATCTTGAGAAGGAGATGGGTTGTGAGAAAGTACAGCAGCAAATAGATGTTTTAGCACTGCTTGTCCCATCTGTGAACCTGCTTTAGAATGTGTCTCAATGCAGTAGTGCTGAGTAAAGGTGTGTACGGAACTCCAAGTACCTGCTTTGCAAATAGCATCTAGGAGGGTGTTTGCAATAAATGCTAACGTAGCTCCTGTAGCTCTGGCAGAGTGAGCTCTTGGTGTGGAAGGCTGGGTTTCCTTTGATAATGAAATGCGTAGTTGTATACACTTGACTTGTAAGGAACTCATGGTGGCAACAGTAAAGAGAGACACAAGTGATCACAGGTCAAGGGTGTTTATTAAACTGTATAAATGGGGGAGAAAAACTCCTAACCTAAACCTAAATCTAAGATGGGAGCAAGCTACAACCATCAAATAAAAATAAGGCAGTCGTAGTGGCGTCTTGTCAAATAAAAAGGGCTTGTACTAAAAAAAAAAAAAAACTATTGTCAATCCTTACCGCTAAATTGCAAAATAGTGTGCGGTAATGTTCACCAGAAAAGAAAGAAGTGTTCACAAAATGATAAGTCAGGATGGTATAACTGGGGTCTCCCTTCCTCACGTTTTTAGCTCAGGACAAGGCGGGACCTTCGAGCACAGCACACTCTGGGGCTTCTCCAGCACAAGCTTACAGTTAGTTTCCAAAATATCAGGGCCTTCTGTGGCCTAGTCTCTTTTACACCAAGTCTCTTGCCTCAGATGGCCTAATGTACTATAAACAACAAACAAAAAGTTCCTTTCAGTAATCTTCCCGTTGCATGATTTACCTTCACCGTGGATCCCCGTCAACTGGGCTCCGATCCTTTTTGCAACGTTGGCCTCCCTCAGTCGGGTTCACTACGATCTTTCATTCAAAATATCAGCACCTTGTAACATTCAAGAATCTCAATGTCTTTTTAAACAACCGTTCACTGTGGACATCCCGCACACTTGTCGACACAATGTTTAGGGGCTGTTAAGTTTTGCACTCATTTGCGGGCATCCCTCAGCCGGGTTCACATTTGCCAGTTTAACATAGTTCACTTAGTTGTGGGATTCACTTCCCTTAGCTTTTTCCAGGCCCGGGTTAGGCTTTCTCCTAGCCCCCAGTCAAACTTTCTCTTAGCCCCTAGTCAGGCTTTCTCTTAGCCCCCAGTCAGGCTTTCTCTTAGCCCCCAGTCAGGCTTTCTCTTAGCCCCCAGTCAGCCTTCACCTCCCCTTGGCTTTTTCCAGCCCATAGTTAGGCTTTACGGATTCATCGTTCATCATTCAGCCGGCCGCACACGCCTGTTTTACAATGTCAAAACTTTGGTAATGGGTTAAGGACTTTCGATTTTGGCACGACCCTTGTATGACGACGTTAACTCTTTGTGCTGGCCTTTCCTAAGGCCTCTTCTTACTATAATGTTCACTAGAAAAGGGGACCAACCAGAGCCCTTCGAATGGAGGCGCACGTGGCGCCAGATCAATCTGCAGCTGGTCTTTCCCTAGGCTTTAAAAGTTCACTATCACACGAGTTCTTTGTTCATAACAGGTTGCCGTTTGCAACCTTCACTCAACACTGTCCGGTTTACTGTCGGTTCTCCCTCTGACTCACTGGCTGTGCTGACTTCCTTGTTTTTTCTTGTCTCTGGAGTCAAGGACGGTACCACAGTAGCAAGCGTGCCTCCCCACCTCGGTTATCAGTGCAGGAGAGTTCTGTGCACCGGTGACATCTGTTACACCACACGTCAGCTGTAGTTCCCGGTCTTATGATTCCTTTCACGGAGGCTTTGCAGGTTTGTGTCGAAAAAGGCAAGGGCGCTTAATCCTTTCCGGTCTCGCCGCCTTTCTTCTCTGTTTGAACTGCAGTCCTGGAATAGCTGCTTCCTCGTGCATTTGTCCTTGCTCAAAGTGTGCTCCCATGCTCTGCCTTTTATCCCTGTGAGGAAGGGAAAGGGCTGTCAGGCGCGTGTAGTTATTGTCAATTGCCTGACTATCTGACCCTGGTGTTGGGACACGTCAGGAAAACAGCTCTGGTGTTAGTCTGTTGTCTTTCATGGTGTAAGAAAGTGTTTGTGTTGGAAAAGGGGGAGTAGGGGTAGAGCCAAGTATCCCACGGGGTAGGATGGAGAAGGAACAAGTTACTTACCTATAACTGTTGTTCTCCAGCATGGGTCTTGCATGGATTCACATGCTCATGAATATTCCCCGTCGTCAGGCTGGGAATCCTCAGTAAAGAAAAAATCAGTATCAGTTTCGTTTCTGATCTGTCTTTCTTAGTAGTAACCAATCACTGGTCTCTGGGTCATCCTGTCCCCAGCCAATGAGTGCCCTCTCCCTAAGCCCCGCCCCTGGCAGCCATCCTCAGATTTGGTAGCGCGTAAAGTGGCAGTATGACCAAGTGAAGAGCCGCAGAGGGGAAGGAGGGAGGGTTCGCATGTGAATCCATGTCAGACCCATGCTGGAGAACAACAGTTACAGGTAAGTAACTTGTTTCTTCTCCAGCATGGGGTCTGGCATGGATTCACATGCTCATGAATATAAGAATACATAGCAGTACACACATGCACAACCATGGGAGGTGGCAAAGCTCAACATTAAGCATTACATAAAACTCAACATTAAGCATCTCTTACCTCCTCACAAGGCTCACCTTAAGCGAACAGGTTGCGAGGCACTGCCTGGCCGACCTGGACTCCTCTCTGGAATACCCGTCGACGCAGTAGAATCCCGTGAAGGTGTGTGTCGACCTCCACGTAGCAGCCCTGCAGATGTCCAGCAGGGGCACACCAGATAAGAACACTGTGGTAGCAGCGATCGCTCTGGTCGAAAGGGCTCTCGGACAGCCGGGCAACGGTCGGTTTGCCAACCGATGAGAGTGCATTATGCAGCCGGAGAGCCATCTGAAAATGGAAGCCTTCGAGAGAGCCTTCCCTTGGTTCACAGGTCCAAAGTTCACAAACAGCTGTGATGTCTTCAGAAAACTCTTCGTTCAGTCCACGCAGAACTTCAGCGCTCTAGCTACATCCAGCGAGTGCAAAGTCCTCTCGGCCGGCGAAGAAGGCGACAGGAAAAAGACTGGCAACACCAAGGGCTTGTTGAGATGGAAGTCCAACAGCACCTTGGGCATGAAGGAGGGGTGCGTCCTCAGCACTACCCTTGTCTCGTGGAAAGTCAAGTATGGAGGCTTGCAGGATAGGGCCTGAATCTCTCCCACGCGTCGTGCAGAGGTGATGGCCACAAGGAACGCTGTCTTCCATGACAGGAACTTTAACAGAGCCGAATGCAAGGGCTCGAATGGCGGGCCCTTGAGCCTGGTCAGCACCACGTTGAGCTCCCACGCCGGGGCTGGAGCCTTCACCGGCAGGAACGATCGAAACAGTCCTTTCATAAACTCCTTCACCAGGCGATGAGACCACAGGGACGACCGTCCTGCAGTTCAGGTGTATCGGGAAATCGCTGCCAGATGTATCTTGATGAAAGCATGAGCTAGTCCAGCTTTGGCCAGCGACAGTAAGTATGGTAGCACTTGAAGGGCTGTAATCCATAGAGGGTTAATCTTTTGTGCACGGCACCAGACAGAGAACCCCTTCACACTTGTGTCCGTAGCACTTGAGAGTTGAGGACGCCCTGGCCTTTGCAAGAACCTCTCTGCAGTCATCAGGGATATCATACCCTCCAAATTCTAGTGCTGCAGGACCCAGGCCTGCAAGTTCAGCGACTCCGGGTCGTGATGAAGAATGGTGCCTCCTTCTCTGGAGAGAAGATCTGCGTCTGTCGACAGTTTGACTGGTGGGGACGCTGACAAGTCCAGAAGGTACGGGAACCATATCTGTTAACTTTAGAGTTAGTTGTAACTGTGGGAACGTAATGGCTCACTTAGTTTCCCCCCCAACCCCACACAACCACTGGAGTTTTCCTACCGTGTCTTCAATAGTGAGATGAGGCTACCAGGAGTTCACCTGTTATACCCTCCCTTCGCCTCTAACTCGGCAAATGAAGGATGCGGCAGAGAAACCCTTTGTAAAGGGGAAAAACCATGTGCCGCTTGAGAGCGTTGAGTTAATGGGATTTGACAAGACTTCTGCTGCAGCCTCGAGGTGGAAATGTTTCAGCGTGCGGGTTTCTCCCAGAGGTTCTCCGATAGTTCGCCGATTGCTATGCCGATTCTCAGAGGTGGGTTTGTTGAGAGGTTCGGGACCGGCGGGAACTTTGGGAGAGGAAGAAAACAAGGTCAGTGATGTTTTAAGAGAAGACAGGTTGTAGGAATATGTAAGGGATTTGGCTCCACCTACCCAGTCTGAGTACGAAGGGGGATGTGAAAGGAGATTCCCAGGATGAATGATGGGAGCTGTAGTCCGGAGATTCCTAATGAATAGACACGAGGGGGAAACAATGAGAGGTAAGTATAGAACGAGGCTTCCTGTGTGATGAAATGTGAATCGAAGGGAGAGGGGAGGTAACCTACGGACTGTGAGCAGGTCTGAAGGCGACTTCACCGGTAACAAGCTCTTGGACGCTATGAAGTGACAGCGATTGGTCGCGGTCAGCCTGGGAAAGAGAAAAGAGGATAGACAAGCAGGTTTCAATAAAGGGAGGAGGTGGAAGGTTGGAACCAATTCGGAAACGAAATTCCAGTATTTCTCCTAAGCGAAGACTTACGGAGCGTGACCACTAACAACAGTAGCAACGCGCTGAGTCTTCCATTCCGGCGGTTTAAGTAACGTGATCAAATCACCGGGCGGAGTTTCCTCAATGGATGGGATGGGTTCTAGACCATCCATTCGATTCCGCGACGCCATCTTGGGAGTGACGGCGTGAATAGATGGCATGAAGCGCCACCGGCGCAGAAAAGACCACCGTTGGGAACGGTTCGTAACAATATCTGTCTCGGCCACCTCGGTGCGATGAGGATCATCCTGCACCGGGATCTCTTGAGTTGGTTGATGAGCCTGAGCAGCAACGGAGGGAACGCATACAGGAACAGGCCGTCCCAGGGGAACGAGAAAGCATCGCCCATGCTCCTCGGCTGGGGGAACCTGCTGGCGAACCTCTGGCACTTGGAGTTCGTCGCCGTCGCGAACAGGTCGATTTGGGGTTTGCCCCATCGCCGGAAGAGTTGATCCACTTGATCCTGGCATAGTTTCCACTCGTGGCACGAGTACAGCTCCCTGCTGAGTGAGTCGGCGGTGGTGTTTTTTATCCCTGCTAGATGAAAAGGTACCAGAAATATCCCCTGGGCAACGGCGAAGTGCCACAGATCCTGGGCTTCCTTGGACAGGGCTGGGGATCTGGTTCCTCCCTGGTTACAGAAGTAAAACATGGTGGTGTTGTCGGTGAAGATCCTCACCACCTTGCCCTTGAGGGACGGGAGGAATGACTTGAGGGCCCAGAACACTGCTCAGAGCTCCAGTATGTTGATGTGGAGCGGCCTCCCCACCCCCCTCCAGGGAGGCATGCATTGTCACTGTCACTAGTATGCTGGGGTCTGAAAGTCTGTGCCCGCCGCGAGATGCGCACGGGTGCCTCACCATCGAATTGCTTGGCGGAATACTCCGTTGAGCGAGATCTTGTCCCCGAAACTGCCCGTCGCTTGCATCCAACGGGCGTCGAGGAACTCCTGCCGAGGGCGCATCCGAAGCCTGCACAGGCACACCAGATAGATTATCACAGGTTTCCCCCCTTCTCACCTGTCTATGTTGCCTGATGTCCTCTTTAGGCAGAGTCTTCTTTCGTATGGTTCGGGACTTAAATAAGCCAGCTCGGCCGTCCTCGGCTTCCAGATTATGTTCAGCTTCAATGTCCAGGATCAGGGGAAACTCTAGGAGTATTCAAGAAGGTGTTGGGGGCACACGGAAGCGGCACAGGGATTCCGGGAAGTAGGAAAGAGGGAAGAAGTCGGAAGAAGGGAATCCAGGGGCCAGGGGATAGCAAGTAGCACTAGAGAATGTTCGGAGCACACGTCCGATCACAGCTAGTAGCAGCGTTGAGACGCGCGGGCCGCAGGGGTGTGGCTTCTTTATAGAGGACGCTGCATAGAACGTGAAGACTGGCGAGCAGCGTTCTGAGCTTGCCGCCATGTTGGTAGTATTATGGAGTGTAAGGCCCGACGTGTCAGGGACCAGGAGGCCCAGAAGGGGCGAGTTCGATGGTTCATGACAGCATGCCTCCTCCGGAAACTCGTTCCACCGGGTTTGCCCGGGTGTATGAGATGGAACCTTCTGAGTAACCTGGGGGTATTTAGATTTGAGATAGGTTCCCAAGTGCGTTCACTGGAGGGATATCCTTTCCACTCCACCAGGTACTGGAGTTTGCCACGTCTATATCTAGAATCGCAAATCCTGGAGACCTCTACTCCAGTTGGACATTGAGGAGTACTGGTTTGGGCCGAAGGTTAGTTTGAGAGGTATGAACATATGGCTTTATTAAGGACGTGTGAAAGACTGGGTGGATTTTCTTCCAGGAGTCTGGAAGCTTGAGTCGGTAGGCCACTGGGTTGATGATTTCCTTTATAAGGAATGGCCCATAATATAGAGGAGCCAATTTATTTGGTCGCAAATGCTGTGGTAGCAGTTTCGAGGACAGCCAAACCTTATCCCCTATTGTGTAGGAGGGGCTTGGTTTTCGTTTGGAGTCTGCATACAGTTTGGTCTGGGTCCTGGCCTTTCCTAATTGTTCTTTGGCTTCTCTTTGAACATTAATGAGCATTTCAATCCAGGAATCGACTGTTGGAACTGGTGTAGGATGAGGAAGGTGTCATGATCTCTGCTTCCAAAAGGTCAGGGTTTTCCCAACTCCCTTGGAAGCAGATCCATAACCCAGGTTCCGAGTGCCAACCAGTCCCAATTGGGACCTTTTGGACCCAGTCCTGGCGCCAGTGGCACCAGGCTCATAAATATGCCCAGTCCCAGCGCTGGAAGCGCCGGGCTCATAATGCTTGGGTGGACTTACCTTCAGCAGACCATGCTGCTTACTTGCCTGCCAGTTGAGCCTCTGATCCTCTTCTGTTTTGAACTACTTTTCCTGTTGGGTGGGGCTGGAGCCACTCCCTAGATTCAGAACACTGGAACTCTTCTGGAAGGCAGGAACTCTTTTCTTACCAGGAACTCTTTTCTTACTTAGGCGTGGCTGTGGAAGGAGACACCTAAGCACTACAGGAGGCTATTTAAACCACACCCGGTGGATGAATCTTGCTTTGCGTTATTCTGCAACCTCTGCAGCAGAACGCTCATCGTGTCTTCTGCATCCGGTCCTGGGCCTAAGGAAAAAGGCTTACCATCCTGAATCCAGTCTTCAGCAACACCTAGAAAGACAAGAAAGAACAGGTTAGCATTCCGGCATCTGAAAGGCAAAGGCTTACCATCCTGAATCCAGTCTTCAGCAACACCTATAAAGACAAGAAAGAACAGGTTAGCATTCCGGCATCTGAAAGGCAAAGGCTTACCTACTCTTCGTGCGCTCCGGAGGTCTTCACACTGCATTCCGGCATCTGAAAGACAAAAGTTTACCAACTCTTCGCACGCTCCGGAGGCCTTCGGCGCTGCATCCCGCATCTGAAAGACAAAACAAGGTGCGTTTAAAGACATTGGGGAACTTTAATACTCACGTGCCATTACTCCTTTCCACATCTAATCCAGTGGGTATTCCGGCACCCTGCAGCCGCTCCGAACTCGTACCTGCAAAATAAAAAGACAGTTAGAGCGCATAGTGAAGCAGGCAAAAAGCGCTTACTTACGTGCTTCCAGGCGCTTCTATTCATCACACGGGCTCCATCTTCAACTCACTTCAGCCCGTCATCCGCCATCGCCGGAACCCTGCAAAACAAGAGACATCATTACTAAAGACTTTAAAGACATTTGAATGACTCGAAACTTACCGTTCGTGCAGTAAACGACGGACAGCAGTCCTCTGAAGTCAAGAGGCCTGCGCTACCTATCCAGTGAAGAAACTGGTTACAGCACCCTGCCCCGAGGCAGATGGAGAGCTCGGCATTCACTTACCTAAGGTGAGAGCGTTAACCTTTGGGGGTCTACAGGAGAGGAGAAGAGGAAAGAGATAGGGACACCCCAATAACCCCAGTTCATTAACCCCATATTTTCTATCTGCAGACATCTTACTCTACACGTCAGGCATACAGTGCACAGAGGTCCAGCCCAAAGAGCCAACCGGGTGCTACACATCACCTTTGAAGATACGGTAGTCGCCCAGTCAAGACCGGCGCCTCTGCGAGAATCAGGTGAGCGTTACAGAAGGATGGAGGGTAGAACCAAAGGGTGGAATCCTTGGCTACAGAAAAAAGGACTGGTCTTAATAGCAGAGTGGTCCGAATTATTTGAGGTGAATTCTGCCACTGGTATTAAGAGGGACCAATCGTCCTGGACCTTGGTAGCGAAGCAACGTCGGTATTGTTCCAAGGTTTGGTTTACGTGCTCTGTGGCTCCGTTGGTTTGGGGATGATATCCTGAGGAAAGAGTGCGTTGGATTCCTAGTATTTGGCAAAGATGTTTCCAGAACTGAGAAATGTATTGGGGCACTCTGTCTGATATGATCTTGGAAGGAAGTCCATGCAGTCGGAATTTGTGTTCCAGGAAAATTCCAGCAAGTTCTGACAAGGATGGCAGTTTAAACAGAGGTGTAAAATGGGCCACATGGGTGAACGAATCAATGGTGACCATGATGGTTGTGTATCCCCTGGAAGGTGGTAATTCCACAATGAAGTCTGTTTCTATGAATTCCCAAGGCCTTGTTGGAAGTGGAGGTTGCTGCAATAGACCCGCTGGTCTCTTGTTGTCATGTTTGTTTTGATTACAGACAGAGCATGCCTGGATATACCTTTGTACATCAGCTGTCACTCCAGGCCACCAAAATTGCCTTTGTATTAATCAGAGGGTACTGGTAATACCAAAATGCCCGGAGTAAAGAGTATCGTGACAGAGATTTATTATCCTTTGCTGTAGTTTTGTGTTGAGATGACCAAGGCATTGTCTTTGAACAAGTATCCATCTTTGGTCTTCAGTTTCCACTGGTTCTTGTCCGAGATACCTTTCCAGAGTTCCAAGGATTGAGTCTGACTGCGGACTTCATCTAGGAGGCTGGTCGCCTGGGCTACAATTATTGTGTGGGGAAACATCTTGGGAAATGTTCGTTCATCAGGAGGTTCATAGTCAGGGCGCCGAGACAAGGCGTCAGCAATTACGTTTTGTGTTCCCGGAACATGGTGAATTTGGAAATGGTATTGAGCAAAGAAGAACGCCCAACGGGCCTGATGGCTGTTCCTGCATTCCAGGGTCTGTAACACTTGGAGATTTCGATGGTCCGTCCCAACCTGGACAGGATGTTTAGCTCCTAGAAGTAAATGACGTCACTCAGTGAAGGCTTGACTGATGGCTAGAAGTTCCTTTTCTAAGACTGAGTAATGTGTTTCACTGGAGGTCAAAGTCCGTGAAAGATAGGCAATAGGATGTTCCAGTCCGTCATCTAGTTCCTGTTTCAGAACTGCTCCGATGGCATAGTTAGAGGCATCTGTTTCCACTAGGAATGGTCGATTTATATCAGGTTGAACCAGGATGGGGGCTTGTGTAAATTCTGTTTTTAGGCGTTGGAAGGCCTTCTCCTGGGTTGGGGTCCAATGATAGGGTGTATCTTTCTTCAACAAGGAGATGATCGGTTGAACAATCTCGGAGAAGGATGGTATAAACTTCCGATAGAAATTGGCCAAGCCCAGGAAAGATTTGATCTGTTTTACAGAGGTCGGGGTTGGCCAGGATAGTATGGCTTTAACATTGGATTGATCCATGCCTATGCCATCTGGTCTAAGGACAAATCCTAGACAGTGAACAGTGGAAACATGAAAAAGGCATTTCTCTGGTTTTGCTAGAAGCATGTGTTCACGTAGCAGTTGTAACACTGATTTAACATGTTCTTCATGCTTGAGAGGATCCTCAGAGAATATCAAAATATCGTCCAAGTAGACGATGACGAAAAGAAATACCATATCCAAAAACAACCGGTCCATGAAGCGTTGGAAGATTGCCGGAGCATTAGAGAATCCACAGGGCATGACCAAGTATTCGTAATGACCAAAGGGTGTTCTGAAGGCTGTCTTCCATTCGTCACCTTCTCTAATACTGTTAGGGAGAATTCTCTGTTTAGGCTGAATTTCCTAACCTAGTGAGTCCCCCAGCAGCTTTGCTGGATTTTTGGGGTTTATTTTTTTCTCCTGCCAAGAGTGAGACTCTTTTACCCTCACTCTTGGGCATGACTTGAGAGTATTTTTGTGACTTGCTATGTGCTTATGGGCTATGGGGTATTTTTTCCCCATAGGCTATCATTGGTTTTTGAATGTGTGTTACACAGCACCCTCAGTGCAGTAACTCAGGGGTGTCATAGAGACCCCCAAACATAGACTCCACACCCTGGGACTGACTACTGTCTCCCTGGGTCTGTAAAGTCACCATTGACTTTACTAGTCTTAACTTAGGAACGTAACCAGTACAAACCATCATACTGTGGAAGTATTGGTAGGGGCAATTAGATTGCCCCTGGGTCTGTTGTCGAGGGGGTACTGTCCCGTCCCCCCTCGCCGAGTTTCTGGCTGGTGGCAGTGGATACCACGGAAATATTCCACTGGAATATTTCCCAATGGGATTTCCCATTGATTTTAATGCACCACTTTTTGGTGCAATGTTAAAGATACCGCCGGTTTATTTATTTAATATAAATTCACCGGTTGGGATTTTTTGCCGGAACTCGCCGCCAAAATGGCGTCTAGGTTCACTTCAGTAACCCTGAACCCGAGTCGAGCCTTTGTTCCACTTTTGGCGGGCTTCTGCACAGAAGCCCTCCAAAGTGGTGCCATTCTGTCTGGGTACCACAGGGGGTGTGGGAGGGGGTTTAGGCACCCTGGACTGAGTTGCCTTCCTTGCCAACTCATGTCGCACTCTGGTGTGATTGGCCCAAGTGGTGAGCCACCCCGCTCACCACTTAGCATGTTTGAGTGACCGCTAGGCTGTATGAATGGGGGTTTGCTGCATAAAAGCAGGGTTTTTGGGACTGGTTCTTGAGAAGTCGCCACAGGACCTAAGAAGCCGAAGAGGGAGAAGCCGAGCCGACCTGCCAAGACGACACCACCGGTGGAGCCCTGCGGAACCGTCTCACCACTTTTCCCAACGACAGAGGAGATCTTCCGCCTGGAGAGTCTTCTTCCCTTGACTGGTGGGGACAACCAGTTTCTGCCTTCTTTTCGCCGCCCTGAAGCTTCTCGTGGCCGCCTTGCCTGTGCCAAGCACCCCGGCAACCGGGATACCACTTTTTACCTCAACCGCGAAAGAGGAGTAACATCCTTTTAACCGGAAAACTCCACGGCTGGTTTCTTCCCTGGTAGTGCAACGACCTTCAGCTTTCCTCCACGTTGAGATCTTCTCTTCCTCTGGACGACGCCGTGACTTGCACCAACTACCAGGAACAACTGCCACCGCTGGAGGATCCTTTCCATTTTAAAAAGGTACCGTGTTCCGCCCGGCTTCCCTTGCCACCGATTGTACGGGGTAGATTTAGCCCTCGGCTCTCGACCCTGGGTAAGCCTGGGACACCCTAACTAAACTTTTCTAAACTTAGTAAAACATTTTCTACTCACCTGTAAAGACTTGTGACATTGTGTGATCTTGGACATCTTTTCGCCTGACTTGCCCTAGAGTGGGCCTGGCAACCGAACTTCCTTGCTCCTCAATAGACTGCCTTTCTAAACACACTGTGAATCTCTGAAAAGTGTTTTGCCTTGCTGTTTTCATTACTTCTGCTTTTTCCCTCCCTTTTTAACTAACTTGTTGGAGTGCCATCTAACGTTAAGCGCTCACCTCTGTGGTGTTAACTTAGACTTGTCCAACAAATAACTAGGGATGTACATATAAGTAATAGTGACTGTGTTTTGACTTACTTACCTTTCCTGTGCTAGGGTAATTTATGAGTGTGTCTTTTAAATAAATAATTATATACTTTTACACCTAGCTCTGGTCAGTGTTTGCTTGTACTACTGTGCCTCTGTACCTATTATGTATGCTCTATATACTGCCTAACTCTTCTTGAGGGAAGTCTGACTGCTCAGCCACAGCTACCAGGTAAATCTGGGTGGTAGACTGCTACCAAGTGGGTTAACTGCCAAACACCTGTAGTCTTAAATCTTTTGCAGTGGTCCCAGAGGGAACTGCACAGGTTTCTGCCTAACACTGGTGTACAGTGGTGGGATTTGTATTGAGTATACACTTTAGTGTACTTTTGAGATACCTTAGTGCAACTAACCACAAAGCTTAAGCACAAAAAGAAAAAAGTCATTTTCTAACAGGTCTGCTATGGAAAGTTATACTCAAGAGTCCCTTGCTACAAAAACTGCTGATTGTTTAAGAGTTCTCTGTAAGCATAAGAATCTCATGACTAAAGGAAAGAAAATGGAGCTAATAGAAAGGTTGTTAGAAAACCAAAGTCTGGATGATGGTTCAGAGGAACCTACCACTCCAGCAAATGTAGAGAACAGCAATGATATTGATATTGAACAAAGTATTGATGATCTTGGGTCAGAACCAGAAGAGGAAGATGAAACTATTGTAGATGTTCCCTCTAGGCCTCTGTCTGCTCTACCAGCTGTACCTACTGGGCCTTTGCCAGGTCCCACATTTGGTCCTCAGTACTACGAACTGGAGAAAATGAAACTTGAATTAGAGTACAAGAAACTTAATGCTCAAACTGACAAAGAACTAAGGCTAAGAGAAATGGAGCTCAAGTATGAGCTGGAAATGAAGAAATTGTCTGTTGAGAATGCTTCTCTCTCTGGCTCCTCTAGAAGTTCCAGTCCTAAAAGACCCCAGATGCCTAAAGAACTGATTGGTATGTATGAGCCTAGGTTGGATGTGTTGGATTGGTTGTCTATGTTTGAGTATAATCATGGGCTCCAGAACATCACAGGTAATGAGTTACTCACCTGGTTGTTCTCTAGGCTCCCCCCTGTTGCAACTGATGCAGTAATGGAGTTGGGGGAGGAGGATAGGAAAGAGTATGAATGTGTGAAACTAGCGTTGATAGCTAGGTTTGGGAAGACCCCTTCCCAGTATCTTAGGAGGTTTAGAAGCCTCAAAAGCATGATGGTACCCCTTGGGCTACCTGGGTGTGTGAAGGGTTGAAAAACTTAGAGGGATGGATTAAGGGTTACAAAGTGAACACTTATGAAGGAATGAGAAATCTTGTAATGATGGAGTCAATTTATGATGCCTGCTCTCCTGAGCTCAGACAGCACTTGGCTGATTCACAGGAATTAGATCCTAGAAAGCTAGCTAAGGCTGCTGACTTGTGGGTTGCCAACAGGGTTACTCACAAGGATTCTGGGTAACTCAGAAGAAGGATGAGGGGAGACAGCCTAAGAAAGACTCCAAAGAGAATTCTAATAATTCCAATTCCAAAGAGGGCCCCAAACCACACCATAAGGGTAAGCCACCTGGGAAACCACAGCAGAGTAGTATACCTTCTGGTGCCAAACCAGAAGGAGGTCAGAACAAGCCTCCATTCCAAAGGGCCTTTGGATCCTGTTATGTTTGTAAGGCTACTGACCATGTGAAAGGAGATCCCAGATGTAAGGGTAAACCTTCAGGGATCCAGCTTGTCTCCTTAGCCTTCGCTCCAGAGGAGGAAGTCCCTATGGCAAGTGGAAACTTTCTACTACTGGCTGATGAACCCACTGGAGTCTCAGCCAGTGTTTCTTTAGTCTCTCTGGGGTTGTGGGAACAACAGAATTTAGATGTCTATAATTCTATCCCAGATAATACTAAAGAGTATTATAAGGACAGTGTCCACGTGAATGGTCAGGAGACTCCTGCCATCAGGGACACTGGAGCCAGCATAACTGTGGTGGATGAATCATTTTTCAAGGCAGAGGATGTTGCTAAGGCACCCAAATGCCTCACCAAGTTAGCTAGAGGGCCTGTGCAGATGTGTCCCCAGTTACCAGTTCTCATCCAGTGTAATGATATGGCTGTGAAGATACCTGTCAGTATACAATGTGAAGTACCAGGAAGGGTTCTGTTGGGTAATGACCTGAAAGCTCTTGGAGTTGTGTCACATACCCCCAGACCTCCTAGTAAAAGGTTACCGGAGCTCACCAAACCTGCAAGAGAGAAAACCCTGCGAGGTTTATCTCAGGAGATGATGACAGAAATCACTCCTCTTCCACTGGAGCAACTTACTGCAGTAACTACCAGATCAGGAGCAAAGGGGCAACCCAAGACTCCTAGAAAAAAACCTACAGCAAGCACTCCAGTGCTTCCAACAAGGACTTCCCCGAGGTTGTCCAAAGTTACACCTGTAACTCCACCTCCAGCTGAGGCTGAGAGGGAGGTACAACCCTGTCTGGTTGAACTAGACTCTGAAGAAGAGCTAGTAGGAGGCCCAGAACTTATTGGAGACCTGGACCCGGCTGACCATCCTGAGCTGCAGTCTTTACTGGCAGAAGGTGGACCCAGCAGGTCAGCTTTTCGTAAGGGACAAAGAGAATGTCCAACTCTGGAGGGTCTTCGCCAACAGGCAGCTTCTCAGGCTGATGGGCAAGAGCATGGGAAGTATAGGTTACACTGGGAAGATGGCCTTTCTACAGTGAACCAACTGGATCTGAACCTGGAGCCTACCAACGCCTGGTAGTGCCCCAAGAGAACAGACAACAGTTCTTGCAACTAGCCCAAGAGATTCCTTTGGCTGGTCACTTGAGTTTCAAGAAGACCAAGGAAAGGCTCTCTCTCTACTTTTATTGGCCAAAGATGGGGGCTGAAGTAGATAGATATTGCAGGAGCTGCCATACCTGCCAGACTTCTGGTAAGGTTGGTTCCAAGAATGTGGCACCTTTAGTGCCTCTCCCAGTTGTGGGAGTCCCATTTGAGAGAGTAGGGATTGACATTGTTGGTACCCTTGATCCTCCAACCTCCTCAGGCAACAGGTTTATCCTTGTTGTAGTAGACCATGCTACTAGGTACCCCGAGGCAATTCCTACGAGGACTGTTACAGCTCAGGCTGTAGCTAAGGCCCTCCTTGTTATTTTTACCAGGGTTGGGTTTCCTAAGGAGGTGATCTCTGACAGGGGGTCAAATTTTATGTCCCACTACATGAAAGCCATGTGGAAAACCTGCAGAGTTACCTACAAGTTCTCAACCGCATACCACCCTCAGACAAACAGGTTGGTAGAAAGGTTTAACAGAACCATGAAGAGCATGATAGGTGCTTTAGAAGAACCCCTTAAAAAGAAGTGGGACCTTCTACTGCCATGCCTTCTCTTTGCTTATAGAGAAGTCCCTCAGGAGGGAGTAGGTTACTCTCCCTTTGAACCTCTCTATGGCCATCCAGTCAGAGGCCCCTTGGCCCTGATTAAGGAGGGGTTGGAGAGTGCTTCTTCCCCCAAGCCAGTCAGAGTGACTGACTATGTGATAGGTCTCAGAAGGAGAATGTCACACATGATGGCAGAAGCAAGTGACAACTTGAAAGCTGGACAAGCTCTGATCAAACATTGGCATGATCAGAAGGCTAACATGGTTGAGTTTACTCAAGACCAGCTAGTCCTAGTTATGCTTCCAACAAGGCAGAGGGCCTTGCAAGACAAATGGATGGGACCCTTCAAGGTTGTGGGAAAACTTGGAGGTCAACTATCTGGTGGATCTGGGCAAACCCAGGGAAGCTCCCAGAGTCTTCCACACCAACCGCCTCAAAGCCTATGTCTCTAGACCAGAAGTAGGAGCCTTGCTTCTAGCTTCATCAGAAGAGGAGGAGGAGAGTGAAGCTCTACCTGTCCTCCTGAGAGGCTTACCTTTGGACAAAAAGGTAGAAGGAGTTAATCTCTCTTCAGATCTGACCCCTGAGCAACAGGAGGAGTGCAAAGCTATGTTAAATCAGTTTGCCCCCCTGTTCTCACTTTCACCAGGCTTGACCCCTTGGGGACAGCATGATATACTCACTGGTGACTGTCTGCCAGTCGAAAGCAGAGGATACAGAATGTCAGAACATGTCAGAACCCACATCAAAGGTGAGGTCAAGAAGATGCTTGATCTCGGGGTAATAGAGCCCTCTACTAGTCCATGGTCTAGCCCAGTGGTGTTAGTACCAAAGGCAGGATCCAAAGAGTTGAGATTCTGTGTGGACTATAGAGCTCTTAATGCAGTCACCAAGACTGATGCCCACCCTTTGCCAAGGACAGATGAGTTGGTGGATAAACTTGGTGCAGCCAAGTACCTCAGCACACTGGACCTTACGTCAGGCTATTGGCAAATAGCCCTGACAGACCATGCCAAGGAGAAAACTGCATTTTCTACCCCAGTTTGCCTATACCAATTCAAGGTTATGCCTTTTGGACTAAAAAATGCACCTGCAACATTCCAAAGGATGGTAAACCAAGTTCTAGCTGGGATGGAGGACTTCTGCATGGCATACTTGGATGACATTGCAGTCTTCAGCCACTTCTGGGAGGACCATGTGAACCACTTAGGACATGTTTTGCAGGCTCTTGAGAAGGCCAATCTGACCATAAAGGCAAGCAAATGCCAAATTGGACAGAGTAAAGTGGTCTACCTTGGACATGAGGTAGGAGGTGGAGAGATAAGGCCTTTGCTCAGCAAGATTGAAGCTGTGCAAAATTGGACAACACCTACTACTCAGACCCAGGTGAGAGCCTTCTTAGGCCTCACTGGGTATTACAGGAATTTCATTGAGAACTATGGGACCATAGCTTCTCCTCTGAATGTGATATCCTCTCCAAAATTCCCTAAGAAGGTCAAATGGAATGAGGAATGCAATCAGGCCTTTGAAAACCTGAAGAAAGCTCTTTGCCAAGCTCCAGTACTCCGAGCTCCTGACTACCACCAAACTTTCATTGTACAAACTGATGCTTCCAATGTAGGTATAGGTGCAGTTCTTAGCCAACTGGATGAGAAGGGTAGGGAACACCCCATTTGCTTCATCAGTAGAAAACTGAAGGATCCTGAAACAAGGTGGGCAACAATAGAAAGAGAATGCTTTGCTATTGTGTGGGCACTGAAGAAGTTTAGGCCATACTTGTATGGTTCTACTTTTGTCATTCAGACTGACCACCAACCCTTGAGATGGTTAATGCAAATGAAAGGGGAAAATCCAAAACTATTGAGATGGTCAATCTGCCTCCAGGGGTTTGATTTCACCATCGAGCACAGGTCAGGGTGTCACCATCAAAATGCTGATGGACTCTCTAGGATGTATGTCATCGACTAGAGGTATGAGGTTCATCCAGGAGTGGATTAAATCCTCCTGTCCCTTAGTCTGGGGGGGGGCGAGAATTAGGGAGAATTCTCTGTTTAGGCTGAATTTCCTAACCTAGTGAGTCCCCCAGCAGCTTTGCTGGATTTTTGGGGTTTATTTTTTTCTCCTGCCAAGAGTGAGACTCTTTTACCCTCACTCTTGGGCATGACTTGAGAGTATTTTTGTGACTTGCTATGTGCTTATGGGCTATGGGGTATTTTTTCCCCATAGGCTATCATTGGTTTTTGAATGTGTGTTACACAGCACCCTCAGTGCAGTAACACAGGGGTGTCATATAGACCCCCAAACATAGACTCCACACCCTGGGACTGACTACTGTCTCCCTGGGTCTGTAAAGTCACCATTGTCTTTACTAGTCTTAACTTAAGAACGTAACCAGTACAAACCATCATACAGTGGAAGTACTGGTAGGGGCAATTAGATTGCCCCTGGGTCTGTTGTCGAGGGGGTACTGTCCCGTCCCCCCTCGCCGAGTTTCTGGCTGGTGGCAGTGGATACCACGGAAATATTCCACCGGAATATTTCCCAATGGGATTTCCCATTGATTTTAATGCACCACTTTTTGGTGCAATGTTAAAGATACCGCCGGTTTATTTATTTAATATAAATTCACCGGTTGGGATTTTTTGCCGGAACTCGCCGCCAAAATGGCGTCTAGGTTCACTTCAGTAACCCTGAACCCGAGTCGAGCCTTTGTTCCACTTTTGGCGGGCTTCTGCACAGAAGCCCTCCAAAGTGGTGCCATTCTGTCTGGGTACCACAGGGGGTGTGGGAGGGGGTTTAGGCACCCTGGACTGAGTTGCCTTGCCAACTCATGTCGCACTCTGGTGTGATTGGCCCAAGTGGTGAGCCACCCCGCTCACCACTTAGCATGTTTGAGTGACAGCTAGGCTGTATGAATGGGGGTTTGCTGCATAAAAGCAGGGTTTTTGGGACTGGTTCTTGAGAAGTCGCCACAGGACCTAAGAAGCCGAAGAGGGAGAAGCCGAGCCGACCTGCCAAGACGACACCACCGGTGGAGCCCTGCGGAACCGTCTCACCACTTTTCCCAACGACAGAGGAGATCTCCCGCCTGGAGAGTCTTCTTCCCTTGACTGGTGGGGACAACCAGTTTCTGCCTTCTTTTCGCCGCCCTGAAGCATCTTGTGGCCGCCTTGCCTGTGCCAAGCACCCCGGCAACCGGGATACCACTTTTTACCTCAACCGCGAAAGAGGGGTAACATCCTTTTAACCGGAAAACTCCACGGCTGGTTTCTTCCCTGGTAGTGCAACGACCTTCAGCTTTCCTCCACGTCGAGATCTTCTCTTCCTCTGGACGACGCCGCGACTTGCACCCACTACCAGGAACAACTCCACCGCTGGAGGATCCTTTCCATTTTAAAGGTACCGTGTTCCACCGGGCTTCCCTTGCCACCGATTGTACGGGGTAGATTTAGCCCTCGGCTCTCGACCCTGGGTAAGCCTGGGACACCCTAACTAAACTTTTCTAAACTTAGTAAAACCTTTTCTACTCACCTGTAAAGACTTGTGACATTGTGTGATCTTGGACATTTTTTCGCCTGACTGTCCCTAGAGTGGGCCTGGCAACCGAACTTCCTTGCTCCTCAATAGACTGCCTTTCTAAACTCAATGTGAATCTCTGAAAAGTGTTTTGCCTTGCTGTTTTCATTACTTCTGCTTTTTCCCTCCCTTTTTAACTAACTTGTTGGAGTGCCATCTAACGTTAAGCGCTCACCTCTGTTTGGAAATAAGTGGTGTTAACTTAGACTTGTCCAACAAATAACTAGGGATGTACATATAAGTAATAGTGACTGTGTTTTGACTTACTTACCTTTTCTGTGCTAGGGTAATTTATGAGTGTGTCTTTTAAATAAATAATTATATACTTTTACACCTAGCTCTGGTCAGTGTTTGCTTGTACTACTGTGCCTCTGTACCTATTATGTATGCTCTATATACTGCCTAACTCTTCTTGAGGGAAGTCTGACTGCTCAGCCACAGCTACCAGGTAAATCTGGGTGATACAGACTGCTACCAAGTGGGTTTACTGCCAAACACCTGTAGTCTTAAATCTTTTGCAGTGGTCCCAGAGGGAACTGCACAGGTTTCTGCCTAACACTAATACGAATCAAGTGATAAGCACCCCTAAGATCCAATTTGGTGAATATTACGGCTCCTCTTACGCCTTCCAGGATATCCGAGATCAAGGGTAATGGATAACGATCCTTAAGGGTGCACTGATTAAGACCTCGATTATCAAGACAAGGTTTGAGTTCCTTGGTGTCTTTTTTAGGAACAAAAAATAATGAAGCTCCAGCCGGAGACTTGGATGGGCGTATGGTGCTGTTTTTTAGGTTAGTATCTAGGTATTCACGAAGGGCCTTTTTCTCTGGTTCAGACAGGATGAACATCCTTCCAAAGGGAATCACGGCTGAAGGTTCGGTTTCAATAGCACAGTCCTCAGGCCTATGGGGTGGTAGGGCTTGGACAATAGCAGAAGAGAACACATCAGCGTATTCCTGGTAGGTTTTAGGAACCTGGATGATGTTGGAGACCATAAGAGGATCTTGCTGAGTCGTTGAATGTTCTTCTGATGTTGTCGGTGAAGGATCCTGGAGCAGACAATGGGCAATGGGACATTCAAAATTCGGAACCTAGGAACAGGGAACCATCTGTCCAATTGATGTATGGGTTGTGTTTTTGTAGCCAGGGCATTCCCAAAACCATTGGGTAATGGGCAGATTTTACAATGTCAAATTTTATCCTTTCTAGGTGATGGTTTATAGCAAGCTCAATTTCCTTAGTCTGGAGGGTTATGGGTCCAGAAGAAAGAGGTCTTCCATCAATTGCTTCTACAGGTTGCTGGACGTTCCGGGATTCGTAAGGAATATGATGTTTAAGGACCCATTCCTGATCTATGAATATTCCCATGGCTCCACAGTCCACTAGTGCCAGAATGGGGTAGGATTCCTTCTTAGATGACGATAGAAAAGCCTGTAAAACTACCAGGGAGTTTTGTCCAGGAGAAGTCAAGGATGGTATAGATGTGGAGCCTGCATCTCTCTCCCGAAACTGAGCTCCATCTAGGATCGGGAGCTGGTGTTTCCCGAACGCCGTGGAGGGGCTAAAGGACATTCTCTGACTAAATGCTTGTCCGAGGCACAGTACATGCATAAGCCAGTATGGATCCTTCTCAGCCTTTCTTGGGGGATATGGGTCCACGGAAGGCCCCTAGCTGCATGGGTTCGGGTTCATTTGTAGGAACAGGAGAATCTTCGGATTTTGAAGGGCTCACAAGAGGATTTTTTTGGATGGTTGACTTGGCCTTCCCTTCCTTTTCTCTGTCTTTCTTTCCTGGATGCGGAAATCAATTTGTAGAGCAAGATCCGTAAGTGCCTGGTAAGAACTAGGCTGTGCTACCCTGGCTAATTCATCCTTAACATCTTCATTTAACCCTCTTCGAAATAGGGTGAAGCAAGCTTCAGAAGGCCAACCCGCTTCTTTAGCCAATTGCTTGAATCGAGTTACGTAGGTGAGCATTTCCTGAGAGCCTTGCTGGAAATCGAGTAAACGATCTTGAGCACTAAAAACCTGTTCTGGGCGGTCAAACATAGTCTTTAGTGCTTGAATGAATCCATCATAATCATCCAAAAGGGAATCTCCGGTGTTAACTAATGGTGTGGCCCAGGCTAAGGCATTCCCGGAGAGGTGAGAAATAATAAAGACCACTTTAGCCCTGCGGGTGGAAAAATAATAAGGTTTAAAGGTAAAGTGGACCAAACAAGAATCCAGGAATCCTCGGAGGGTTTTTGCACAGCCGTCATATTTGTCAACAATGCCGCCCAATAGCACGCTGTCCTTTGAGGCAGAGTCGCGTGAAAGTACCAATTGTTTCAGCGCGGCGCTCTCCGCTTTCAAGTTCTGTACTTCGGTCGATAGTTCTTGCATGCCACGCATAAGATCCTGGATGGCCGCCTCCATGTCTGTATCGACTTCGGTCAGGTGCGTCTCAATCTATCACAGGTTTCCCACCTTCTCACCTGTCTATGTTGCCTGATGTCCTCTTTAGGCGGAGTCTTCTTTCGTATGGTTCGGGACTTAAATAAGCCCGCTCGGCCATCCTCGGCTTTCAGATTACATTCAGCTTCGATGACCAGGATCACAGGAAACTTCAGGAGTATTCAAGAAGGTGTTGGGGGCACGCGGAAGCGGCACAGGGATTCTGGGAAGTAGGAAAGAGGGAAGAAGTCGGAAGAAGGGAATCCAGGGGCCAGGGGATAGCTAGTAGCACTAGAGAAGGTTCGGAGCACACGTCCGATCACAGCTAGTATCAGCGTTGAGACGCGCGGGCCACAGGGGTGTGGCTTCTTTATAGAGGACGCTGCGTAGAACGTGAAGACTGGCAAGCAGCGTTCTGAGCTTGCCGCCATGTTGGTAGTATTATGGAGTGTAAGGCCCGACGTGTCAGGAACCAGGAGGCCGAGAAGGGGCGAGTTCGATGGTTCATGACATAGATGCAAGAGGACATTTATTTATATCAAAAGCATTTATAAAATGTATTAATAAAAAATTCTTTTATAAATGCTTTTGATATAAATATTTTGTACTATTATTAAACTAAATGATTTTTAATGTTGATATTTTTGCGAATGTATTATGTATTTTTATAATGTTCTTGATTAATATTAAAATATGAAGTTATAACTGGCTACCTGACTGAACCTCTTCCCTTTCCACCTCTATTCTATGATATGAGTACTTAAACTATTTCAGTACTTATCCATGTGACTCCCTTCCTTTGGTTCTTATGTATTAGCACCCCAGGTCCATGGTATAGGGGACACCCATCCTTTTTGTCATCCGTTGTTCACATTGCCTGTATTGGTGGATTGCGAAAGGGTTTTCCTTTCAATAAATGGTCCTTGGAACATCAGTGAAGAGCCTGTACCAGAGTTAGCTAAACATGCCCATTATCCGCTTGCCTGAGACCATTGTTTCGCCAACCACTCTTGCATTGGGCACATGCGCAGCCGCGTGTGTGGAACTAGGCAGATGCATGAGGCCATCATCCTGAGCAGGCGCATTGCTTTGCGTATGGTTAGCGCACATACAGCCCTTGGGAATCACGGCACTATTACTTGTAGGTAGCTTAGTTAAAGATGAGAAGCATATGCATGTAAGTCATATATACATGACATACAATTGAGAACAACATACATTTCATACTTTTGAACATTCTAATCTTGCGGGAATAGATCTGAAGTTAGCTGGGGGTGGTCAGTGCTTATGTAAGGAGCACTTTTTTCACGGCTTTGCGGAATGCCATAATAGAGTTTTCTCCTCGAAGGGGTGGTGGTAGGGTGTTCCATTGCAGATCTGCTAGGTAAGGGAAGCTGGCACCTCCTGCTATGGCTCTCTTGATTTTAGGTACAGTGAGCATGTTTGTATATGGTATTCTGATCGGTCTTGTGGAGGAGGTAGGGTGAATTCTCTCAGAGGTGGGGGGGGTAGTTTGGTGGATACACATATGAGTGAGTGCAAGGGTTTTTAAGAGGACTCTCTCTTTAACTGGGAGCCAGTACGCCTGTTTCCTGGTTGCTGTGATGTGTTCACTTTTCGGGATGCCGATGGCTGCGCGCAGGGCATTGTTTTGGATGACTTATAATTTAGCCATGTTTTTTGTAGATGTACCTAGGAACAGGGTATTGCAGTAATCCAGTCTTGATCCTGTAATAGCTCTTGCAGTTAACTTTGGAGAGGAATGGTCTGGCTGCTGTCATGAGTTTGGCGTGGTATGCCGCCGAAGAGGCGATGGCATTGACTTGCCAGGTCATTGTTAGGTTAGAGTCAAGATAAACCCCCAGTGTTTTCATTGAATTGGCAACTGGGATTCTGATGCAGTCAATGATTAAGTGGCTAAATTGTGAGTCGAGGTTCTTAAGTGTTTCGTGGAGTCTACCAGGAGCAGCTCAGTTTTGTCAGAGTTCAAGCAGAGTCCATTTGCTACCATCCATGCTTGGATGGTGTTGTAAATATCGTTGAGAGTTCTGGAGTCGGTGTCGTAGTCTCCTGTCAGTGTGAGGAGGATCTGGGTATCGTCTGCGTAGTGTGTACGAGATAACCAGTGAGTCAAGAATGAGGAAAAGGAGTTGTGTAAAAATATTGTAGAGGGTGGGCGAGATGCAGGACCCCTGTGGTACACCGCACAGAATGATGGTAGGTTAGGCGGAGGCCAGGTCAGAGAAGACTTGCATGGTCCTTCCTTGAAGGAAAGAAGAGATCCATGTAGTGGCGCTTGGCGAGAACTTGGCTGTGGCAGATAGGTGGTGGCATAGGACCTTGTGTTCTACAAGATCGAATGCCGCCGACAGATCAAGGAGCAGGAGAAGAGCAGGTTTACCTGAATCTCACGAATCATCCACCTGGTTTTTCAAGTCAAGTAGGGCGGTCTCAGTCCCGTGCCCTGGCCGGAAACCTAATTGACGTAGTCCAAGAAGTTGATTCTCCTCAATAAATTGTTGTACTTGTAAGTAGGCCGCTTTGTCCCAAATTTTATGCAGAAAGGCAACCGTAGTAATAGGCCTGTAGTTATTGGGTGAGGAGGGTTCCAGGGTGGGTTTTTTAAGGAGAGGGCGGACCCATGCTTCCTTAAGGTAGGAGGGGACCTTGCCAGTAGCAAAGGATGTGTTCACGAATGCTGTGAGAAATGGGGTGAGAGGGCTGGCGCATTCTTTGATGATTGTGGCTGGGCAAAGGTCTCCTTTGCAGTTAGAAGGCTTGATGGATTTCATGATATTGATCATGTCTTTTTCTCCAATTTTCTTGAAGGGGAAGGAGTTAGAGGCGACTTGGGGTAGAGGTAATGCAGAGGCAGGGGCAGGGGTATTCTTCAAGGTCTGTCTGGTTGTCTGGATTTTAGTTTGGAGGGTGTTGAACTTGCTGATCATGGCTGATTGGATTCCGCTGCACCAAGTCTTGTCTTTGGTGAAGTTCTGTGGCGTGGGCGTGAGAGTCTCCAAGTCCCTAAAGATAGAGAAGATCTCTTTGGTATTAGATTGTGCTTCCCAGATCCTGGTTTCACAGGAGATGGCTTTGGCCCGGATAATTGCTTTTTTGTACTCCTTGGCCCGGATTTTGAAGTCAAGCTTTGCTTCGTCCATGTGGGTGGTTTGCCATAGGGATAAGGCTGCACGTTTCTCAGAACATAGCGCAAGGAGGTCTGTGGTAACCCAGGCATTAGTATGGCTGTTTGGAAGTCACCTACAGGTCCTGGGAGTCAGTAGACAAGATGCAGAGTGATAGTGCCGTGGTGGGATAGGTTAACTTTAGCAAGAAGGTAGTCGCTATTGTTGTTTATGTCTATGTTCGTTTTCCTGATGGAGAGGAATTCTTTAGCTATTAGAGCTACTCGTCCACCCTTGGTGGGGCGGTCCTGTTTCGTGTAGGTAGAGCTAGGGATAGAGTAGTACCTGAGGCCTCATGTAGCCAAGAATCCGTTATGAGGATGTCAAGGTCATGGGTAATGATGAGGTCATGGATATCAAGAGCGTGGGCATTGATGGAGCGGGCATTGACCAAAGAACACCTCAAGTGTGAGCTATCACAGTTGCTCTTAGCAGTAGAGGTATTAGTGGAGAGGGGTGTATCAATACCAGTGTCTGCACTGGTGTTGACATTCTTCACAGGAGTAGTGGTAATGCCAGAGTGTGGCTTGCAAGTTGCATCATTAGTGGCATTTACCTTGGTAACAGTATTCAGATCGTAGGCAGCGTGGGGCATACATGAAGCGACAATCGAAGTGGTCGCATTAGTGGTAGTATTCGCATTATATGCATCATATGCAGAGGGCGGTATACATGTAGCAGCAGTGGCAGTAGTAGTAGTATTAAGAAAAAGCCAAAAAGGTGTGCACCACCTATTTTTTTTTAAAAAAACAATTATAAAAAGTCTCTTAACCTTCAAAAATAAACTTTGTAATTTTTAGATTTGTAAGGAGCAGATTGAAAAAGCGCCCAGAGACACCTGTGCTCATAATAAACCAATGTGAAGAAAGCAGAGTAAGACACCCTGCTAAGCGGTCGCTCTCACTTGTATACCTCAATAGAGGTTACTTATCATTAGGGGGAAAAATGTCTTTTATACTTAAGAAAAATACAAATAAGCGTAGATCCAGGTACTAGATCTGTTTTTAGGATAAGCATGAAAGTAATTGTATCTTGAATTTTGAACTGATGTATAGTCAAACTGCTTCCTTAGTTAACTATTGCCTGGAAGATAGCAAACAGACCGACTAGGTTGATATAGTAACGATGAGAGCTTTAATCATTGCCAATGCATTTCGGAGAACATAATCTCCTTCATCAGGGATGTACTCTCCTTTTACACTCAACATATATATTTACATGATTTTGCCAAGTATATTTAACCATCAAAACGTTAAACAAAACGTCGATGCGCAAGTAATTCGAAAAAAGAAAAAGAAACATGAGAAAGTAAATCAACGTTGCCTTTGAACATAACTAAGCTTAATGTGTTTAAAATCGCTGGTGCTCAAGGAACATAAATGTTTAAATACCTTAACTCTGTGTTCCGCTTGTGTGGAGTCCATTGAACTAACTGGAGTTCAAACTAAATTCCTAAAGTATAATATGCCTTTCATTAGAAAACATCACACCAAACTACCTTTAGCCTTAACATCAGATTCCAAAAGATAAGACTTACTTCAAAGTTGGCGTTTACGTCGCACACACTGTGCAATAGAAGTGATAAAGATTTTGTCTTTCACCCTTTAAAGATGTACACATATTGCGTTAATAATACCCATTATGTATGTATAAAGACACAGCAATTCATTAGTAGAGCCCCTCGCACTGCATAGCCCCCGGCTTACCATGCATCTCTCTCGGGTTCCTAGTAGCTCTGAAGAGCGTGCACACTTCGCTCTAACAGCTGATTTTAAGCGTCACCATGGTTTCAGCTGGAGACGCCCGAGTCAGACCCGCCCGTGGGTGTGTCATGACTCAGCCGCCTCGCATCCCAGCTCCGCTCAGAGAGCAGGGGCCGGGACGTGCCAAAAATCATGGTGTGTCTCATAAGTCACAAACTGCGCTGCTGGAACTACTGTGGCCATGTTGTCACATGGGTTTGATTAGCGAAACAGCTATTGATAAATCTAACAGTCAACTGAAAGACCCTGCAAAACGAATCAAACAGCTGAAATACTTAATAATGAAACAGATAAATCGCAAACTACACGCCATTACACTTGGTAGGTACTTTAAGAATAAAAGAATTCCAAGAGGCTTAAGAATACACAGCTACGAGGAACTCGAGAGAGATGCATGGTAAGCTGGAAGCTCTGCAGTGAGAGGGGCTCTGCTAATGAATTGCTGTGTCTTTATACATACATAATTGGTATTATTAACGCAATATTTGTACATTTTTAAAGGGTGAAAGACAAAATCTTTATCACTTCTATTGCACAGCGTGTGCGACGTACACGCCAACTTTGGAGTAAGTCTTATCTTTTGGAATCTGGAGTTAAGGCTAAAGGTAGTTTGGTGTAATGTTTTCTAATGAAAGGCATATTATACTTTAGAAATTTTGTTTGAACTCCAGTTAGTTCAATGGACTCCACACAAGCGGAACACACAGTTAAGGTATTTAAACATTTATGTTCTTTGAGCACCCACGATTTTAAACACATTAAGCCTAGTTATGTTCAAAGGCAACGTTGATTTACTTTCTCATTTTTATTTTTATTTTTTCGAATTACTTGCGCATCGACAATTTGGATTGTGGTATGTAAAATTGCAATTGCATTTGCATAATGAACATACATGTGTTTTGTTTAACGTTTTGATCGTTAAATATACTTGGCAAAATCATGTAAATATATGTGTTGACTGTAAACAGAGAGTACAGCCCTGATGAAGGAGATTATGTTCTCCGAAATGCATTGGCAATGATTAAAGCTCTCATCGTTACTATATCAACCTAGTCGGTCTGTTTGCTATCTTCCAGGCAATAGTTAAGGAAGCAGTTTGACTATACATCAGTTCGAAATTCAAGATACAATTACTTTCATGCTTATCCTAAAAACAGATACAGTACCTGGATGTACTCTTATTTGTATTTTTCTTAAGTAGAAAAGACATTTTTTTCCCCTAATGATAAGTAACCTCTATTGAGGTACACGAGGGAGAGTGACCACTTAGCAGGGTGTGTTACACCCTGCTTTCTTCACAGTAGTAGTAGTATTAACATTATGTGCAATCTGGGGCATACATGTGGCAGCAGTGGCAGTAGTCACATTAGCAGTAGTATTATCATGTGCAACGTGGGGCATACATGTGGCACCAATGACAGTGGTAGTATAAACATCATTAGCAGCGTGGGGCATACATGTGGCAACAGTGGCAGTAGTCACATTAGCGGTAATATTAACATCATTAGCAGCATGGGGCATAAATGTGGCAGCAGTGGCAGTAGTCACATTAGCTGTAGCATTAACATCAGGAGCAGCGTGGGGCATACATGTGGCAGCAGTGGCAGTAGTCACATCAGCGGTAGTATTAACATCAAGAGCAGCGTGTTGATCAAAGAAATGTACAAAACTAGACACTCTCCTCATGATCCTATCAAACTGTTCTGGGGTCCATTGGGAGGAGCTTGGCAACACTGAGGGAGCAGGTGTAGGTAGAGGCTCTGGAGCAGGGGGCTGCTTGCGAGGCATTGCCCCTGAAAGGGTGTCCTCAGGGGTAGAATAATCCCTACTCTTTGAACCTTGTGATTCGGAGGATTGGGGCGTCGAGGATTTTGAGTTTTTTGATGTTCTGGCCTTGAGTAGGGTGTCAGGGGTGTGTTTTTTAATTAAGTCGCTCATTTAAGAGCTTTTTGCAGGGGTCGATGGGTCTTTCAATGCACAGTCGCCGCAACCCGAGGACGTTCCAGATTTAGACGCGTTTCGGAAACCGACTTTGGCATCTGTTTTGGGGGCCCGTCATGTGGTGATCGCGATGGCCCATAGGACAGGGAATGTTTGGATCTTCCCTTCGGCACCACGTGTGGCCTCTCGGTCGACGAACGTGGTTGACTGTAGGCCATGGGGGATTTGCTCAGCGTGGCGTATAATGGAGGTGCTTGAGCCACCAGGTGTCATCTCCGTAGCAGAACCGCTGGCCTGCCTGTGGAGTCAGGGGCTCGCACGCGGGAATCCATTGGATCCCGATCGCCCTGTGCGTCACTTAAGATGCTGACAATCACTGGAGGCTCCCTTGACGTCCATGGCGGCCTCGGCCAGCATGGGGTGGTGGGCCCAGTGTTTAGTGTTTTTGTCCTTTAAAGTCTTTGGCCTAAACAGTTTGCACGACTTGGAAGGTTTTACGGCGTGGTCCCTAGAGAAGCAAAGGTTACACACTCGGTGTGAATCCTTCCAGGGAAACTTCCTGTTACAGGAAGGACAGCATTTAAAAGGAGTATTTTCCATAGTGTATAAAGATGGAAGTATAGGGGACTAGGCATTCTCTGTCACAATGGCTCCCTGGTTTACTCGACTCCTCACCACTATCCACCGTGACCCTTATGCCCTCCTGCTCACCTGCTGTCTCTTCTTCTGTTTGGAGTCCAAATCTCCTTCTTCTCAGGGCCTCTTCTCGGGAATGCAGATGGGGTCTGCCTCGAGAGGAAGCCACCCTGCCCCTCTGACTCGGGGCCTAGGGGGGCCCCCGAACCGGGGCAGACCAATGAAGGGGAAAAAGCCACAAGGCACAAAAAAACCCTTACGATGGGATCGGATAACAGGATGCCAGGTCAGCAATGATGTGAAGGATTCCACACGGAACGAACTTCCTTCCAGAACGAAGGTAGGATGGGGGTGATGGAACTCAACAGGTAGAAAAGAACAGGAAAACTGCTGATGCCTAGTTGATTGTCAAAACAGAAGGACTGCAGAGAGAAGGGGAGCCGGAGAGGTAAGGAAGAGGATGAAATGGCAAAGCAGAACGTTCTCAGGAGAGAGAACGAGAGAGGAACAGAAGCACGGAGAAAGACACTAGAGCGTACCAACCCGGAAGCCTAACGCGAATAGGTTGCAACGCGCGGGCTTCCGGGTTGGCGCTCGTAATAAAGTGCGCCGCTGATCCGACGGCGGAGAGCTAGACCGCGGCGGGAGAACGTGCAGCTGCGTAGCGGCCGTAGCAATGGCCGCTACGCACCAGCGTCTCCACCACCGCCAGCGGCCGCGGCAGCAGCTAGACCGCGGCTGGAGAACGTGCAGCTGCGTAGCGGCCTTAACAATGGCCGCTCCAGCGCCAGCGTCTCCACAGCCGCCAGCGGCCGCGGCTGCCGTGCATGACAGTATGCCCCCCTCCAGATCCTGCCCCTCCGGGTTTCCCCGGATGTGTTCGGTGAAAACATTTTAACAGTCTAGGAGCATGTACATATGACCTGGGTTCCCAAGAATCCTCCGAACTGGGATAGTTCTTCCATGACACAAGGTATTCCAATCTGCCTCTACGATATCTGGAATCTAATATGGCAGATACCTCATATTCTTCGGGTATGGCCTGGGGATGACTCGCTATCCCGGTAGCCTTTCTGACAGGAGTGCTTGAATCGACTAGCCGGAAGAGGGAGGAGTGAAAGACTGGGTGTATCCGAGACATGGACTTGGGAAGTTGTAATCTATAAGCCACTGGGTTAATCTTCTTGATTATTTTGAAAGGTCCGATAAACCGGGGGGTTAGTTTGGTTGGGTGTACCCATCTCGGCAGATATCTGGTGGACAACCAGACCCGCTCTCCCTCCCTCCAATCAGGACCGGATAAACGTCTTCTATCAGCCACCTCCTTATACCGGCGTCTGGTAGATATCAGACTTTGTTGAGCGGTAGTGTGGGCAGAGGTTATTTGATCTAAGGTGGATTCGATGGTGGGTATATTTGAGGGTGAAGAGAAAATTGGTAATATACCTCGAGGGTGGAAACCATACGAACAAAAGAAAGGGCTGAGTCCCGTCGCCGAGTGAACAGCGTTGTTATATGCGTATTCGGCGGTGGGCAGAAGACTCACCCAATTGTCCTGATACTTGTTGACATAACATCGGAGGTATTGTTCCAGGGAGGCATTAAGGCGTTCTATTAGTCTGAGGATGGAAACCGGATGACAAGGCCCTCTCTATCCCTAACCGTTGACATAGTGCGCCCCAAAATCGAGAGGTATATTGAGAGCCCCGGTCCGAGGTAATCTTATCAGGTAACCCGTGGAGCCTGAATATGTCTCTAAGGAATACTTCAGCCATTTCTGTAGCGGATGGTACTCCTTTCAGCGCTGAGAAATGGGCCAGCTTGGTAAATGAATCAATGGTAACCATAAGACATGTCAGCCCCTGGGATCGGGGCAGGTCTACTATGAAGTCTGTGGATATTTGGGACCATGGCTGGCTTGGCAATTCTGGTTGCATCAACAACCCATAGGGCTTGTGAGTGGAGTACTTGTTTTGGGCGCATACCATACACGACTTACAGTGTTGCATTACGTCGTGAGAAAGAGAAGGCCAGAAGAAAGAGCGAGAGATCAACTCCATAGTACCCTTGACGCCCCTATGTCCGGCGGTAACATGGTTGTGACCCCATTCCAGTACTTTCAGTTGTAGGGGTCTAGAGGGAATGTACAAACGCTGCCCCACCAGTAAAAGGCCTTCAGACCAGCGAAGTTGAGGTTGTAAGCCACCCGGCACAGTGGTTGCTAAATTTGGTTGGGTTGCTGTCTTAACTTCTTGAAGGAATGACGAGATTATCCCCACTATTCGGTTTCGGGGAAACATCATGTGACTAAATGAAGAAGAGTGATTCTCGGAAGTCTGACATCTTGACAGGGCATCAGCCAAACCGTTTTGAGTGCCTGGAATATAGGTTATAGAAAAGTCATATTGGCTGAAGAAATGAGCCCAACGAACCTGCCTGGAGTTGACGCATTCCATGTTTCGAAGGATCTTTAGGTTCTTATGATCTGTACGTAAAGTGAATGGGTGTGAACCGCCTTGTAGCAGATGTCTCCACTCTTCACATGCCGCCTTGAGCGCTAGAAGTTCCTTTTCAATGACTGAATAATTCTGTTGGCTGGTGGATAGAGTCTTAGAAAGGTATGCGATAGGATGTTCCAGTCCTTCTTTGAGTTGCAGAAGTACTGCTCCTAATGCGCTTGCGGAAGCATCAGCCTCTACTATAAAGGGCTGATTCTGATCAGGTTGGGATAGTATAGGTGCGGAACAGAATCTCCTCTTTAAACCAATAAAGGCTTGATTGGCCGTTTCCGACCATAGAAACGGTTTAGCCTCCTTCTTGAGTAGTGAAGTAATGGGCAGCACTATCTGCGAAAAATGTTCAATAAACTTTCTGTAGAAGTTGGCTAGTCCCAAGAATCGTTGGACATCCTTCAAAGACCTGGGTGCGGGCCAGTCCAAGATGGCAGACACCTTCCTGGGATCCATGGTTATGCCTTCATGGGATAAGATATAACCCAAGTAAGGAACAGAAGATACGTAAAAAAAGCACTTCTCGGGTTTGACTAATAGGTGTTGGGATTGTAGTCGATGAAACACTGTCTGAAGATGCGACGCATGTGCTGAGGTGGATTCTGAAAAAACCAAGATGTCATCGAGGTAGACTATGACATTGATGAATAATAGGTCAGAAAACAAGCGATCCATGAAACGTTGGAATATTGCCGGAGCGTTAACCAAGCCGAATGGCATTACTCGATATTCAAAAAGGCCAAAAGGCGTCCGAAAGGCTGTCTTCCATTCGTCTCCATCTCTAATCCGGAGAAGGTGGTAAGCACTCCGGAGATCTAGCTTTGAGAAGACGGTTGAACCCTGTACAGCTTCCAGTATGTCGGCTATCAAAGGCATTGGATAACGGTCACGCACCGTGACCTTATTTAGACCCCGATAGTCGATACATGGCCTTAATTCCGAGGAATCCTTTTTTGGTATGAAAAATAAAGATGCCCCAGCCGGTGATTTGGAGGGTCGAATAAGGCCATTGGTCAGATGAGAGTCCAAGTAAATCCGAAGCGCCTTCTTCTCTAATAGAGATAGTGAAAACATGCGACCAAACGGAACCAGGGCATCTGGTACCAGCTCGATGGCGCAGTCTTCCGGACGGTGTGGAGGGAGATCCAAGACCGGATTGTCTTTGAAAACTTCTTTGAACTTAACCAATTCTGAGGGAATCTTGCAAACTTCATGCACTCCTTCTTGTTGGGGGTTTAGGACTCGTACAAACTCTTCTGAGGTATGGAGTAAACAGTACTGTTTACAATACGAGGATGTAAAAGCCAGGGTGTTCTGAGCCCAGTCGATTAGCGGGTTGTGTCTCCTTAACCAAGGGATTCCGAGGATAACCGGAAAATGGGCTGCTCGAATTAAGTCGAACTGTAGCTGTTCTGAATGTTGGAGAATGCACGCCTTCAGAAAAATAGTGGGATGGGTGATGGGCCCCAATGACAGAGGAGAGCCATCAACTCCTTCTACCTTCTGGACTTCTTCCAGTTTCTGCAGTGGGAGACAATGTTTATGTGCCCACTCAGTGTCCATAAATACCCCTGCGGCGCCACAATCCAAAAGCGCCATAGTGTTGAAGACTTTTGTCGGGGTTTCCAACCGGACGGGAACAGCCATAAGGCGAGAGTCCATGGTGGTGGAATGAGACACTACGGTCACCGTAACATAGGGACTTGTGGTCGAACCTCGGTTACTCGTCCCCTTCAGTTCCGAGGTCGGTCGTTTCCCGAGCGTCTTGGTGGGACTTCAGTACAACTTCGCAGTAAGTGGGAACCGGAACCACAATACATGCAGAGGCCCGCTTCCCTCCGGCGTCTTCTTTCTTCGGGGGTCAACGGGGACCGTGCGGACCCAACTTGCATGGGTTCCTCCTTGTTACTGGAGTGAGACAGTGAGGGCATAGGGTAGGCACTAGGTAGTGGGGTGACGGACACCCTTTGTTTCTTCCGTTCTGCCTTGCGTTCGCTAAGGCGGTAGTCAATCTGTGTTACTATGGAGAATAAGTCCGACAGGGTAGTAGGACGGGCTATACGGGCCAGCTCATCCTTTATCTCCTCCTTCAATCCTCGACGGAATATTGTATACTGGGCCCTTTCTGGCCAACCTGCCTCAGAGGCCAACCGTTTAAAGGTGGAGATGTAAGTCTGCAGGTCCTTGGTACCCTGTTGCACATCCAAAAGTTCCTCTGCAGCCACATGTGTGATCTCTGGTTGTTCGAACTGCTGGCGCAATAAGGTCAGAAAACCCCCATAATCTCTGATAATAGGGTTATTGTTGGTCACAAATGGGGTGGCCCAAGCCAAGGCATTTCCCGTCATATTAGAAATCATGTACCCCACCTTAGCTTGATCGTTAGAGAACATCAGTGGTCTGAATGCAAAGTAAATGGAACATGCTTCCAAGAATTCCTTTAAGCGCTTTGGGGTGCCGTCGTATTTGCCTGTGGACAAGGTCATCGGCGGTAAGTCGGAATCTCTAGCTTCTCGATTAGAGATCATCTGTCTCAGAACTGCATTGTCTGCCTTTACATTCTGTAGTTCCATATTCATGGCCTGAACCGCGGCTACTAAATCTTGTATTTGCTCGGGGGAGGCCATACTTCTTTCTTGGCGTTGCAAACTGTCACAATGGCTCCCTGGTTTACTCGACTCCTCACCACTATCCACCGTGACCCTTATGCCCTCCTGCTCACCTGCTGTCTCTTCTTCTGTTTGGAGTCCAAATCTCCTTCTTCTCAGGGCCTCTTCTCGGGAATGCAGATGGGGTCTGCCTCGAGAGGAAGCCACCCTGCCCCTCTGACTCGGGGCCTAGGGGGGCCCCCGAACCGGGGCAGACCAATGAAGGGGAAAAAGCCACAAGGCACAAAAAAACCCTTACGATGGGATCGGATAACAGGATGCCAGGTCAGCAATGATGTGAAGGATTCCACACGGAACGAACTTCCTTCCAGAACGAAGGTAGGATGGGGGTGATGGAACTCGACAGGTAGAAAAGAACAGGAAAACTGCTGATGCCTAGTTGATTGTCAAAACAGAAGGACTGTAGAGAGAAGGGGAGCCGGAGAGGTAAGGAAGAGGATGAAATGGCAAAGCAGAACGTTCTCAGGAGAGAGAACGAGAGAGGAACAGAAGCACGGAGAAAGACACTAGAGCGTACCAACCCGGAAGCCTAACGCGAATAGGCTGCAACGCGCGGGCTTCCGGGTTGGCGCTCGTAATAAAGTGCGCCGCTGATCCGACGGCGGAGAGCTAGACCGCGGCGGGAGAACGTGCAGCTGCGTAGCGGCCGTAGCAATGGCCGCTCCGCACCAGCGTCTCCACCACCGCCAGCGGCCGCGGCAGCAGCTAGACCGCGGCTGGAGAACGTGCAGCTGCGTAGCGGCCTTAACAATGGCCGCTCCAGCGCCAGCGTCTCCACAGCCGCCAGCGGCCGCGGCTGCCGTGCATGACATTCTCTAAGTGAGATGGAATATGAACCTTCACCCGCTCTTCCTAATGTACAGTGCTGAGGCCTGTTGCGGCCTAAATAGGCCGCAGACAAAGTTCCTTGAGACGGGAGTCATTGTCTTTTACGGATGGTCTTGTCCTCGAAAGCCGTTGCCGGAGATCCTGTGGTGTACGGTTGTCGAAAGAACAGAAAGAAAGTCTAACCTTAAACTTTTTCTAAGTAATGGCGTCAGCCAAGAAGGAACTCTGTGATATGCTTCCGACTACGATGGCAGAAAAAAACAATCTGAGGGACCTAGACGCATGAAGGGCCATGGGTACAGTGGACGTCACACTAGGGATAGTATTACTGACACGCCGTGTCGACATCCCTTTTCGCGTTTCGAAAATAAAAAATGTAATACTCAGCAGCTAGCACTAGATGTCGGCCTATGGATAGCATGTGATCCAAGCAGATCCACAAGCCTCAGAAATATATATATATACATATATATACACACACACACATAGCATACATTACTCACTGTAATCGTATTTCTGATGCTTGTACCTGCTTAGATTCACATGCTATGTATATGCCGGCATCTAGTGGTAGTCGCAGAGTATTACATGACTTGCTTTTCAAAACTAGAAAAGGGACGTTAACTAGGCGTGCTTGTAATACTATCCCTAGTGTGACATCTACTGTACCCATGGTCCTTCACGCGTCGAGGTCCCTGTTTTGTTTCTGAGTTTTGAGGCGGCTGAAGTGGCGGCTGAGGGTAAAACTGCTGCTGCTTGGGCTGATTTAGCACCCCTCGCTCGTCTACTATGAGGGAATATTCTCTGACCTCTTTGACTGGCTTGTCCTCTTCCAACTGAGGAGTAGAATTGAAAGGACTTACCCCTCCAAGATGATGAACCAGAGTAGGAGTGTGGAGTCTGTCTAATGGCAAAACTAAGAGATTTAGCAGCCACTTTCGAGGTCTGCAGCTTTTCCAAACTTTCATCAGCCTGGCTGCCAAACAGCCTGGAGCCATCAAAGGGCATATTGGGAAGTGTAGACTGCATATCTGGTGCAAATCCAGACTTCCTCAACTACACAAATCGGCACAACACAGAGCTAGTTGCCATGGATCTGCTGATGCTGTCTGCAGTATCCAGACCTGACTGGAGGCATTCACACATTGCATCCTTACCATCCTTGATGATAGCTAGGAAGCCGTCTCTTTCTTCACCTTCTGGGATGTGGTCAGCCGCCATAGCTACGCAGTCCCACAGGGTAAACGTAAACTTTGACAAGATGCAGGTTGTGTTAGTTGATTTTAAAGCCATACTACCAGCAGTAAATATGTTTCTCGCTCAGGCATCCACTCTCTTATTATCCCTATCAGGAGGAAAAGAGGGGTATGCTGATTGCTTGGTAGATGTAGCAGCTTGGACCACCAAACTTTCTGGTGTTGGGTGTTTTGTTAAGTACTCTGGGTTACTGCTGGATGGCCTATATTTTTTTGCAAAGTTTTGATTTACTGCAGCCGCAGGCTTTGGTGTCTCCCAATTTGTTGAGACCCCTTTTTTTTCTTTTTAGAGCAATGTGAAAAGGTAAAATTGGATCTCTTTGGGGACCCCGATCCAAAATATCTGTCAGGTCATCCTGTTCGAAAGAAGGTGTTGGCCTGCTCCAACCTAAACATTCTACCACCTTGCTCATTGGCTGCCTATATGAAGAGTCAGCGTGGTCAGTAGGATCAAATTCCAGTTCTGGAAAGGTATCTATACGACTGGCTGATTGTAGGTTATCATACAAGTCTTTTAACCTAGACTCTTCTGAAATCAACTCCTCTGGCACATTAGGGGTGCCATATCGTAACCCAAATGGTGGTGTGATCATCTGAAGGTTCATTGTCTTCATAAATTGAGGTTAAAGACTTGAAAAAGTCTTTCTTTCGCCTAACCTGCTCCGCTCGTACCAAGACTGCACCCTCTACCTGATACCTGTTACGCTCTACCACATTCACTGTATTTGCTACTTACTGCACTAGTCGACTGCAACATGTATTATATAATATGTGGCCCTTAGCTTCCACCACTCTACTGTAACTTGGAAGTGGCAGTAATTTTATATTTCTTGTATGTATGTATATGTTCCTGACATGCTCTGTAACTAAGCTTTAAGTTTACTTGTCCTGTTGCGCCCAGCTACCTAAGGGTTCGGTGCGCATTACCAAATAAATAAACAAACAAACAAACAAACAAGGGTTTGAAAACCTTTTCCTGAGTTACTTTTGGCTTCGACAACTTCAAAGAAATCACGGGGAACGACTTCGAAGTTGGAGTCGATTTTGTCAGAGTCGACTTCGACACTGCCGTTGACCGTTCCGACGCTGATGGTGTTCGCAAGTGTGTCGGAGTTGTCGACTTTTCGAAGGAACTCTCGATGGACTGGATTCCTGACTTCTCCAAGCCCTCAGCGATTTCTCGTCAGATCCAGATTTTTCTCAAACCAGTTCCGGTTTATGGCTCAGATTCAAATTTATAACGATTTCGCTTCGACTTTCCATTGTTGTCTTGATGCATATCGACAGGGGCATGGGCTTTCTGCTTGTCCGAGGGGGCGGGCCGCATTGCTGAAGATTTTAGGCATTTCTTTATGAAACTCATCCCATTTAGCTGGGGAGTCTGACTTAGTGGGACGTTTGATTACCTCGGTCGAGGAATCAATAGAGGTTAAAGGTGACCTGTGACAGCATTTCTTGGCCTTCTTCGAAGAAGAAGAAGAATGGCATGATCGACTTCTCGATTGAGATCTTGTAGATCTTTTCCATCAAGGAGAATCTCTCGACTCATCAGATTTTCTTTTTGAGCACTTCAAAGGAGACTTCGAAGGCAACCTCCTCACTGGCAATTCACGCTTACGCTCCCTCAGAGCCTCTTCGATCATCGCCTGATAAGAGTTACAGTCAGAGGTTCGGTGACCAGTACCAAGACACTACAGACATATGCGTTGGGGGTCGGTGATCGACATCTTCGATCCACAGTCTTGGCACTTCTTGAAGCCCTTCTTAGGTGTTGAGGGAGCCGACGGGGAAGACATTCTCGTTGATCGAAAATAGCTGACGAAGTTCAGTGAAGATCCGAAGCGCGCCGTAATTTTTGAAGGCGTTAACTCAGAAAAAAGGAAATGAAGCCAACGGGCGCTGCATGCACTACTTATACTGATGATGATGATGTCAACAGTCGAACGGCGGCCATCGAGTGACATCGACTCGACAAGACAGCACACAGCACCTACTGTGGAAAAAAAAATTCAAAGCAGCTGAAGCTGGAAGGATGATTATCATAAAATGAGGAATACATGGGAGGACACAATCCATTCGAAGGAGGTGGGTTGTGAGAAGGTACAGAGGCAAATAGATGTTTTAATACTGCTTGTCCCACCTGTGAATCTGCTTTAGAGTCTGTGTCTAGGCAGCAATGCTGAGTAAAAGTATGAATGGTACTCAAGTAGCAGCATTGCAAATTGCTTTTAAACGAACATTTTCAATAAATGCCAAGTAGCTCCTGTGTCTCGTGTAGAGTGAGCTCTTGGTGTAAAAGGTCAAGTCTTTTTTGACAGTGAGTAGCATTTGACTATCCGTCTGGAGGTTGTGTTTTTAGAAATATGACCTGCTTCGCTGCCAGCTGCTATAGAAACAAAGAGTTGGTCTTAGAAACAAAGAGTTGGTCTATTTTCCTTGGCGGTTTAGTTTTGGTTATGCAGTACAAGACCGCCCCTACTTGCATCTAGGGTATGGAGGCTTTTTTCTGCTGAATTTGAAGAATTTTGGAAAAAGTAGGAAGTTCAATAGATTGGTTAACATGGAACTTAGAAATGAATTTTGGCAAAAACCTAGGATGTGTTCCTAGAACCACCTTGTGTTTGTGGGTGATAATGAAAAAGTCTTGTACTGAGCATGCTTGAAGATAACTGACTCGTCTTATTGAAGTGATAGCCACTAGAAAGGCCGTCTTGTAAGTTAAATGCTTCAGACTGGCCTTATGTAGAGGTTCAAATGGAGGACCCATGAGTTTTGTGAGAACAACATTGAGGTCCCAACCCAGTGGTGGATTTGAAATGGGAGGGTAGTCTTTTCACTCCCTCCATGGATGCTTTGATAACTGGTACTTTCCACCATGATATCTTATTTTGGGAAATTGTGTAAGCAGACAGAGCCGCCAAATGTACCTTGAAGACTAACCCCGAGTCTAGTAGGTAAAGCATATTGTGAAGTATGTGCGATGGAGAACAGTCAACTGGATTTATGTTGCATGACCTACACCAAATGACAAACCTTTAAAAGCAGTGTCTAGTGTTAGGCTTCCGTGCTTCTTTAAGGATATCCATTGTGGAAGATTTAATAAATAAAACATTCTAAGACTTCAGGAGCCAAACTGCCAAGTTCAGAGTTTGAGAGTAAGGATGGAATATCGTCCCCTTCTGTTGGGAGAGAATGCTGAATGGGCACGAACGCTTGATTCGTTTGCACATTGCTAGTTTGAGCAGATGTGGAAACCATGGTCGTCGTGTCCACATTGGAGCGATTAGGAATAACGTGACTTGTTCCCGTTGCATTTTGTGCACCATTTTGTTCAGGAGTGGTGTTGGTGGAAAGGCATACCCAAATTTCCCTGACCAACTCACCCACAGGGCATTCCCCTTGGATCCTGGTTGGGGGAAACCTAGATGCCATTGTACGTTTTGATTTTTTATGAACAAGTGAAGATATCACTTAGTATATCCTTGTTTATTTGCCACACATGTTCTGCAGGTAGTAAGAGAATTCTGCTCAGTGTGTGTGCAGGTGAATTGTGTTCCCCTCGAACGTGTTGTGATACTAGTACATGTTTTGTTTGAGCAAACACTTCAAAATCTTTTGGGATAACCTGGACAGACTTGGACAATGTGTCCCGCCCTATCTGTTTATCTAAACATTGAACTGGTATTGTCTGTGAGGACTAGCACTGTTTGACCTACTAGATGTTGAAAAGCCTGCTGGGCTCTGAGAACTGCTAGCAATTCTAGTAGGTTTATGTGTTTTTTTGCTGTTGTCTGTGGCCACCTGAGAGTGGCTTGAGAAAAGGTTTCCCGTTTTTACATGTTGTCTTTTGTCCAGCACCGAGCTTGTACTAAGGTTAGTGAACCAACCACTAGATAGTCCCCCTGACCACTTGCCTGAGACCATTGTTTTCTAGCCACTCTTGCATTGGGCACATGCGCAGCAGCGCATGGGGAACCAGATAAATGCAGGAAGCCATCATCCCAAGCAGGCACACTGCATTGCACAGGGTTATCTGAAGACTGGCTATGTAGTGAGATACTTGAAATAGCATGTTTTGTACTCTCTCGTTTGAGGGGAAGACTAATTAGTCTTCAGTCTTTATAACTGCTCCCAGGAATTGTTTTAGTTAACTGGGGACCAGACTTGATTTTTTCTCGTTGTTTGGAACCCCAATTCGAACAACAGATTGCTTGTCCATTGGGTGTTGCGTTTGCACATTTGTGGCATTTCCCCTGTTATGAGCCAGTCGTCCAGATAAGGGTACACTGGCATTGATTCTCTGTGTAGGTGCGCTGCTACCACTGCTAATACTTTTGTGAACACCCTTGGTGCTGATGATAAGCCCAAGGGGAGGACTTTGAGTTGGTAGTGATTGTTTGCAATTTTGAAGAGCAGGTATTTCTGTGTGCTGGTAACATTGAAATATGAAAGTATACAAATTTCATATCCAGTGTTGCCATGAAATCCCCCTGTTGTAGCAGAGAGATGACCTCCTGCAGCGTTGTCATTCAAAACCTTTGAGGTTTGACATATGTGTTTGCTGGGTGCAAGTCTAGTACAGGGTGCATAGTTAAGTCTTTCTTTGGCACAAGGAAGTACGTTTAATAGATACCCTTGTTTGGCTGGACTGCTGGGACTAGTTTGATAGCAGCCTGGCTTGACATTACGATGAGGTACCGCAAGAAGCCGTGAGGTTTCCCGGTATACATAAACAAGAGCGCCCACCCGGAAACAACACATATATAACAAAGTCTTCCTGTCCAAACGGATCGAGATATTGGGGATTTGAATATGAGGGTGGAGACTTCTGTTAACAAGACAAACAGATGTTGCAAATAACTCCATATACAGCGCACCACGAAGTGCTGTGTTTTATAGCCCTGATGAAAGTTGTATAACCTGAATACACCACTGAAACTGGTAGGCTTTTTTTCGACCTGGAAAAACAAGAGAAGAACCAGCAATCTGGTGACAGGTCGCATATCAATGCTCTTGCAAATCAAGACAGAGGACGGAGACATACTCTACACTATGAAAGGAGTCACAAAAAATCCTAAGACTCATTTACAGCGTGTGGGAGAATACACTGAGACACCTCTGTTCGCTTTTTATTATGAATACAGAAGAAAACAACTTTGGCAATATTCTGAGGCAAATCTTTTTAAAGTTCTGCTTTCCATAGAAAATTAATAAAACTGAAAATATTTCACTTGCGAAGCAGAGACATTTAGTTGAGTGAATGGAACATATGTTTTTTAGTCTTTAGCGTAGGGCAAGACAGGCAGAATCCATACAATTTGGAAATATGAAAATAACTAAAAATTGACAGACCTGATATTCGAATGTGTGATGATGATAAATAGGGCAATATTTAGGTGTGAGACCCTTACTAGTTCAACACGTGTGTTTTTGTACTAGTTTGATAGCGCCATTATGCAGTAGGGACTTTATTTACTCTGGAAGAATTTGTTTCTCCTGTGGCAACATCTTCTGCGGCTTTGGGTGATGTTTTTTTAATATTTATAGAAACTTGATGCAGTATCCCCCTGCCACAGTCATTAATATCCATTTATCGGATGTGATTCCCTCACATGAGCGGGTGAATTGGCAAATGCGGCCTCTGACTGAAGTTGCATTGAGGGTACCTGTATCAGTCGTCATTGTTTAGAGGCAGGGGAGCCTCTGGCAGTGGAGGCTCTACCTATACTTCTAGTTCTTCTATACCCTCTTTGAAAGGTGGGCTGGTAACCAGTGGAGTGACCCGAAGTGTTGCATCAGGAAGAGGATTGGCCTTGGTTATATCCCATGGATTGTGGGTAACCTTGCCAACGAACAGGAGCGTCGGGCATTGAATACCCCCTGTTGAACAAACGGCTTGTTTGTTATCTGGCACAAAGATTTGCACTCTTCAGTGCATCATTGACTGCCTTGCCGAATAGCATGATAGGCTGTGCTGGCATATTTAAAAAGGGAGGCCTGGGTTTCCAGTTTGAAATCTGACTGTCATAGCCAAGCGTGGTGTTTATTTAGGATGCCTTCTGCTATAATGCATCCAGCATTATCTGCTGCATCTAAATTATTGTTTAGGATGCAGCTGGAAAACTGCTTGCCTTCTGAGATGGTTTTGCTGAGCTGAGATTTTAAGGGCACAGGTACTGTATTGATTTGTTGTTGCTTAGTATCCCAGAGTCCAACAACCAGCTATCCCTCCCCTCAGAGGTACTCTTCCTTTTCTCACCTTCATCCAGCGGCTCACTGTCTCCAGAGCCCTGGTACTCTCAAAGCTGGGCTACTGCAACAGCCTCTTTCTCAACCTCCCTACCTCTGCTCTGCGCCCTCTGCAACTCATCCAAAACAGAAGCGCAAGACTTAGCCTTGGCCTCTAGCCCAGGGACCGCATCTCTGTGGCGCTGAAATCCCTCCATTGTCTCCCCGTGGCTGCAAGGATCAAGTTCAAGACCCTCTGCATTGTCCACAAGGTTTTCTGGGGCCTGGGACCTATCGATCTGCAATGTTGCCTACCTAAATACTGTCTTTATCGAGCCCTCTGCTCATCTACCTCCAACCTTCTGCGAGTGAGCAGGTTCTCCAAGCAGAGATTCTGAGTGAGTTCTTTATCCTCTGCAGGGTCCTCACTCTGGAATAGCCTCCCTGCCGCACTCAGTCTTGAGCCTGATCTCCTTAAGTTCTGGAAACTCCTTGAGACATTCCTCTTCTCCTCTTCCTTCTCTCTCCCTCTACCCTGCTAACCTTATCTCCGCTCTATCCCTCTCTCCTTCCTTTTCCGCGCAGCCTGCTGACTGGCCGCCTGGTGTACCTCAGAGTCTTACAGGTCCCTGGCACCCTCGCCAGTCCTCTCGCACTTGCCTCCGGGCCTTGCACTTGCCTCATCGTTACTGCACATGGTCAATGACCCATGAGAGTGGCATCTCTCAGCACTTATCCCAGCTTCTGACTGACTGGGCGCACTTGGTCCCCTCCACCACACTCCCTGCACTCGTCTCCCCTTCACCACTCCTGCACCTGTCTGCGCACTTAGACGATCTTCAAGGCATAGTGCATTCAGATTGTGCATCTGTTTTTCCCTCGTCTCCCCTCCTGGCATGGTGGCGCCTAAATGCACTTGGAAAAACTGCAGAATCGTCGTCAGACCAATTTGCTGTTATCTACACTATTAAATTGTATTATATACACTTGTTCCTTGCACCCATTCTGCCCATGCAGACCTGCAGCATTCAGAAATTCAAGGGATCTGAATAACTGTTTTTTTCCCCTTGTCCCCTCCCTCCTTAGTGCTTTGAAACACTTGCTTTGTGTATAGGCGCTTTACAAATAAACAATACCATACCATACATGGCAGTTATATATGGCAAGCAGGGTGGTGTTATTGGCGATTTGGGGTTGGTACGCAGCAGAGCATGCTACTTTCCTGCCTAGTGTATAGATAATGTTACTCTCCTTGTCTGGAGGTGCTTCCACAGAAGCTAACAGTGTGCCTGCTCTCTTTCTTGTGGTAGTTGCCACCAAGGAGTCAGGTTTTAGTTGACCTCCGATATAAAGGGAGTCAGTTGGAGCCGGCTGAAATGGATTTTCAATGCATGGGTTAATCGCTCTTGTTAGTGTGGGGGTGACTAGAGATGGCTTACTGTGTCTCTGTACTGACTGGAGAAGTGGAATAAACTTGTTATCCAATTTTTCATCCCTTAGGATGTCGTCCACAAAGTCTGTGTCTCCTGCGTTTCTATTTTAAAGTGCTGTGCAGCTTTAATGAGAAGCTTGTTGTGCAGAAGTTGGGTGTCAATGGCGGAGTCAGCAATAGGCTGATCTTGGTCTTCTGAAGACGGCATTATGTAAATGTCTGGATCGTTGTTTTCAAACTGATCCTGATTAAATTGTTGGTCCTCCTGTGAGACTTGGTCACTTTGATGGGACGGGTCAACGATGTACAGGTCATCTGAGGTGTCCTGACAGAGTTGCAAAGGGTTGGTGTGTGGAAGTACTGGGCTTTGAGCTGTCCAGTTGTACGTTTGCTGGTGGTTCCCCACTTGCTTCCCCACAACCTGAGGTGCAGGAACTTCTGGATGCCTGTCCATAAAGTCGACAAAGCAAGAAATCCTTTTAATAACTTTTTCAAATTTTTCAGTGGTCCACACAGGAAAGGGTTTGGCCCTGAAAGAGAGGGTTCTGGTTGAGGGGTCTGCCCTTTTCACTGTAGTGCCTCTGACAGAGTGTCTTAAGAGGGTGTGTAGTTTATCTTGTGATTTGGGGGATGTTGGTGATTGAGGCATCGAAATACATGACGTTTTCAATGTTTGCCTTTCAGCAGTTTTTTTGGGACATGTTTTTTTAATGAAGAGTGCGTCGAAGATTTCTCTTTCGACGTGAATTCTTCAGCATGCGAAAGAAGGGCCTTTTTGGGTACAGTGTCGGAAACAGGGATACTTTGCGCCTGTTATGGAGGTTTGTTGTGTGGTGATCGTGAACGTGAGGGCCCAGGGGACAGTGGGCATTTTGACTTCTCCTTTTCCTTCGACACTGCGTGGCCGTGATTGGCTGACGGTGTGGTCGGCGTTCGGCTCAGGGTTGTGTGTTTAGTGTGTTTATGTGAGTGTGTGCTTTTCCCGCCAGGTGCCGTCTCCACAACAGGGCCGCCGGCATGCTTTTCAGAGTCAGAGGCCAGCACTTGGGGGTCTATAGAGCCCTGATCATCTTCGGGGTCACTTTGTGCACCCCAGCTATCTTTGTAGGATTCACCTGAAATGTTTATGGAAGACTCGGCGTGCATGGCATGTGCAGTCCAACGCTTAGTGCAGCAATTTTTCAGAGTTTTGGGTTTGAAACGTTTGCAAGATTTGCAATGCTTTTCAGAGTGATCCTGTGGAAGACAGTGGTTGCACACACGGTGCATGTCTTTCCAGGGATACTTTCGACCGCAAGCAGGGCAAAATTTAAAGGCAGTGTTTTCAATAATGGAATGGAAAGGCAGCATGACGATAAACGGGAAGTAATATGAGGTAATATGAGTCGTCGGACCATCCCATCGAAAGAACGTTACCTGGTAAGAAAGTAACTTGTTCTTCAAGGGGATTGGGTCCTCCGACGTATTCCATATCTATGACAGACTCCCAAAGCAGTACCAAGCAAGGAAGTGGGAAAAGAATTTAGAACACAAATTTAGCATGCCTAATCAAATTGCGGAATATAGGACTGCATTGCCAAAGGCCAGATCCTGCCCTCTGATGGAATTGAGGAAGTAGTGACGTACAAAAGTATGTACTGAAGCCCAGGTGGCTGCAACACAGATGTGACGAATAGGAACACCCCTCTGCAGGGCAGTAGACGCAGCCACTCCCCTGGTAGAATGGGCCCGCAAGCCAGCCGGAGGTTCCTTACCCGCCAAGCGGTAACACTCGGAGATAGCTAAAATAATCCAACGAGACAAAGTCTGTTTCGTCACAGCTTGTCCCAAACGCTTTCCAGTGTAACCAATGAAAAGTTGATCGTCCACTCTGACCCGGGACATGCGCGAAATATAAAAGCTCAACGCTCTCCTAGGATCAAGCCTATGGAGCCTCTCCTCTTCCTTACCAGGATGTGGAGGAGGATAGAACGCCGGAAGAACCACCTTCTGGCTCAAATGAAATTCCGAAACTGTTACGCTCACCTGGCTCCCACAGGGGCGTTGGTCGGACCCAGCTGCTGCGGCCTCCACCCATGTGATGCGTAGTGCAGCGCTGATTGACTGGATCTGCCCTCCTAATCTTGTCTGCTTGACCCGTAGAAATATTCTCCTTATATTCTTGAAGGATGAGCCCTCCATCCTGCGAAGTACGCAGGGGTACGTTGATGACCAGTTACTTCACTGGCCTGAAGGTATTGGAAGAGTTGTAGACGAATCCTGACTCCAAAAGGTCCTGGGGAAGAGCTGTAAGTATATAGTTCGTAAGAGTTCAAAATGTCTGGAATTCACTCCTGTCCAATTCCTCTTTTTATCTTGCAGCTTTGACCCAATACGAAGATTGACAGCTGAAAGCGCTCCAGTAAAAGTCTGTTACCCAACACTGTCCGGTAAAAAATGCCAAGAGTTAAACTTGCTGCTTTCTCCTTTTCTTACAGGTGCGGCATAAGAAGATGTGGCGTGGAACGGTGAGTATGGCGCGGCGCGGCGCTGCTGCTGGCGATGCGACGCGTTTAAAAAAAGTCTTTCCTCTGGTTTTAAGATGCGATGAATCCGGGATCAGGTAAGAAATCAGGTAATACTCTTGTTCTAACCGTTGCTTCTTTCCTACTTTCTAGGTGCTCCAGGTTCGAGGCGGGCGTGGCAGAAGGCTGGATGCTGCTGCTGGCGCGGTGAACATTACGCTGCTGGATGCAGAATAACGCGAAGCGTGTGCTGCTCTTCGGGCGTGGTTTAAATAGCCCCCAAAGTAGTCCCAGGTAGGTATTCCTCCCCAACCACACCCGAGTAACAAAATAGTCCCTAAGGTAAAGTAGTCCCTTTCAGGCCACACATGGGCTTGGATCTTCTTGCAGCATGGTCTGCAACAGGTAAGTGTGCACCTATGAGCCTGGCGCCTATGGCGCCAGGACTGATGTCCCATATGAGCCTGGCGCCATAGGCGCCAGGACTGAACCCAGACAGCCCCTAGCAGGGGTTGCTGGGTTTTCTCTAGGCAACATGATGCCTGCTCCCGGGGCTGATGGACGTGATCTGAATGCCCGGGGGTATGCATCATGACAGAAACCACCTTCGGAAGAAAAGAAGGACGAACTCTAAGGACAACTCTGTCCTTATGAAACACAGTGAAGGGTGGCTTAACTGAAAGTGCCTGTAACTCACTCACTCTGCGAGCGGAAGTAACCGCAACCAAAAACACAGTCTTAAGAGTCAACAGCCTCAAAGGGCAAGAATGTAAAGGCTCAAACGGAGCACCCATAAGAAACTTGAACAAGGTTCAAATCCCAACCGGGCACCAGAAAAGGTGACGGGGGGAACACATTAGTGAGCCCTTTCAAAAACTGAGAAATCAAAGGAATCTTAAAATAGGTACACTCTTTAGACGAGCGCTTAAATATGGACAGCGCCACCAGGTAACCTTTAATGGTCCCCACTTGCAAGCCCCTGTGGACCAAAGAAAGCAAAAAAGACAGGACCATGGGAATGTCACATTCAAAAGGATCCACATTCTTAACTCTGCACTAGTCAAACAACTTTCTCCAACGGCAACGGTACAGAGACTTTGTTGCCGGCCACCTGGCCGAGAGCAACACCTCCATCACGTCTTCAGGGAGGTCCCAATCCTTATACCTCAACCTTTCAGAAGCCAAGCGTGAAGGTTGAGGGATCTGACCTCTGGATGGAGAACCTGACCCCCCCTCCCGTGAGAGCAGATCGGCTCGGTAGGGAAGACGACGTGGAGGGCAGATGGACAAGTCGAGAAGGTCCGGGTACCACGTCCTCCGGGCCCAGGCCGGAGCAATGAGGATCATCCAGGAACCAAACCTCCGTAACCTCCGCAGTACTTGCGGGATGATGGGGACTGGAGGAAACGCGTACAGCAGTAGGAATGACCACTCCACCACGAACGCGTCTCCTAAGGCTCCTTTTGGTGGAAATTCCCGCGAGCAAAACCTTTCGCACTTCCGGTTGACACTGGAGGCAAAGAAATCTACTTGAGGGGTCCCCCAAAGGGCGAAGATCTCCAGGAGAATCTCCTGAGCCAGCTCCCACTCGTGAGAGATCGTGCTCTGCCTGCTCAGAGCGTCCGCCGTCTCGTTGTCGTCTCCGGCCAGATGAACAACCGAGATCGAAACTTCCTGCTGGATGGCCCAGAACTCGAGCTGCATCGCCTCCCTGCACAGAGGAAGTGACCCTGCCCCCCGCTTTTTGTTGAGGTAGTGCATGGCCACCGTGTTGTCCGTTAGAATCAGGACACTCTTTCCTCGCACAGTCGGCAGAAAAGCCTTCAGGGCAAGCCTGACGGCCCTCAGCTCCAACAGATTGATATGGAGTCTGGACTCCGACGGAGACCAACGACCGCTGACTGTCAACTCGTTGGCATGAGCTCCCCATCCCGTGAGGGATGCGTCCGTCACGATCGTCACCTCCGGCCAGGGCAGCCAAAATGGAGCCCCCTTCATCAGATTGCCTTCGACGGCCCACCACAGAAGGTCCTGGGCGACCGAGGGCGGCACCTGAACAGGGTCCGACAGCCTGCCGGAGGACTGAGACCATTGGAGCTTGAGTGCCCACTGCAAAGATCTCATGCGCAGACGAGCCTCTGGCACCAAAAGAATGCAAGATGCCATGAGGCCGAGCAGTCTCAAGAACTCGGACGCTGAGAGATTCTGGGCAAGTTGAAACTTGTGCACCATCTGCTGAATGTGAAAAGTCCTCACATGGGAGGAAAACACTGCCCCGGGGACGTATCGAGCGCTGCTCCGATGTACTGGAGCCGCTGCGTTGGTGTCAAATGGGACTTCTTTAAATTGAGGGAGAAGACCAGCTTGTGAAGGGAGTGGCAGGTGAGGGACAGATGATCCAGGACTTGCTCGGGAGAGCTCCCCCTGATCAACCAATCGTCCAGGTAGGGGTAGACGTGAATCCCCCCCTTTCCTGAGATGCGCTGCCACCACCACCATGAGCTTGGTGAAAACCCTCGGGGCGGAGGTCAATCCGAACGGCAGGACCCGAAACAAAGTGCGAGTCGCCAACCGCGAACCTCAGGTACTTCTTGTGCTTGGGATGGGTCGGCACATGGAAGTAAGCATCCTTGAGGTCGAGAGACACCAACCAGTCCTGAAGTTGAAGGGCCTGGAGGACTTGAGAGAGAGTAACCATCTTGAACTTGTCCTTCCTGAGGAGTTTGTTCAAAACGCGCAAGTCCATGATGGGTCTCAATCCCCCGTCTTTCTTCTAAATCAAAAAATAAGGGGAATACCATCCCTTGTTCCTCTCCGCTACAGGCACCAGTTCTACGGCACCTTTCTCCAGCAGGGCTTGAATTTGCTGCGCAAGGAGCGGATCCGGACTCTTCAAAGAGAGGTTCCCAGGTGGATTGTCGTGAGGCCTCTGCCGAAAAGGAAGACAGTAGCCGTGGGTTATGATCTCCAGAACCCACACATCTGAAGTAATGGCTTGCCACTCTACAAGATGCTGCGCCAGCCTTCCCCAAACCGGCAAACCATGGGACCTGGCCTCATGACTGAGTGTTAGCGGCTGCGGCGTTGCCTGAGGGCAAAGAGGCAACTGCCCGAGCGGCCTTGGCACCTCGAGTACCCTTGTTGTCACCTCTGGCACTCTTACGGTGGCCTCTTTGACTGCTAGCTCCTCTCGTTTTACTGAAGGACGAGTAATATCGAAAGGAACCACCCATCCATTGCTGTCCCCTAGGGTGAAAAGGCAGCGGTTGGCGAACTGCAACGCCCAACGACTTCGCTGCAGCTTTAGAGGTCTGCAACCTCTCAAGGCTCTTGTCAGCCTTGCTGCCAAAAAGATGCTCACTGTCAAAGGGCATGTTGAGGAGCCAGGACTGCACATCAGGAGCGAACCCAGACTTCCGCAACCATGCAAACCTGCGTATTACGGTGCTCGCTGCCATGGACCGGCTGACACAATCTGCCATATCCAAACCCGACTGAACGGCCTCACACATGGCATCCTTGCCATCCTGAACCATAGCAAGGAAACCATCCCGTTTGTCCCCTTCAGGAATACGTACAGCCGCTAATGCAACACAGTTCCACAGAGTGTGAGTGAAACGAGACAAGGCACATATGGAGTTGGCCGCCTGAAGTGCCATACCCCCTGAAGAAAACACTTTCTTCGCCCAGCCGTCAAAACGTTTGTCGTCCCTATCCAGAGGGATGGTAGGATACGACGCCTGCTTTGCCGGGGCCGTAGCCGCCTGCACCACCAAACTCTCCGGAGTGGGGTGCCTGGACAAGTAGCAGGGGTCGCTACTGGCTGGACGGTATTTTCGCGACAAAGACTTGCCCACTGCCGGGAGACTCTCCGGAGCAGTCCAAGCCGCCGCCACCCTTCTCCGCAGAGCCATATGAAACAGCAAAACCGGGTCAGTGGGGGGACCAAGATCAAGAATGTCCGTGAGATCATCCTGAACGAACTCCCCTGGGGGAGCTGACCAACCCAAGTACTCGGTGACTCGAGACATAAGGTGCCGATATGAAGAATCGGCATGAGTGCCAGGCTCCGGCCTACAAAACTCCACCTCCGGAGAGGTGTCCAGTCCACTGGCATCATGCAGTGACTGCCTCAGGTCATCAAACTGGCTATGGCCCAAGATAAGCTCATCAGGTACCGGAACCGGAACCAAGCCGTCATCAGAGCCTTCATCACCCTCTGGAATGTACTCCAGGCGGGGAGAGGAAGACATCTGGGGACGGAAGCAGTGCCTGACCTTAGCCAGAGCTAAGCCAGAGCTCCGAGCGTGTCTCTCGACGACCTAGGCGCCGACAGCGTCGACGACCCCCTCGGAGGCGGAGCCTCAAGAGAAATCGTGGATGACCTCGGCGCCACAGGCGTCGATGTCTTCTTTGAAGACGGCACAGGATCACACGGTCTCGAGCGCGTCGAGGACCGAGACCTGGAACGGGCATGGCGAGAACGGCTACCCTTATCTGAGCGGGACCTCACCCGAGAGCCGTGCCGACCACCCGAGCCCGAAGGCGTACGAGCGGTGTCTCTCGACTGGTGCCGTCCAACCCCACTCGGAGGCGCGGACGGACCGGTGTCCTGAGATTCAAGAATCGCTAGCATCTGCTTCCCGAAGGAAGCCCATTCCTCCGGTGTCGCTTGCATGGAGGGATAAGCGACCTGCCGACGGGCGGAGTCCTCGGAAGAGGACGGGAAAGGCGACCGATGCCGGCACTCCCGGGAATGCCTCGAAGAGGCGGAGGAGTGGCGAGACCGACTCCTGGAAGGAGACCCACTGGACTTCCGACGACGACGTGGAGAGTCACCCCTCGAGTCATCTGTGGAAAGCCCCGCAGACCTCGACTTCCGGGGCTTAGACACCCGACCTACAGACAGCTTCTTCTTGCGTACCCGCAAGGCCTTTGCCGTGAGCGACTGGCAGTCGACACAGTCATCCGTCTCGTGGGCCTCCCCGAGGCACCAGAGGCAGGCGTCGTGCGAGTCCGTGACCGACATCTTGGACCCACAGTCCCCGCATTTCTTAAAGCCCAGACGCGGGGTTGAAGACGAAGTAGACATCACCACGAACAGGTCTTCACAAAAAAACAAACAAGTTCAACGAACCGAGAAGAAAACAGAAAACTCCAAAGAGTAGAGGCGTATCGAGATTCACAAATTGAACACGTTCGCGGAAAAAACGGAACTGAGGCTATGGGCGTCGTGCGTCCTACTTATCACATCGGGTGACCTGGGCCGTCGGAGGAGGTCCTCGGGGACGGCGCATCAACGTCATCGACGCAGGACGCAGACGCCGAAGATTTTCCGAAGCAGCACAGCTGTGGACATTACCTGTCATAGGTATGGAATACGTCGGAGGACCCAATCCCCTCGAAATAGGCATTCTCTAAGGCAAAGAGTAGATGGCCTCCCCCCACTCGCCCTACTGTGATTGGCCGAAGCCCAGTGAAGGCCTGATTAGGCCGATGTCAATGTTCGTCAAACAAGGATGGATCTCTCTTCAATGAAGGAGCCGTACGTAGAACATCATTGAAGGGTGTTGAAAGCGAGCGGCAAACAATTGATGGAACAGCAAACTAATTCTAGATTTTGTCTAATAATAAATCCACATCTCTAGGAATCTCTGCAACACGCGACCAACTATGATGATGGAAAAAACAATTTGAAGGATCTCTACGCATGAAGGACCATTGGCACAGTAGATGTCACACTAGGGATAGTATTACAAACACGCCCAGTCGACGTCCCTTTTGGAGTTTCGAAAACAAGTAATTTAATACCCTGCGACTACCACTAGATGTCGGCCTATGCATAGCATGTGATCTAAGCAGATCCACAAGCCTCAGAAATATATAGTGTTAAGGAGAATTTTCAGTTTAATGCTAAATTCCTCCCACCTTAGAGACACCCAGCTCTTTTGCTGAACTTTGGGATTTGTACTTTTAATTCTATGTGTTTTCTGTGTTTTCTTTTGACTTTGGAGTCTCCTCCTTTGCATTGTGACACACAGCACCTTCAGTGCAGTGGCATAGGGAAGTCTCTTAGATTTCCCAAAGGTTTAAATACCTTCTCTTGGTGAAACTACAGTTTCCAAGAGCAATGAAGTGAAATTGACTTTACTTATATTTTGTAACTTTCTAGACCCAGCACACACTATCTTACCATAGGGTGCTGGAAGGGTTACTTAGTATCCCCTTTGTCTAGTTTCTCATGTAACATTTTATGTTGCCCTTTCTACAATTAATGGCTGGTGGCAGTGGTTTACTTTTTACTACCATTGTATGTTTTTACCGCGGGCTGCGTTCACAGCTGCAGTAAGGCACCCATGGGTGCCCATTTAGTCAAAATGGCCCAGACTTTTTTTTTCGCGATTTATTGTTGGAAAGGTTTTTCTTGAGATTTACTCTGTGCGACAAACCAGGTTTGGTCCCTTTGTTCAGTTTTGCTTTGGCGGGATTCACGAGTGAATCCCGCCTCTTGCTCCAGTATGTTTGGCAGGTGCAGGAAGTGAGGGAGGTGCCCAAACCTCCCTGTGCTTAATCCCCTTTGTTACAGGAATGCACCCAAAGGTGATTGGCCGGCTGGCTGTCCTTGGAGGACAGCCACCTGCTATGTGATTGACAGCTTGACTGGAATGAATGGGAGAAACCTGCATAAAAGAAAAGGCTTTTTGGCTTGGAAGGCAGAGTCGACCAATGGACGAAGGAATCCGAAGAAGAACTTGAAGAGATACCTGCTGCAACTCCTGAACCGTTGGCTTGCCTGGTGAAGCCCTGCTCCTGTGCTGAAGCTCCAAATTCATTTCGACTAGAGAAGCCCTGCAAGGACTTCTTCTCCCCCTTGGGTTGGTGGGACCAATCGACCCCAAAGTGAACTCGCCTGGACATCATCTCGAAGCTGGCTGTTCTTCCACTGCTCCTGCGGCTTGAACCGAATTGCCAGGGAGAGGGACACCAGATTGAGTGCATCGCGTTTAAGTCAGAGACCCGAGCGCCAGGAAGATCCTCCGGACTTCCCTGAAGCAGGACTGACCAAGCCTCAGCCACCTCAACAGAGTGCTGGACCTAAGATGCAAGGAAAGTCTGAAGTGGTATCCGAGAATTGCAGTGTTGCTATTTGCTATAGATGCGAGGAGCTGAAACCGCTAATTGCAGCTGAATTGAATATTGCCCATTGCTGCTGCCGACCTTCCCATTGTGTTGCAGGTGTCCCCTGATGTCCTCCCTCTCCACATGACTGAGGCCCAGGAACAACAGGATCTGCAGAGCCACACAGGAACAGAAGCCAGCTGGAACCATTCTAACCAAAAGGTACTGTAAACCTAAGAGGACTTACCTCTTGTTGTGCAGCCTTACTTGTTCTCCGTTGAGACTTGCCTTGGTTGCCATTGCAGAGTTGCTTGCAGCTTTGCCCCTCAAGTCTCCCAGCTTGTGGCCCTTCAAGTGAAGCTTATTTCTACAAACTTTTCTAAAAACATTGTGCAAGACGTTTTACTCACCTGCAAAGAAGATCTTCAGCTCCCCTAGACTGTGTTGAACTAACATTGACTGTCCTGGCTCCCTGAGAGACTCTTCTTACCTCTGACTTTGTGCTTTTGCCTTTCCCCCAGAAAAGGGTTAATTTACTTTGCATTGGAAGGTTTAAAAAGTACTTACCATTTTATGAATTATTTGTTAACCTTTGTTTTATTCCTTTATCTAACCCTTTGCCCCAAACTCAGTATTGCTCTGAATGTACCAGTGATAAATCAATATCCACAGTGGCCTAGCTATTTAAGTCACCTGAGGGTGTAGGAAGTGTCTGTGTGCCATCCCCAATGGGTATCATCTGATATAGAGAAACAGAGTGTGTTTTGAAGTGTATTATAGTTGTTACATGTTTTGCTCCCTTCTGAAGAAGGCTTATATAACTGACTGTCAAATAAATTAATAATTGATATATCAAGAAACCTGGAGTGTAAGTGTTTATTTGAATAACTGTCACTGTGAAACTCTGTTACAACCCCACTGCTCACATTGACCCCTCTTGAGAGGAGCCTGGCTGCTCAGCCACACTACCCACCTGTGTAGTGCAGACTCATAGCAAAGGTTGTGTTCCTATTGCCAGGAGAAGGTTGCCATTGTTTTCAAAAGGATACTGCACACAATCTTGCTTAGCCTATATATTCTGAGAAAAGATATGACAGACTCCTAATAATGCAACCAAATCTATCCTTACTTTGTAACCCTATCAGACATTAAAATGGTATTCTGAATACCAGGGAGATATGGTTTCCCAATATGAAACTCATTCCTATACTCCCAGAGAAGCACAAGGTTGAGGAAAGGCTAACTAAACGGCAACCTGAAGTCCTACCCTTATCCTAAACAGGCTTACGCCACCATCAAACATTTCTGTGAGGAAGCCTCATTCTTTACACTTGGTTTAGTTTCCCATTGAAGTAGCTGAGTGAAGCAGATTTAAAGCAGTTTTCCGGCCCATGGTACGAACAAGTTAGGAAGAAGGGGGAGCTGGTATGACTTTACCATATTTGAGAAAGCAATGGTGCAGATCATAGTAAATTGCCAAAGCATGCGTTTACGTGGAAATATGAGTGGAGTATGTTTTCATTATAACTTTTTTTATTTCAAGTACTACATACAGGCATGCAAATCACACTATTACAGAGCATTTTGAAAATATAGTCTTAGAATATCTTCAGTTGTAGCAGATGTCAAAAATACTACATTCTGGATGCCTGACTCACCTCCATTAAGTCAGAGTGTAAGCGGACAAGACGTTGCACTCTGACCTTTTTTCCAGTTCTAGCGTTATAAATGTACTCGCTTTTCTTCAGCATGCCCTGATAAACTCTAATGTATGTCAGTTGCCCAAAACGACCAGCCTAAAAATGTAGAGAGGAGATTTTAAATACAGAAAAGAGAAAGCAGTCACAATCAGTTTGAAGACAATAGTTTAGTATTTGTAGTCCCATTAACTTCGAGTGTGAATTGTACAAATATCGTATTAGATCACTGATAATCTTTTGGCCATTGCCACCGTTACAAATCCTAATGTCTCCTTAATGAATAATTACACTGGTTAAGCTCTAGAACAAATGCATTAAATAGACTATCTGTAACGTGCTAAGACTAAAAAGATAATAAAAACAAAAACCTTCAAGCTATTGGCTACAGAAACATTTAGTACTGTAAAACCAAGAGTGAGTTGACTTTATTTTTTTCAACACACATAATAGCAAAAAAAAGTAACAATGGGCATCATATTAATTTAGGAGTAAGCCACACGGAGCGGACCGTTTCAGTTAGCACTTAAATGCAAAAGGTCCCTTCCATAAAATGGGCCTCATTACAAGTATGGCGGTGCAGTAAAAAACGGTGGTAACTGAGTGTTAATTCCGTTACTGCCACATTACCCACACCGCTGTACTACAAATTTAGTGGTGAAGTGGTGGATTTACCTTCAGCAAAAATCTTCAGAATTCTTCCGAAATTCCCATGGAGTCCTATTGAACGAACACCGCCTACCACAACTTGTAATCCGGCTGTAAATAGGGGGGGGGGGCACCACTCAACCGGCCAGAGCACAGGAACAAGCCTCCAGCAGTAGCCTGCCAGAATTGTCTGCTCTCCCAGTGGGGGGCTTTTGCTTGATTAGTGTGCCGCTAGAGCAGAGGTTAACATCAACACGGGAGGCTGCTGAAATCTACAAAATGGATGCCTCCTAATGAAAACTTTGAGGCTTATTTCCCAAAAATTTTACATAGCAACTGTCAAAGAAAATCATTTTTATATATATTTTTCATTATACCTTATCTTTTTAAACAATAACATTTTTGAGCGAACTACCCCTTTAAAGTATACATACATGTTGCTCCCCCCCCCTCACCTCCCATAGAGTAACTAGGGCATAATGGCCTGACCCTAACTCGCTAAGCAGCTTTCCCTAGGGTATGATATGTTATGATATGGCCTTTGTAACGCACCAATACACAAGTGTTTCAAGGTGCGATGAGGCAAGGAAGGGGGAACGGAGGGAGGACAGAGACATCGATCTTACTAGGCCAAGTGACATGGAGATTGCGCAAGTGCAGGGGAGAGGGAGGGGAAAGGTGACAGGGGCAGTGCTGTACAGGGGATCAAAACAATAACAAGAAGTGCGGCAAGCAGGTGCAAGGATAAGTGCAGTTAGCAGGTATCCAAAAGTGCAGGTAGGGGGACTGTAGGGTTACAGATACAGATCCAAGTGCAAGGGTTGCCGGGAGGCAGTGCGGGTGTGCATCTGGGCGGGCAGGGACCTGGGCCTGAAATCAGGGGGGAGCCTGGTGACCAGTGCAGTATCAGACAAGAAATCAGCAGGGGAGAGGAAGAGAGAAGGCAGAAGCAAAGAGGAAGGTCTCGAGATGCTTCCGGTTCTCCTCAAGTTTCAGAGAGGCAGGGAGGCTGTTCCAGAGGGAGGCTCCAGCCGAAGAAAGCTATCTACCACCAACTTGTTGCTTGGAGAAGCGACTGACCCTGAGGGAGTTGGAGGTGGGGGGGGCGAAGAGCTCGAGTAGGAAGGTATTTACGAAGAGAGAGTTAGGAGGTATTGAGGACCCAGGCCCCAGAAGGCCTTGTGGACAATGCAGAGGGTCTTGAACTTAATCCTTGCAACCACTGGGAGCCAATGCAGAGATTTCAGTGCTGGAGAGATACGATCCCTGGGCTTGAGACAAAGGACAAGTCTTGCAGTCCTGTTCTGGATGAGTTGCAGAGGGTGGAGACTAGAAGCAGGCAGCAGGCTCATCCTAGTGTGTTGGGTTGAGCCGAGTACTTACCTGAACTTTTATCTAACTTTGGAACTCTTATTAATCATAACCACTGGCACTCATATTCCTATATAAACTTACCGGAAGAAGTATATGCTTTGGAAGTGATGCCTTTTGGACACAAGGCCCAAAACGAATTAGGGTTTGACTATATACGAATTAGAAAAGTTGTTTTGTGTTGATTCTAAAGGGATTTGTCAATTCCCTATGCATCCAACTGCACACCTGGATTGCACGCCTAATGAATTCAAATGCAATTCTATTTCTCCTAGTGTATATGTTTGATACGGTTTGGTGTGACATTATTTACAGTGATTTTGATCTGCTTAGTGTGTAAACTTAAGGCCTAATAAATAATTGTAATGTTATATACTTACTTTCTAACATGAATTGCTGGTGTTGCTCTGCCTGGTCTTGCTGTAGCCCTAGACCACTCTCACACCCTTTGTGAGGCTAAGCCTTGACCGCTCTGCTACCTCACCTTGTTTGGGTTTGGCCAACTTCTCAGAATATTCCCTGCTTGGCATTTATTTATTGAATATTAATAAAGCGGCTATATAGCAAATGGTGTTTCCAGGTTGCCACAAGAAAGTATGGGGGAGACAGGGGAGTTAACAATAACGGTCCTACTAGGCCCTGTGACATTTGGATTGTGCAAGTGCAGTAACGAGAAGTGCAAAGAGGAGTGTGGGGGACTGCATAATGCAGAGGGGGGCAGGGGCAAGACGAGTGCTGAGGGGAGCCCGGAAGGGTGGTGTGGTAAGTGCTAGGGGATGCTGGGTGTGGACCACTGTAGGTGCGGTGAACTCCGGAGGGATGACCAACCCATCAGGCTATTCAGGGAAGGGGGCCTGGAAGGGCTGTGCTGGTGTGGGGTGGGGGAAAGGGGGAGTGCTGGTATAGACTGGTCTAGGAGGGCCTGGTAACGTTTAAGACTCATAAGGGACCAGGCCGCCAGTCGTAGCGGTAGATGGGGACATTAGCAAGGGCGGTCAAAAGGGAAGAAAGTATAGAAAAGCAAGGTCTTGAGAGGTTTCCGGAACTTAAGGATGTTGCGCTCAAGTCTGAGAGGGGCAGGGAGGCCATTCCAAAGGGAGGCGCCTGCCGAAGCGAAACATCTACCACCCCCCCACTAACTCCCCCACTCTCTGCTTGGAAAAAAGTCTAATCTGCAGAGAGTTGGAGCTAGAGGACCGAAGGGCTATAGCAGGGAGGTACTTGGGGAGAGAGAGTTGGATATAGCGGTGTCCCAGGCCCCATTAAGCCTTGTGGATGATGCAGAAGGTCTTGAATTTCATCCTCGCAGACACTGGAATCCAGTGGAGAGATTTTAGGGCTGGAGAAGTGCAGTCCCTGGGCTTGAGGCCAAAGATAAGTCTTGCAGTCCTATTTTGGATTAGTTGAAGGGGGGCGATGGGAGGACAGAGGCAGATCGCCGAAGAGGCTGTTGCAGTAGTCCAGCCTAGAGAGGACCAGAGCTCTAGAGACATTGGGCCTCATTACGAGTTTGGAGGTAGCCAGGCCGTTTTTAGCAGCATGGCTATCCCCAAACCGGGTACCAGGTCCGGGTCCTAAAAATAGGGAATTACCGGGCCATTCCAACCTTGGAGGGCCCGGTAATTCCCATTCTCGGGACCCGCACCCGGTACATCCCCATTCCCATTTGAGCCCCCATAGGGCTCAATGGGAATGGGGAGGATGCTAACAACGGGCCCGTTAATGACTGGCCTGTTGTAGCATCCTGGTCTGCTAGCGGGTCCCGCTCTTCATGTCTGGTCTGACCAGGCGTGAAGAGCGGGACCCGCTGCAGATCTCATAATGTGGCGGCCCGGAATTAATGGTGCCGGTCCCTTACTGGCACCGTTCATTCCGCGGCCGCCAGGGTCGTAATGACCTCCATTGAGTTTCTGAGGGAAGGTAAAGAAGGGGAGAATGCCTCTGGGGGTGAAGATGAAAGTGCACTTTCTTGGCAAGGTCCGTGATGTGAGAGGAGAAGTTGAGAGAGGTGTTGAAGATGACACAAAGGTTTTTGGCCTCACAGGAATGTGAGGGGAGAGGACCCAAGAAGGGCGGCCAGAGAGTGGGAGGGGAAACAGGGAGCAGGGGTTCCAATGAGAAGGATCACTGTCTTACTGGCATTAAGACAAAAATCGTTAGCCATGGACCATGCCTGAATATCAGTCGGACAGTCAGGAATTAGAGAGGAAGAAGAGGAGGTAGTGGAAGGAAGGTTGACAGAGAGCTGTGTGTCATCAGCATAGCGCTGGAAGTGAGGAGAGAAGGAGGAGATGAAGTGGACCAGAGGAGTAAGGTAGATATTGAAGAGCGATAGGATAAAGCCATGAGGGAGGTGAAGGAGAGGAAAGGGCACAGTTGCACCTAGGAAGGTAGATTAGATAGGAAGGAAGTTAGCCAATCCAGTTGAAGATCCATGATGCCAAGGGTATCACAAAGTAATTTTATGAGGATGGAATGATTGACCGTGTCAAAGGCAAAGGAAAGATTGAGAAGAATGAGAACGGAAGGAGAGTTGGAGTAATTATTTGAAAGCAGGTCTTCACGGGTGTTCAGGAGGGTAGTTTACGTGCCTCTGGATGCTCTGAAGTCAGACTGGTGGTCATGGGCGCAGCCAACAGATTCAGTGTGGTGGATCAGTTGGGAGATTACCAACTTCTCCAAGAGTTTGTCCAGGAAGGGGATAGTGGAGATAAGGCGATAGTTAGCCGGGCAGGAAGGGTTGGCAGACAGCACAATGGAGTGCTTGAGGGGTAGCATGAAGGAGCCAGTGGCAAAGGAGTAGTTACATAAGTCAGCCAAGCCAGAAGCGAGAGAGGAAATAATGTCCTTGATAGTTCTGGAGGAGCAGGTGAGCACCTGTTTAGGGAAAGACACAGAGCGGACAACTTTAGAGACCTCATCTGGTGCTATGAGCAAGAAGGAGGATAGTGTGGGGAGGCAGAGAGGGGGGCCAAAGGAGGACTGAGAGCAGGTGGGGGACTAGGGAGGGGGATACCATACTAGGATGGCCTCCCAGACGCCTTCCACCAGGGCTGGTTTTGGAAATCAATCTTAAAACCTTGATGCGCTCCTGATGTTAACAGAAGAGTCTCTTGAACATTTTCTGTGCTAACTGTCTATCCTTTTTGATTGGCTGCACACACTGTGAGCAGATTTGTCAATATAGAGCTTTCATTGGCCTGGAGGCAAATGCCACTGAACTGTACACGTTATTCCTCCCCCATCTACATGGCTTGTTATAACTGTTTACTATGAGCTAATGAATGCTTAGAAATATAGAAAGCGATGCCATTTCACGCCCACACCAAGGACCTCTGGTTCAATTTTTTGCAACATCTACGTAATTCATCACAGTTTAATTCCAATAAATAGAAGTGGCTATCCTCATCCTAATCTGTGCCGTGGTGCCCACTCTGTCACATCTATGGTTTTTGTTTTTTAATTATGCCTGTTGTCGCCGACTTATACCAGATCATTACATATTTTAGTATTTTTATCTGACCAACTCTTGTTCAGTATATAATGTTAATATGTCTCAAACCCCAACAGACATTCAGCAAGGGGATATTCTGGAACCCTTGTTGGGTAAATGATAATCTAAATATGGGTAACAAGAACGGAAATACCTTAACCCGATTGCCCTTTCAAGCTAGTTTTTATTATTATTGTTGGTGATTAAACAGCATTTCATGCCAGACTCATCCAGCTTCTAAGCACTTGAGCAGGGACGAACCCATGTTGCACTGGCATCGTCCTTTTCCCAAGTGGAGCGCTTTGCCCCTGAGCCATCATCCCGTTCATGTTAAAGATAGACTGCTTTCATGCATATTTAAGCTTCCAAAGTCAGCAAAACTATGCGTAGGCAAGATGAAGCCGATCAAGAAATGTAAAACCCACCTCAAGTTTGAAGGCCAGGCCTACAAATGGCTGGGAGCTGTCCCTCGCAGGGCTTAATATAACCCTGCTGGCATCTTCAGAATCCCTGAAAGAGAATAAGAGAAACAGTTCACATATTTGAAGTCCTCCAGATAAAGTTAGCATGGTTTCCTCAATTAGCAATCGCCTCACCATTTCAGACTTACTAAGACCACTGTGCCGGGTCAGAAAAAGGACACAGACTCTTAGATAACATGATGCACAGTATTTTATTAAAGACATTTTAAAAGGCCTATCTTTCCCTAACACTTTGGGTGTTCTCTGCCTATATTACTAACTAAGGTGCTTGTTCGTCAGTCGTGAATGTAAAAATGAAACGAGTGCTCTGTCCAAAACTACCCTATCTAACCCTACCACTATGTAAAAATAAATAAAATCAGGAGAATGGCTCCATTCTCCTAAGGGTACTCTTAGTACCAATCTATATGTTAATTATTAGTATTTTATTTGCAAATAGTCTCTGGTGACTTTGTGGCTCAGTCTCTTTAGTTCATCAACAGAATAATGAAAGCTTCATTTCTCTTTAGGAATTCCTTTTGGGAATTTTTCACAGGATTTGTATCTTTCGTTGTTGCTGTTAGTCTAACTTGTTAAAGTGTGGTTCTGGTCGGTCTTCCCTCCTGGACAATTGTATATCCCCTTCACTTGGGCTATTTCTCTAGATATATAGTCCAATTGTCTAGTTCTCTCAAACTCTGGTTCATGTTTTCCTCTTGCTCTCAAATGACATTAAGGAATGTAGTTATTTTTCCCAGGGTATTTCGTCCCACTGCTTTTCTCTAGTATCAAAAGGATTTACATGAATCCATTTCCATTTTAAATCTGTTTTATTCACTGAGACAACTTGCTTGTGCGGTATAACAATCCGCTGGGTGCTTTCCGTGCTTCCAGTCATTCCTGTTACCTTCGTTCCCGACGGCGGACATCCGCGGAAACCTTCTCGGTCGGGCACCTCTCCTCTGATCACATACTGCTGTTTGTTTCGTTTTGCTGGTGCCTCTCTCTCTCTCCACCTTCACTTGCTTCTCCGTAGTGACCCGGTACTTCACTGTGTGACCGGACACCTACTGGCTCGTTTCTTGCAGTGGCCTCTGAGATAGTTTGTCAATAGGCCATCCACCAAGGCTTCGCATTCATGGTCTCGCCACCACCGTCTCGAAGGCTCCTGTCGTGCTGCTGTTCGCAGTATCACTGGTGCCCCGCACTGCATTCTCAGGTGAGTTTGAAACTTGCAGGCTTCCGGGTTTCTGTCTTCCCAAAGTATGACATATCGTGGGGCTTCCCCAAGCCAAAGTACGTTCTGATCTCAATCTTCTCGTTCTTGTTCCCTTCTCACGAGGACTCATTAACCAACCTAATTGTGCCAGTAGATTGGTCATTTTTATTCAAAGGGATGAACAAGTTAGTTACCAACTGGTATTGGATGTTCCTCCAATGTATTCTACATCTTTGACATGTAATGTCCACAGCTGTGCACTTTGGAAACTTTTTTCGACAGAGGGCGTCCTGCGTCGATGACGTTGGGTCACTGTCCCTCGAAGGCCTCCGTCGAGAGCGACGTCACCGGATGTTATAAATAGGACGCACGGCACCCGTAGCCTCAGTTTATGTTTTTTCCTCCATAACGTGTGACACCAATGCCTGCTGAACTGCACATAGCCTTGCGGAAACTTAAGCTGCAATTGCATAGGAAATTCTTCAGAGGGGCAGGCTGGGAGGGCAATGTGGAATATGTTGGAGGAATATCCAATCGAAAGTACGTTACCAGTTGGTAAGTAACTTGTTCTTCGAATGGATTGTGTCCTCCAACGTATTCCACATCTTTGACAGACTCCCAAAGCAGTACCAGAAAAATAGAGGAGGCAAAAGAATTTAGAATATCCAATCAGATGACGGAATAAAGAATCGCCTTACCAAAGTCCATATCTTGGCCATGGACGGTATCCAGGGAGTACTGTTTAACAAAGTTGTGGATAGAAACCCATGTGGCGGCATCACAAATGTTCCTAATAGGAACTCCGGGTTTGAGGGCGATGGATGTAGCCACGCCCCTAGTGGAATGAGCTTGCAACCCTTCAGGAGGGTCCATACCCGCCAATCGGTAACACTCAGTAATGGTGAGGATAATCCACCTGGACAAGGTCTGTTTGGTAACAGCCTGGCCCAATCAGTGTCCAGCATATCTCACAAAGAGTTGATTGTCCACTCTGACCCTGGACATCCTAGAAATATAAAAGCTCAGAGCTCTCCTAGGATCCAACCTATGGAGTCGCTCCTCTTCCTTACCAGGATGAGGAGGAGGATAGAACGAAGTAAGAACCACTTTCTGGCCCAAATGAAATTCCGACACTAGGAGGGACGTACCCTCAGTACAAACCGATCCTTGTGGAACACAGTAAAGGGCGGCTTAGATGAAAATGCCTGCCGTTCACTCACTCTGCGAGCGGAAGTCACCGCAACCAAGAACACAGTCTTGAAGGACAACAACCTCAAAGGACAAGAGTGCAAAGATTCAAACGGAGCACCCCTGTGAAATTTCAAAACCAAATTCAGATCCCAAACCGGCACCTGGAAAGGAGACGGCAGGAACACATTAGTTTAGTTTAGTTTATTTATTTATACCGCATGCCGAACCCTGAGGTAATTGGGCGCCGGATACTTAGGGCAAGTTACAGCAGATTATGGACACACAAAAAGGATAACAGTAAGTGCACATGACCGGGTTACAGAGTGGTCAGGTAACAGACACAGGAAGAAAATACATTGGTTAGTCAGTCAGAGAGTGGGGGTATTCTTGTTGGCGAGCCAGGACTTTGTTTTAACTCGGAACTTCCCGAAGGATGGTTCAGCTCTAAGGATCATGGGTATAGCTTTCCACAGCTTGGCAGCGAGGACTGGGAAGCTGGACCCGCCTGCTTTTTTTTTTTTAGGGAGAATTTAGGAATGGTTAGGCAATGGAGAATACAGCATTCTGGTTGGTCTGGCTGATGTGCGTTTGTTGAACTTATCTGCCAGGTACTTGGAGGCGTCATTAGAGAGGCATTTGTGGACGATGACGAGAGATTTTAGGGTGATTCTGTCTCGAACCGGGAGCCAATGGGCATCTTACCTAAAGCTGGATATGTGTGAGTGTCGCGGGATACTCAAGGCCGCTCTGAGGGCATTATTCTGAAGCACTTGAAGTTTGTTCAGATTGCGCTCTGAGGTGCCAAGGAAGAGAGTGATGCAGTAGTCTTTTTGAGAGCACTAGCGCTCTGGCTAGAGTAATACAACTGGCCAGTGAAAGGAAGGCTTTGCAGGCATTGATGAGCTTGTTAGTGTAGGCCGTGGAGGAGGCTATGGCGTTTACTTGTTTTTTGAGCGAGAGAGTGAGTCCTTTAAGGAATTGAGGAATCAAACTTTCTTCAGACGAGCGCTTCAAGATAGACAGCGCTGCCAGGTAACCTTTAATGGTACCCACTTGAAGGCCCCAGTGGGCCAAAGAAAGTAAAAAAGACAAAACCATGGGAATGGAACACTGAAAAGGATCAACATTTTGTCCTCTGCACCAGTCACAAAACTTACGGCAACAGTGCAGGGATTTTTTTGCTGGCCACCTGGCCGAAAGAAACTCGTCCATCACGTCATCCAGGAGGTCCCAATCCTTATACCTCAACCTTTCAGATACCAATCGTGAAGGTTGAGAGTCCTGACCTCTGGATGGAGAACCTGACCCCCTCCAACCCACTCGCCCCAACCCCACCCCCACCCAAACCAACGACCGCTCACGCGAGAGCAGATCCTCTCGGTAGGGAAGGAGGCGTAGAAGGCAGATGGACATATCTAGAAGGTCCGGGTACCACGCTCTCCTGGCCCAATCCAGAGCAATGAGGATCATGTGGGATCCGAACCTCCGTAACCTCCTTAGCACTTGAGGAATGACGGGGACTGGAGGAAACGGGTACAGCAGTGGGAATGACCAATCCACTACGAATGCGTCTCCTAAGGCTCCTATTGGAGGAAATTCCCTCGAGCAGAATCTCTCGCACTTCCGTTTGGCACTGGTGGCGAACAGATCCAATTGTCGGGTTCCCCAAAGGGCGAAGATCTCCAGAAGGACTTCCTGACCCAACTCCCATTCGTGAGAGACCGTGCTCTGCCTGCTCAGAGTGTCCGCCGCCGTATTTTCCTCTCCGGCCAGATAAACTGCTGAGAGTGAAATTCCCTGCTGGATTGCCCAGAACCATTGCCTCTCTGCACAACGGGAGTGACCCCTACCCCCCTTTTTTTGTTGAAGTAATGCATGGCCACTGTGTTGTCTGGCATTATCAGGACACTCTTCCCCCGCACAGACGGCAGCTCTAACAGGTTGATGTGGAGTTTGGACTCCGACGGAGACCAACGAACGCTGGCGATCAAGTCCTCGGCATAAGCACCCCATCCTGTGAGGGAAGCGTCCGTCACTACAGTCACCTGTACATGGCTGCCAAAAAGGCTCCCCCTTCATCAAGTTCCCTTCGTTGGCCCACCACAGAAAATCTTGGGAGACCGAGAATGGAATCTGAACGGGATCCGACATCTTGCCTGAGAACTGGGACCCCTGCATCTTGAGGACCCATTGCAGGGATCTCATCCTCAGCCTGGCCTCTGGCACCAGAAAAATGCAGGATGCCCAAGCAACTTTAAGAATTTGAAAGCCGGGAGACTCTGGGCATGTTGAAACTTGCCCACCATCTGCACAATGTGATGAGCCCTCACTTTGGGAGGCAAGCACTTCCCCAAGGACGTGTCCTACACAGCTCCGATGTACTGGAGCTGCTGGGAAAGTGTCAGATGCGACTTCTTGAAATTGAGGGAGAAGCCCAGCCAGTGGAGGGAGCGGCAGGTGACACCGAGATGATCCAATGCTTGTTCGGGAGAACGCGCACATATCAGCCAGTCGTCCAGGTAGGGGAAGACGTGAATCCCCCCTCGCCTGAGATACGCTGCCACCACCACCATCATCTTGGTGAAGACCCTCGGGGCGGAGGTCAATCCGAATGGCAGGACCCGAAACTGAAAGTGCGAGTCGCCAGGCGCAAACCTCCGGTACTTTCTGTGCTTGCGGTGAATCGGGAAATGAAAGTAAGGGTCGTGTAGGTCCAGAGACACCAACCAATCCTGAAGTTGAAGGGCTTGGAGGACTTGAGAAAGAGTGACAATCTTGAACTTATCCTTCCTGAGAAGTTTGTTCAACCAACGCAAATCCAGGATGGGTCTCAATCCCCCCCATCTTTCTTTGGAAACCATAAATATGGGGAATACCAACCCTTGTTCCTCTCCGACACAGGCACCAGTTCTATAGCGCCTTTCTCCAGCAGGGTTAGGGTTTCCTGCACATGCAGCGGATCCGGAAGCTTCAAAGAGATATTCCCCGGTGGATTGTCGTGAGGCCCTTTTTGGTCAGAACCCAGGCATCCGAAGTAATGGTTCGCCATTCCTCGAGATGCTGAGACAGTCTGCCCCCAACCGGCGAACAATGGGACATGGCCTCATGCTTGTTTAAGAGCAGCTGCGGCAGCGCCTGAAGGCAAAGAGGCAGCTGCCCCAGCGGCTTTGGTACCTCTATTTCCCCAACCACCACGGGTACTTTTACGTTGACCCCTTTGACTGGCAGCTCCTCTCGTTCTACCAAAGGAGGAGTAGTAATGAAAAGAATCTCCCCTCCACTGCTGTCCCCTAGGACGAAAAGGCAGAGGTTGATGCACTGCGGCGCTCAAAGATTTTGCTGCAGCTTTCGAGGTCTGCAGCCTCTCAAGGCTCTCGTCAGCCTTGCTGCCAAACAAATGGGCGCCATCAAAGGGCATTTTCAAAAGACAGACTTACACACCCGGAGCAAAACCTGACTTCCGCAACCACGCAAACCTGCGTATAACGGTGCTCGCAGCCATGGACCGGCTAACACTGTCGGCCGTGTCCAAACCCGACTGAAGGGATTCACACATGGCATCCTTGCCATCTTGCAGGAGAGCAAGGAACCCATCCCTTTCTTCCCCCTCGGGAATATGCTCAGCCGCAAGAGAAACAGTTCCAGAGAGTGTGTGAAAATCTTGCCAAGGCACAAGTGGAGTTGGCCGATTTAAGCACCATCCTCCCCGCAGAAAACACCTTGCGTGCCCAACCATCGAAGCGTTTGTCGTCCCTATCAGGAGGGATGGTAGGGTACGCCGCCTGCCTCGAGGTGGGCGTAGCCGCCTGAACCACCAAACTCTCGGGAGCGGGTGAGTGGATAGGTAGCTTGGGTCGCTACCGGAAGGGTGGTATTTCTTGGTTAACGATTTGTTAACAGCCGGAACAGATTCCGGTGACTGCCAAGCAGCCGCCACCCTTTTCTGTAAGGTGAGATGAAGAGGCAACACCGGGTCAGAGGACGGACCTTGATCTAAAATGTCTGTGAGGTCATCTTGCACAAAATCTCCAGGAGGACTGGACCAGCCCAGGTACTCCAAGACCCTAGCCACGAGTCTCCTGTAGGACGACTCAGCATGAGCCCCAGGCGTGCCAAATTCCACTTCCGGAGAAGTGTCCAGACTTCTAGCGTCATGAAAAGTTTGTCTCAAATCTTCCAGTTGGATATGCCCTGAAAAGACAGGAGCCCCTCTCCTCCTCCTCAAAGATGTTATCCAGAGGGAGGAAAAAGTCCTGCCTCGGAACAGCCGAGGGCCTGGAGTCCAGAACAGGTCTCACAGACTTGGAAGTAGCCTTCCTAGGAAGATCCACAGTAGTAGGGATCTCCGAAGGTTAATTTCGGCCAAAAAGCCTCGAAGTCGTCGAGGGCGCCGATGGCTTTGGCGTCGAGAGCCTCGAGAGCTTCGGCGTCGACACTGGCGCCGACGGCGCTGTGGGCTGATACGAAGGCAAAGCTTCGACGTCAGTATCCGACAGACACAGTCCCGACGGAGTCGACGTGACCTCAAGCCCTTAGCAGGTTTCTGCGGTCTCTCTGGGGACGAGGACCGAGACCTGGAAGCACGTCTCTTGCGACCATCCTGAGCCTTGTCCAAACGGGACCTCGATGGCTCCCGATGAGTCGCGTCGAGGACTCGAGCCTGAAGGCGTGCAAGCTCCGGTACGAGACCATTCCTTGCCAGCTTCATCAGAAGGCGCGGATGGAACTGTACCCTGCGATTGAAAAATCGCCAACATCTGCTCCCTAAAAGCAGCCCATTCCTCCGGAGTCGAGGACTTTGTTGGGCATGCAACTTTCCTCGCAGCACCATCCTCCGAGGAGGACAGGGAAGGCGACCGGTGAAGGCACTTCCGAGAATGCCGGGACGAGGAAGACAAATGGCGGGTACCACTCTGGGACTGAGATCCCTGGGTCTCCTTATGACACGCAGAGTCGCCTCTCGAGTCATCGGGACTTACTGGGTTTAGAATCCCTACCTACCTGAAGCTTCCCCTTACGCTCCCGCAAGGCCTTGGCAGTCAACCTGGCATTTGGAACAGTAGTCGGTGTCATGACTCTCGCCCAAGCACCACAAGCAAATGCAATGTGGGTCGGTGATCGACATTTTAGACTTGCATCCCGGCAAGTCTTGAAGCCAGACCGCGGAGTCGGAGTGGTCGAATAGGAAGAAGACATCTTACGATGAAATACACGAGGTGCGCCGAGTTCTCGAAGCAAACACGTTTGCAGAAAAACGGAATGGAGGCTACGGCGCTGTGCGTCCTATCTATAACATCCAGTGACGTCGCCCTCGACGGAGGCCTTCGAGGGACATTGACCCAACGTCATCGACGCAGGACGCCCCCTGCCGAAAAAAGTTTCCGAAGTGCACAGCTGTGGACATTACATGTCAAAGATGTGTAATACGTTGGAGGACACAATCCATTCGAAATGCTGGTTTCCTATAAGATAAAGGCATCGGTGTTGCGTTTCTTCATCACAATTTTGATATTTTATATTTCTAGTCCTTTTGAGCATCCGATGCAAGCTACAATGCGTACAGCTTTAGGGAGTTCCTGTTGGGAACAGGCGTCTTTGTCCCCCAAGGGGGAGTTTCTCCCGGCGAAGTCCCACTTGCCTCTACCCTTAGGGAGGGTGTTCCAGGGAGCAGGCTCACCTCACTAGCATGTTTGTTCCATATCACCAAAGCATTCTCTCAGATTCTGAGTAACATTCCAACGGTGGCTATACTATGGGGCTTAAAGTACCATAGACACAGATACCCTTAAGTCAGATTTGACAAATGGATCTCCTTTATTTTAGAGGATTTTGAGAGCCAGTGTGACAGTTTTAAATTAAAGGAACGTACAAATGCTGCCTGAAATGGGCAAGTGGAACCAACTGAGAAAAAAGATGCGCTGGTAAGGTTCATTTCTAAGCAAACCCTCATATTCCTAGAAAATGAAACTTACAGGAGCATGCTAAAAAGGAGCATCAAGTTCTGGAGCATTAGTATTTTCCTTGACTGGGAAAAGAGTTGTGAGAAGAAACATTCACATCTAATAAAGAATATCTCATTAGCCATCTTTAGTGAGGCAGCCAAGGCTGGTGACACTGACACCAGGTAATGTGAAGGTTTCTTGCCACATCGCCCCACTCAAATGGGGAGAATTACATCACATTTTTTAACCACACATTTTTGGTTATTTACTTACATGGCTGTGCAAGTCTGATGTCGGCCTTAAGAAAGCCAATACGGAAAGGTAGACTTTTAAGGGTCAGTGTGTAGTAAGACAGCTATCTTGAAGCGTTGCCTCCCTCCCGCTTTCCACACCCGAGGTTTGTCCCAAAGGAACAATTTACATGCAAAAATACAGTATGCATCGGCACAAAGAACCAAGCCTGTCAACAACCGCACCAACACTTACTCCTTATTGAGAATAGCAACATTCTGTACTTCAGATGGATTAGGCAGGTAATCTAAAACAGCATCCAGGAGTGGCTGAATTCCTTTGTTCTTCAGGGCACTTCCTACAAGAATAGGTGTAAATAATCGCTTCACTGTTGCTCTTCTAACTGCAAGCTGGAAAAAAAGAACAAGCTTAATGCTTGGTAATACAATGAGAAAAAAAGCCATATTGAATATTCTCAAATCATATGGCAACTTGCTGTATGATACATTTAGGATTCACTTGGATGCTTGCCAATTCAGATTTTCTGTACCAACGTTACAGAAAGTCATAATTCTATTAAAGGAATGGAGGCGAAATATTACGCTTAACCCTTTAATCACTACCCAAGCAACACAATAAAATCATAAGTTTCATTCCCAAAAGAACTCCAATCTCCATGAAGAGACGGTCTTTATCCATAAAACGTGACTGCTCTGACCTCAGCTATCATGTGACAGTCTTCCAATCAGTGTACTAACTCCCTCATAAATGGTATGTGTCCTTCCTGTTCCTCCACTTTCTGACGCTGCTTTCGCAAACTCTTAGATTTTTAAGCCAACATGGCCCAATGAAAACAATCTAAACGAAACGTCCACGTCAAACGTGACGTGCTCTGCTGCCGACCTAGCGTCTTTCAGATGTTCACGAAGCTGCTGGCTTCACCTCTTCACCTGGAAAGGTCAAACAAAACACTCAGTATTCCATCAGGTGGGTAATCGCAACCCAGTTGCCCCTGTACTCCTTGCGCCATTCTCGCTGCTTGTTCGCGCGCCCGATTTATCGCCTGGCTATTCCATCGCATGGCCTTCCTCGTAGCTCGCAATTATGTGGGTGGGATAATACTTCACCTCTGTGTCTTTAATAGAATTATGACTTTCTGCAATGTTAGTATGGAAAATCTGAATTCTATGTCAAGACACGTTGGCTCATATTAGGCTTGTTCAAAGTTTATTTACCACAAACAAGACTACCTGCTCCACCGGCTTCAAATAAAAAGGTCTTAAAGTTGACTTATTCGACCAATCTGCCGCTCTTGTAATGTCTTGCAGGTGCGCTCTGCAAGCAAAAGCTTTGGAGGCCATGGCCCCTTGCGCCGAATGTGCTCCAAAGCAATCCACATCTATGCCGGCTAGGGGCATGATCCATTTCACCCAGCGAGCTAGAGTAGCGACTGACACTCCTTGAAATGTTTACGAAATGCAATGAACAATCTGCTCTCAGCAGTCGGCCGGAGCGGTGCATCCAAGCTTCGTATTGCTTCAAGATCTTGGCTGGACACAACTTCGGATGCATCAAAAGAGCTGGTAAGAGGGGGTGCTGTTGATCAGCCGACGGATGCAGGGGTGAAATTCTGCTGCTCTGCCAGGGATGCTTTTATCCTGTAAAATATCCTGCTTTTCAGAATAATTTCTGCATGAAAACTGTATAAAAGGGGAGAGGAACGGGCCGGCATCATCCTGCCGAAATTCCAACAAAAATCGGAGATTCCTGCGCACACCGTCGGCGCTTGTGTCTGCGGCGGGGCCCGTGAATGGGAAGCTGGTTGCAACTGGCGGGAAGGTGATCGTAGCCTAGAGGCAGTGCCGGTGGGCAAGCGCGGATTACGGCCTGCCCAGACCAGACAGAGGCCCCGGGGGCCTGAACAGTATGTACCCACCCCCAACGGACTGGCGGCTGCACCAGAGGGCACCCGGTGAGCACTGGATACTTGTGGAGGGGCGCCTGCCGCTGCAGCTCCTGAAGACACAAACGAGAGCTGGATCCTGAATTGGGAGACGGCCGCAGCAGTGGATGGGTGAGGGGCACCATGGGCAATCCCTGAGGCCCAACAACAGAAGACTCCCAGGCGATTCCAACGGAGCACACAGGCGAATGGACGCTGGAAGCCGGGACCGTTGGACCCAACATGGTGGGTCCTCACTAGGAGCGGCGTGAAAAGGCCTCAACAGCTGAAGGAATCCCTCCGCCTGCAGGGTGGCGAGGCGCACAGCACGGCGAGAGAAGCACTTGGAGGCTGCTCCTCAGGTTCTCTGTGCCCAGCGGAGGGCAGCGGGTGACGTGGTTGCAGACAATAACAAGCGTGATAGATGGCTGGCGTGATACGCGGCTCCCTGGGGGAACACCAACAAGTGCTCAATCAAGTTTGTATCAGCGGCCACAGTATAGGCGGTGACTGGGGTCACTGGGAGAGACATTGGGAGAGACAATGCAAAGAAGCACACTGCAGGGACAAACCCACTCACGGGGGCTCTAGTCATTGTGAAGCATCCCCCCCTGGGAAACAGACACCAGTGCATGGAATTACTGGGTTTGAGGTGAACTCCTAAGCTCGGAGGACCGGCTGGACAGTCTGAGACCCTGAGGGGGACCGAGGCAGGAAGACAGGACAGACCCCAGCGATCATTGCTGGTGTACTCTCTAGAACTGCTCATGAGAACGAACTATACCAGCTCCACCTTCGACCCTAGTGTGGCTTCTACCCACCCCTCCACGTGCCTCCAGAGGAGACAACCACCCTCTTCTCCACTGCCGCAACACGAGGCGGCAGATACCGCCCCAGGGATGAAGAGGACGTCAGTCCCCGGACTAGCCTACCGGAATGACACGGATGAAGAAACAAACTCAGAAAATCTTCAACGCAGAATAAAATAGACAAGTATACCATAAATACCTCGGCTAAACCTCCCAACTCCGCAGATAAAGCAGGAACTGGCGGTGCAACTCCCGAGACAAATCAGGCTCTGTCGCTCACAGACATCATGGCAGCTATTGGAGAGTCTAGGACATCGGTAGAGACTAAACTGGACGGCCTGACCTCTGAAGTCTCCTTCCTGCACACAGTGATTGCCAGACTATTGAACTATAGAGACCAAGATACTCTTCTTCACATGGCACGAGCGACTGGCCAATCACATATAATGGCAACCGCATCGGGTCCTTTCCCCGACTACACGAAGGAGATCCTGAAATCCCGGCAGTCCTATGACTATTAAAGGAAACGCGCATCTCTGAACATCAAATATGCATTATTCTTCCCAGCCACCCTCAAACTACATCACAACAACGTAGTCCATGTATTCTACAACCCTCGAGAGGCCTGGGAATGGCTGCAAACACAGGTGTTATCCTTCCCACGCTCCAGAGATCATACACCGTGAAAGGAAAAGGAGCAGGATAATCCGCACCGCAAGCTAACTTCCTCACCATGCAATGGAACTAGGGAAGACAACCCGCCTGGGAAAATGGGAGAGACGAGGAGTGATGTTGGGCTACGAGACACCCAACAGCTTGCGCCTGCAGTTGGGGAGATGCCCCCTCAGCTTTCTTTTCCCCCCTCTCTCCCCGGTCAGAAATAATCTGACCAGCAAGATAGATTTTTAAGATGGGCAGCGATGTTGGGCTACGAGAAACCCAACAGCCCCTGCCTGCATTTGGGGAGAAGCCCCCTCAGCTTTCTTTCCCCCCCCCTCCCCGGTCACGAAATAATACGACCAGCAAGATAGATTTTTAAGATGGGCAGCCCCCGGCATGGGCACAGAACAGCGGAATAACCCCTGGGGAGTTTCACAAAATGGTTCACATGAATTCATGGTTTTATGTGTTTGGGCAACAGGTGCTTCTAGTTGGGGAGGTAGGAGGAGGGGGGGGGGGGGAGTACAGGGTGTCAGGTGTTTATGGGACACAGTTTACTGGTATACCTAGGTGGTTTGGGTACAGGTTCTATAATTACACGGCAGCAGGGAAATTGAACTGGTGGAGGTACCGGGATGCAATGCCACGAGGGAAGCCCGGAGTTTGGTGGGCTAACACGATACATGATCCTCCTTGGAATCACGATACACAGAACACGCTAACAGAACACAAGTAGGGCAATTGTCCTTTCTGTCCTGGAATGTTAACAGACTCGGTTCTGGTATCAAAAGAAAGTTAGTACTTCAATACCTTAACCGCTATTCCCCGGATGTGACCTTATTATCAGAAACCCATCTGATGGGTACAAGCTGTGGGTTCTTTAAGAGATCAAACTATTCGCACACATACCATGCTGGGTTCTCGAACAGTGCTAGGGGCACGATGGTACTTATCCACAAGCGAGTTCCTTTTCAAAACACAAAAGGTACGGTCCGATCCTCGAGGCCGTTTTGTGTTGGCACTAGGGGATATTAGAGGGGAGCAATGGGGCTTTATCGCAGCATACGCCCCCCCCTACATTTACAAAATAACTCCTGGGGGAGCTTCGGTCAATATTACTGGAAGAGCGGGCAGACTCATGGGTCCTGGGAGGTGACTTTAATGAGGTCATGGAGGTGGCTAAAGACAGATCACATAAAGGGAACAGGGTACTGGGGACCCCAACCGCACTGTACATCTTCGCCGAAGCAGTAGGGCTGTTAGATACCTGGAGGACACTGCACACCACCAACACTGGGTTCTCGTTTTATTCCATTGCACATAAGTCACTTTCAAGAATGGACTATGCCTTTATCCCTCGCAACATGTCACACAGACTCATATCTGCGGAGTTCCTAGCGAGAGGAATATCGGATCATTCTCCCCTCTTCATAACCCTAAAGGGTATACATCACCAACGAGACGCGATCTGGAGTCCGAATACGTACTATCTGGAATTGCGAAGGGGCTCGCGGGTAAGACCAACGAGTACTTTGAACTAAATGAAGGGTCTGTGGACTGCCTGATTACAATATGGGAGGCATACAAAACAGTTCTTCGGGGGGAAGCCATCGCCCTGGTGTCGGCCCATCGTAAACGCCACCATCAGGATATCATAGATGCAGAAAAACAGGTGTCTGAGCGGGAGGAACAACTCCTAGAGCTTAGGGCCACGGCTTCACAAGAAGCCTTGAAAACGGCCCAAGAAGCCCTACGAAATATCGCCCTAGATACGGCATGGACCGCCCACTGGTCGACAAGATGCAAAATCTATGAAAAAGGGGATAAGGCAGGCAAGACTCTGGCCTGGCTGGAGAAGCAGGAACACAGTAAGGGACAAGTGTGTGCCATACGATCGACAGAGTGTCTTGCACTGTTGTTAAAGGTGGGTCTTCGACAAGATCAATGTCCACCTCCCCTTCCTCCTCACCTGAATCCTTTGAGGAGACCGTTCGCCGAGTGAGCTTCTTCTTTGAGAAGAGATAGGGTCGTCCTCACTAAGAAGCCACCCTGATTCCCTGTTAAACAGGGAAGCAGTGGACTCCCTTCCCGCGGGGACCGAATGGAGAGGAATAAAGCAGCTGCTTAAAAAAACCTCTCAGTGGTGGTTGTTGAAGCAAACTACCGGTTGGTTCTACAGTCCAGAACAGGAGGAAGGAGATCCGCAGCGCACTGTGAAGTTTCCGAAGGTAGTAGCATAGAAGGAAGGTCTTGGGCTTGAGGCTGAAGAGTAGAGGTAGAACTGTAGCCGACGCCCGGGATGAAAACGGGCGTGGATAAGGAGCAGAGTTCAACAAACAGGCCAGGTAGATAGAGCACAGAACGGGAAGGAAAGTAGAGCGAAGCAGAAGGGTGAAGGCGGTGAAAGACAAGCGGAAGAAGCAAAGGAAATGGCCCGAGTAGCGAGATGCTTGGGTAGCAGGAGAGGGAATAGTAAGCGAGGAAAGGCAGGCAGAGCAAGCACGAGGAGAAAAAACATGTGAGCACAACAACAAAGTGAAAATGACCAAGTTGCAATGCGTCGAACCCAGAGATGGGTGGGGTTAAATACTGAACCAGCGCCAAGAAGCAAAAGGACTAGACCGGTGGACCAGGAAGTGCGAACAACCCGGAACAATCTAATGGCGTCGCCAACGCCAAGCGTTCCAAAGCCGCCAGCGGCCACCAGGAGACGGGGGCGTGGCACAGAGGGGGAATTATTGACGTCGGACTCCGATATTGCCGAGTGGGGATCCTGTACCCGACCACTCTAACTTTCTTGATGCGGTCGACATCCCGCGACTTTCGACAGAACAGGCAGAACAACTTGACTCTGAAATCACATAGAACGAGGTCCAAGTCGCTTTAGCACAGCCAAGACGCTTCCATGTTTCCACTGGGAAGCCATTGTGCCCTGGGGTCTTCCCAGTGGAAACATGGAAGCGTCTTGGCGGCGCACTAACCGGACACCTGCACCGTATGTTTCTTCGCAGCAAAGAAATGGGCACACTACTCCTAGATCTCAGAAGAACGTGCATAGTGGTGATCCCTAAATCAGGGAATCCCCCGGAATACTGTGCATCTTATAGACCTATATCGTTGATAAACGGGGAGGCAAAAATCCTCACGCGAATACTAGCCAATAGATTGCTTGGGGTGATTGAGGCACTCATCCACTCAGACCAATGTGGATTCATGCCCAACAAATCCACCCGCATGAACATACATAGACTTTAACTGGCTATAGAACGAGCCCCGGAGATATCTGACCCGCTGGTCTTACTGCCGGTTGATTTCGAAAAGGCATTTGATTCGGTGGGGTGGCAAGCCCTGTGGGAACCGTATGAATTTTGGGCAATGTTTCATCACCTGGACCAAGCTCCTTTACGACTCCCCTGAAGCAACGGTGAGAGTGAACGGCAGGTCATCAAGGACGTTCCCTTTGGGACGTGGGACCAGGCAGGGCTGCCCCATCTCCCTGTTGCTATTTCTCCTTGCCATCGAGCCACTGGCAATTAAACTCAGAACCGATACAAACTGGTCAGGATTCGCCTGGCCGAAAGGGGGTGAAGACCGACTGTCGCTATATGCAGAGGATCTTCTGATCTATCTTAGCAACCCTGTGATCTCCTGCCCGATCATGTCTCAGATCCTTAGAGACTACATGAACTTCAGTGGCCTTAAATTGAACGTCCAAAAGACTATATACTTCCCTGTCCAAGGTGGAGACGCCGCAATTCCCGAATCCTGCCAGTACCCCATTTCCGTCCCAGGCTTTACGTACTTAGGCATTCGTATAAGCCCGATACGAATGCCTATCTCCCGCTAAACCTGCAGCCAGTTCTGGACAGATTCGCTAGGGACGTCTCTCACTGGCGGACCCTACCGCTCTCGTTGATCGGTCGGGCCGCTTTGTTCAAAATGATGACACTCCCAAAACTTCTTTACATGCTATAAAATGCGCTGCTTCCCGTCCCACTCTGTCGTAAAGCCAAAAGTAAGCAAACGTAAATGTAATGTTGTTGCTGGTACTGTGGGGGGAAAAGCCTTTAAGTAGATGTCATCTCTGCCCAGTTTGTAGGTGTGCTTTGTGTGGCAGCTGGGCATTTGCAAGGAACAAGAAACAAGCAAAACTACATGTCCCAGCAGACTCTGGGCATAGGACTACAGCCCCAGCAGCCCAGACTCCTCCCTGGAAGAAACCAGGCACACAGGGCCTGAAAACGGCTCCGGCGACGCCCAGACCAATGCCCGACTTGACGCGCATGCAGAACCCATGAGCGCTTGTTCGCGCTCGAGATTACGCCAGACAGGACGCATCTCACAGAGCTCCGGCGAAAAACCTTACGCGGGGCCTGCCCTCGCTGGAAATCAACCCCTCTGGCCCCGCGCCTCTTCAGATAAGTGCTGAGCTTGATTAATGTTACGGAGCATGTTAACGGAGCATATAACTGATACTTGCCTGATATATTAACCCATGGGAAGTGATAGCGACCGCATTGGGGAACGTTACGAAAATACTAACTCCTAACTGCATGTCGCATTAAGCGCGCCAGTTTCGGGCATCCTTAGTGTTGTTTGGGTGAAAACAAGCATCATGCATCACGTGGTGAACACACACTAATCATTTCCTTTCTTGTCAGGAAACGAAGCGCCTCGGCTCCCGCAGCCTTCTGAATCTGTACTTGCGGCAAAAGGAACAAGACGCTCGGGGAAGCCAGAGCTAAGTGCTTTCTAAAACTACATGTCTAATGCATGAGAATTATTAAGCTTTCATACAGCGGGGCATTTGCTGGTGTACACATTTCAGCGCCAGTATTGTAGCGTGTCATGTAGCCACCCTCAGTGAACTTATAATGTCACATGGAAATTGCTAATGTTTGTGTATTACTTTGATCTGCGATCCCGAATTCCACCTTTGTGCAGATAACAACAGAGAGTGGAGTAGAAAACAGAAGGGGTAAAGCATGCATGAAAGTTAAATGCATGTTGCAGCAGAAGGGGTAACGCATGTATGAATATGAATGCATGTGGGTGTGGAAATCGCTGCTGAGAGTCAAGAAGAACTCAGTGCAATTACCTACAGAACAAATTGGCCAAGAACAGAGCCAAGGAGCATGCCTTCCCTTTAAAACCCCCTGCCTATCCACAACCGCTCCCTAAACCTCAACCCGGTTTACCTAAAACCCTCAACCCATCCAATCCAAGGACCCTAACCCTTTTTCCCCGTGGGGGTCGTGGTGACCTGTGTTTATCTAATCTAGGCGCCAAGACCGTCAAGTGGAGGTAGGAGTTTGTGCCTCGACACACTCAGAAATTTTGCAGTAATTGACAGTAACCTCCGGGAGTTGCTCTGGGGAGGGAAACAACCTAGAATTGCTCTTGCAACATTGCAACAATCATGGGAAGGCGGTATAGGACTACCATGTTTTCGCACATACTACCTTGATGCACAAATCGTAGTAGTAAATGATTGGCTACATGACGATACCGCGCTTCCACATGTCTGTATTGAATGATCTGCTATGCACCCTATCTCACCCCTCCAGGCTCTATACACGGATGGGAAAGGTGAATCAGGTCATGTTCGCCGTACTTGGAGGAAGGCACACAAACATATCGGCTGGGCATGGAAACCAACACTATCCCAACCTCTAAGGCACAATGCACATCTCCCCGAAATATAAAGGATGGGATGCTTTGGGACCTGGAAAAACAGGGGCTATGTACACTAGCACACATTGTCCACGAAGGGCACCTATTGGAATTTGACACCCTGAAAGAAAGATTTGCTTCACAACCCAGTGACCGTTTAAGACATGAACAACTTGCACATGCCATGAAAGCCCAGTTTCCGAATCTAGCTGATGTGCCCCCTTGCTACCCCCCTGGAAACCAACATCCTCCCAGACCGTGTTTCCTCCAAGGTCATCTCCACCCTGTACCAGGCCCTTAACTCTTTCGGCACCAAAGAGCTCACTAGGTTGAAAGAAAACTGGGAAAGGGACCTGGGCAGGATGAAACCGGAGGAATGGGTGGAAGCATTAATTTTCCCCCGTGAAATCGGCATTGATGCGAAATTGAGGATGATACAACTCAGAATACTGCACCGCTCCTACTACGCTTGAACATTGCTAGCCAAATGGGGAGGAATGGAGGATGAGGTTTGCCTCTGATGCAAGCGCGAGAAGGGCACCTTTTTCCATACTATCTGGGAGTGCGATCAACTGCAGACCTTCTGGGTAGAATGCATAGACATGGTTTCAAAAATGGTGGGGTCATCTATATCAATGGACCCGAAGCTGATACTGATGGGGATATGGGGGGGGTGGACTTCATCAAACACGATAAATTGTTTCTGGCTGTTGTATTTGGTGTGGGGAAACAGCTGATCGTTCTAAACTGGGGCTCAGCAGAAGTACGGTGCCTAAATCGATGGTCCAATGAAGTGAATAGGTGCGCATACCTGGAGCAATGTATTGCGCATCCCTGGAACAACGTATTTACAAAGCGAGGGGCTTTCCCCCGAAAGTTCCAGAAAATATGGGGGAAATGGATGGATGACTGAAATCCCCACTCCCCCTAACAACTCCCCCCCCCTCCTGGATGGCTGTGTATTCCTGGAACCGTAAAGAACATGTTTACGACTGTTAATATGCTTAATACATCACCTGACCCTGCTGCCTTTGAATTATATTTTCATGTATGTCTATGTTGTTTGTTTGTATAAAACTTAATAAAGTGTTAAACAAAAAGCTGGGAAGGATACTGAGCTGATGGCTGTCTTTGTTCGCCTCCTCACGTGGAAGAAACTCCCTCCGGAGAAAAGGATCTGGCATCTATCTCGAGGGCCCCTACATCTGAAACCCTTTTACACGCTACCATGCAGAACAGCATGGCAAGTTTCGCCGAAAGCTCTTTCCAGGTTGGTTCCGGATTATCCGACCATCTATGAAGGAATCTGGGGACTCGAATATTTCAGATCCGCAGGTCAGATGGCTTTCACTCCTTTAAGCAATTTCGCTACTAGCCCATGCTTACCTATCGGGGCGCCTAGAACTTGTTTGTGCCCCGCCGAAATTGCCAAAATGGCCGACCTATAGGTATTAACCATCCTGTACGCTCTGCCCAGCGCTGCTAGGACATTAACTACATGGATCACATCTGTAGAAGTGGGAAGTACACCCCTCTCCAGACACCAACTACTCCACTTGGCCCATGCTGACCTGTATGATCTGGTTCTCTTAGGTTCCTAGGACTCTCCAATGAGCTTGTCAGCGTCTCCCAAAAATCCCAGCCGCCTCCAGGAGCTCCTGAAATCACCCAGGCTATCAGCCTGAGGGACCCCTGGAAGACCAGCGGGTGAGACCGCCCTGACGGGTCTAGGAGAACCTCTGTACTTTCAGGAAGAAGAGCCAGGGTATTGCACAGGAGGTCTAGCAGGTCGGGAAACCAGGCCTGTACTCTCCAGGCTTGTGTTACTAGGACCAGCTTCGCTTTATGATGGCTCGCATATGCCAAGGTACTAACGATCATCTCAAAGGGGGGAAAACCGTAATCTGTGCCCTACTGCTGAAGGAATGCATCTGACATGGCTGCTTCCGGGTCTGGTCTCCAGCTGAAGAATCGAGGCAGTTATCGATTCAGGGTGGATGCAAAGAGGTCTGCCACGTATGGCCCTTTCAGGCGCATAAGACTGCAGAAAATCGCTGCATCCAGCCACCAGTCGCTGGCACCCCTGAGATGTTGCGAATTCTGATCTGCCACCTGATTGACCAAGCCTGGGAGGTATTCTGCCGAGACGCTAATCCCCCTGTCCAGGCAGAGGTGCCAGAAGTCATTGGCTAACTCCAATAACAGCCTGGATTTCGCGCCACCAAGCTGGTTGATATAACGGACATCTGGCACATTGTCCATTTTGAGGAGGATGCAACATTGCACCTTGTTTCACGTCAGGCTTCTGATTGCGACGGAGCCTGCCAGGAATGCCAGGCAATTTATAGGGAGTCTGCTCTTCTCGGAAGACTAACAACCCCCAGTCATGACTGCTCCGCATCATGCTCCCCAGCCTCTGTGGCTGGCGTCCGACTATTATCAGGTCCGGGAGAGACACGAAAATGGCCTTACCATTCCGGGCCTCCATGTGCTGTATCCACCAGCTCAGTTCTGCCTTGGCCTCCCGCGACAGCGGCACCTTCTGCTCGTACAACAGTCCTTCCCGAAGGTGCCATATCGTCAGACGCTGTAGCGCCCAATAGTGGAAGGGCCCTGGAGATGAGCCTCCCCACTATCCTCGCTAACTCCCTCAGGGACACTTAGTCGTTGCTCAGGACTGCCTGGAGGTCCTTCCTGATAATGTTGACCTTCTAGTCAGGCTGCCATCTATTTGTCTCTGTACTAGCGGGGAATAGCTCGCTAGCATGCCGCACGCTTTAACAGCAGTCGCTTGTTCTACTTTGGCATAGGTTGGTTGATTTCCTCTGTTTCTCGCCCATAACGTGAACCGTGATCTTCTAGAACTAGACCCTGAATTAGAATTTATTGAGTCGGACCCTCAGTCCTTTTTCGTTCGTTTTTGTAAAAAAATCCAAAGTGATTAAACACAAAAAAAAAAAAAAAAAAATGTTGACCTTCAGTGGCAAACTCAAGGTTCCCTTCACTGAGTCCATCGTGAAGCCTAGGAACTCCATCTTCTGTTCACTAGAAACACTGGGTCCTCTGGGAGTGCCGTCGCCTCTGCCACTTACACTTTCAGAAGCTGAGCATCCAGAGCCATCAGGCAGCTATCGTCCAAGTAGATGATCAGTCTTACTCCCCGCTGTTGCCATTCTGACACCACTGGCTTCAATACCTTGGTGAAGTACCACAGAGCCAAGGATAGGCCAAATGGCAGACCGGTGAACTGCCACCTACAGCCTTTCCAGTTCAACTGCAGGTAGCAACGGTGGGGCTCGTAAACGGGAACCGCAAGGTAGGCGTCCCTCAGATCTATATGCGCCAACCAATCTCCTTCTTCTAGGATGTCCCATAACAGATTTATTCCTTGCATCTTGAAATGTCTGTAAATTAAGATTCTTTTTAGGTCTTGGAAATTTATGAACGGCCTGACCTTGTCCTTCCTTTTCACCAGGAAGAGGTCGATTATGAACCCTTCCGGCCTATCTGTAACCTGACAGATTGCTCCTTTTCTCACAAGCTTGATTACTTTCTCCCCCAACAGCCCTCTGCCTCGCTCCGAGAGAACTAGGGGCCAGGGCGGGACACACTGGTTGGGCTCTTGGAAGAACTCCAGTGGAAACCCTTGCAATGCTGACAAGACACAGGCGTCCCAAGTAATCTCTCGCCACCTCTCTAAGCACATGGCTTATCTGCTGCCAATCGCTGGTAACACTGCGCTCTCACCCCGATATGGGGGCTGTGGCACCACTGGCTCCACTCAATCCTCGACCCCTGCCTCTTCCTGTGGTGGGGACAAATGAGTTGGGTCTCCTGGAGTCCTGCTGTCGCCAGGATCCGCTGCAGGATCCTCGGCCGACACAGCAGCCTCTACCTCTGCCGGCTTGAACAAAAACTCTGGGCGCAAAGACTCTCTTGAGGGAAGCCTGTGCTTTATCTAGGGCTGCGAAGGTGTGGACGAACATAGTCATATCCTTAACAAACACTTCTCCAAAAAGGTAGCCCTTCTGATGCATTCACTACAGCGAACATACCATTCTCCCAGCATCTGGTCAATCTTGACGAGTATGGATCTGTGTTGCTCTACTGCGATGGCACAGTTCGCATTGCCTACCAGGCAAGCCGCTCACTGGGTCCAACCTGCCAGCACCTGCGGATCGATCGGACGGCTGTCTCCTTGGTCTCCTCCACCATTTCCAGTATTTTTGCCAATGGCCCGGTTACATCCAGCAGCTTGTCTTGGCAAGCGGACCAAGATCTATCTATCCCCATGCGAATGCCCTTGGCGCACTTCGCCATGAATGTCAACATTTTTTGCATCGTTCACTGGGGTCTCGGCTGCCCTATCTGGCAGGATAGGCCTAGGGCCCTCCGCCCAGAGTTTGTTGCGTGCTTCTTTGCTCACCAGCATCTTGGGGTGTCTAGTTAGGTATGCCGCTACCTCGGCTAGGGACTCCCACCCAGATGACCTGGGATGCACTAGTAGGTCGGTGTCAAATTCTCCCTCAGATTGATCTGCGGGACTCTTGTCCCTGCAGCGCTTGTGCGATTTGCTGCATTGTTGCTTGCGGTCCTCTGCGCTGATAGGCACCACTACACCACTGACTCTTCATTGCCCTTACAGTCGGGCATATTGCTGGTCTCATTGCCCTGCTGATCGCCAACGTGGCTCGAGGGTACGTCCTCACGGTAAGCGAGATGCCTGGACTGCTGCAGTTTCTTGGAGTGATGTGAGCTTCTATGGCGGCGTTTGGGAGGGGATGCCAGGGGGTGAGGGGGTTAACGTCTCGTATCACCTAGCGGGCTCCACGCTTGCCAGCATGATCTTCTCCCTGCATGCCCATCTCATTCTGTGTGGACCAAAATGCCCTGGGGCCTGAGAAAAAGACAGCCAGTCACTGATGAAGTCTGCCTTGCCGGACATTGGCCCAAGCCCTGCCCAAACCACCTGCTGCAGCAACTTTTGTACATCAAGCAACCGGAATGCTCTGGATGGACCCTCTCCAGCTGACTCAGGGTCTGTAGATGATTTGCCCAAGTATGCCTTGACAGGCTCTTGCTCACTCTCTCCAACTTGCACGCTAAATACTCAGGCGGAGGACTGCCGCACACTTTCACCAGCTAACTCCAATTCCAGGAGACTTGGGCCTGGACCCGTCAGGGGTGGTGTCGCTTTGCAACTAGCAGGTGGCGCAGACACTGCTTTGTACGTTATCTCGTGTGAATGAAAAAAACAGATGTTAGGCCGTAGCACCGCGTTCCCCTGCAGGCTTTGCCAAAGGCTTGCCGTCACTTCGATGCATACGGCTTATAGTGCTCAAACTGAGCAACGCTCACACAACACTCCTTGTAACCATTCGTCCATGGAGGGAACGAGACGGGCACCCGGAAGTTCGTTTGACGATCCCGGCGCCCTGCGTGCTCCTGCCCCGAAGGAGATCCTTGAAGCTACGCGCTGCCAACAACACCACGCGATGCGCTGAAGCAGCGAGCACTCGAGAAGCTGCGCTGCGTACGAGCTAATTGCCCTAAGCACACTTATAAAATATTTGCTCACTAATACAGGTTGTACAACAAGGCTTAAGAGGTACTTATCTGCTGCTCAAGCAGTGAAGAAAGAGGAGGAACAGAAAGGACACATACCGATTATGAGGGAGTTAGAACACTATTTGGAGGACAGAGTCACATGACAGCTGACGTCAGAACAATCAAGTTTCATGGATAAATAATGTCTCTTCATGGAAATAGAAGTTCTTTTAGGAATAAAACTTGTGATGTTATTATGCTGCTCGAGTAGTGATTAATGAGTGAAGCATAATACGAGCCGACGTGTCTTGATATAGAATCTCAACCTCACAATTACCAAGGTAATTTACTGCAGCAGCCTCTGCACATGTTATTTACCACCTCAAAGTATTTAAGAACATCAATCTAGGTAATTCACTCTCAATGGCTTGCTATAGTTTATGAGAAAAGAAATACCCAACAATCTGAATGGTCAAATTAGTTTAAAAAAAGGAAACAATCATAAAGTGCAGTAGACAAGTCCTCAAACATTTTCCCCAAGCCCAACCGCACTGCAGAGTGGTCCTTAAAATGAGCAATTCAGCCAGCAATCAAGCGACAATAAGAAACTTCAAGCATGGAAATTATCATACAAGGCCCTTTTTATTTTACATAACTCTAAGCAAAAGCTCAGATTAATGTCAATCTAAATAACTATAAATGCAACTTAGTCAATACAATACTGAGCTTTCAAAGATTTTTATGACCCCCGAAAATGTTCTCCCAGATTGACACTAGTAATTTCACTGTAATTGATCAGCTTTGAGATAATGACATACCTGCATCTGCTGCAGAAGTAGCTTACGTGGTCATGAAAAGTTCCCATCAGCGTTGTACTTGCCCGTTTTACTTTTTTAATACTAGTCAAACACGCCCAACAGCATGTAATAACAAAGCCAATATGTCTGGCTTTATAAATGTAGAGGATACGTTTTTGTTGGTGTTGCAGGCAATTTAAAAAGACACAACTTACTAACTACACTTACAAAGTTACATTTATTGGCTGGTCAATGGTTGTTTTTAAAAACTGCCACAACAATACTCCCCAGCCATCTGTCCAAGGACTCCCTCCAGTTTAAGGGATTTTGCGAATAGGTCAGCCAGTACAGCACAAGACTATTGAGAATTGGATTTGATGACAGCATAAACCTTATTCGCTTGATATTCTCAAAAGACACTAACGTTGCACCCGCTAGGGCATCCCAAATGACACTAGGGTATGGACCCCTAGGGCAGCCCTTCAACAAACTTTCCTGAGTGGGAGGCTAAAAGAAGACTTATCCCCCTCAATATCCAGAGCAGAACAGAGGATGCAAGGCAATGGGGTTTACGAGATTTTCTTTAATCAAATGATGTCCCAAGTGCCCAGGTAAACTGAAAGAGTGTAAATTACCTTCTGCAGCAATTAACGTGCAAAGGCCATGTCCGTTGACCAGGCAAATACCAACTATCCAATTATCAGCGTGAAGGACACAGGTGGGGTCTTTGGATTTTCAAAACTGACCTTCCCTCAAATTCCTGTTAAGTTTCTGTGTTCAAACTCCAAAGGCGAGAACCTATCTACCCTCAATCACATGCTTCACACTTTCTGCATGGTTGATGGGATGTTAATAGCCATAGCATGTAATGATGGCCTGGAATGGGGACTGTGACTATGCCTGCATGAGAAAACAAAAAAAACACTACCTGTAAACAAACATTTCTTAAAAATTCTCATTGCAAACTGTGCAACGTGTAAATGAACTGCAATCATGGTTCTAAAACTGACATACTTGTTCTCAATAAACATATCAATGCAAAAGGACATTGAAGGAATGCAGAACTACAGTTGCTTTGTTTGGGTTAAGACAGGATGTGTCAATAGTAAATGCCTTGGCTTTCAGTTGTCACTCCAAGAATTATGGCCCCCTGTGCATCTGATCTTTTGCCTTCACAAAACATATAGGTTGCCCCATCCCTGGCTAGTAGGTGTAGTCAGAGCCTGGTCTTAATAGCAGAAGATACATTTTACTGACTACTGGTAGGGCACAGAGCCCCAACAGTTCTACCATTTTACCATAGCTTCTCGCTAATGTTAAAAGAAAAACTGAACTTGAATGGAAGAAGGACAATGATGCATGGAGCCACAGACACTACCTTTTAGTTATGGCTAAAGCGTTACCTATAAGCTGAAACTTCTGCATTAGGGTACAGCTAGGGAGAAATGGCATATGGGGAGGCATACAAAGCTTGTAGATGTTATTTGGTATTTACCCACCCATTGACTGCACATGGATAAGCTAATCCAATGGCCATTCCCACCCACTTCCTGTCCCACTCTGCCCAAAACACATCCACCGGGATCTCTTTTAGCTAGGTTTTTCAAACCTTGCCATCACATTTTGCACTTGACGTGCCAGTCAGTGTTTTTTTAAAGCAGGCTTCTGAGAATAAATGACTTAATTGGAGCTGTAAACGCACTACTGGTGTAGTTAAAATGGGTTAACAAAGTCTTCCTTCAGCCACTCAATTTATAAGCACTATGTGTTTCCTTTACTGAAGTCCAATAAAAAGAAAACATTGACAAAAGTCAACAGTGTTCGCTTGAGTACAAGTAATAGGCATTTGCCAGGCACTGGTATTATATTCCCAGGAACTTGCACCATTTTGCAGCTGCTACCATCAATGTTCAGTTATTACCACTTCGGCAGTGCCTAGCAAGTGCCTTTCCCATGCCTACAAAAAAACAAAAACTGTTGGCATTGCCAATACTTGTTCTATGTTATGCATTAGCTGCAGATCCTGAGGAGCACATCACCATATTTGTTGACAATACAAATTGAAAACGCTCCTAGTAATACATTTAGAAGAAATTTAATGCTCAGATCTGTTAATATTGTGATAAAAGTATTTACAATTGCATAATACCGAATCTGTGTAAGGGTGGATCTGTCTGGGGGATGCAAACCCCATAAGTTATTAATTACTGTGATTAACTAAACAAAGAACATTGCTGAAACTTAGGATCAAGACAAGGTGTAATGTAATGTAATTTGTCATTTGTATAGCGCCTTTTCCCATTGGTATGGCCTCAAAGCGCAGTAGGTGAACGCCCTCAGTGGACAGAAGTCCAAGGTACGTGAGATTCTTTGAGTTTAGAAGGCATGTGTGCATTTTAGCGAATACGAAGGCAGGTAGGGATGGCCAAGTCCCTGCTAGCGACTCATGTTGAGTTGGCTTGTGGATGGGTGCTGCGAGTTTGTCGGGAGAGTATGCGAGTGCAGGAGAAGGATTATGTGTCCAGCTAGACCGTATTTTAGTTGTGGGACCTAGCTACATTATAATGTCAGAGGTGTTGTGCAATGTGTCTTCAAATAGTGTATGATAGCAGATGCGTGCAGGTCAGTGGCTGTGCCTGCGGCTATCTTCGATTAGCATGGAGTGAGATACATATCCGTGTGTCCTGACAGGTTTTGTAGCCATGGCGCAGATTCTGTCCTGTGGTCTGCTGGAGTATATCCTCTCCGACGCTCAGTACATTCTAGGAGGGGTTTTTGTTGCTGCCACAGCCTATCTGACAGGGGCGGGGGGGGGGTTAAATAACCTGAAGTACGGGTTCGTCAGGAAGATGGGGGTGGGGGCCGGGGGAGAAAGCCAGGTCTTCTGGAAGGCAAGGTGATTCTCTAAGCTACTGATAAGGGGAATTGCGTTCCAGATAGTGGGTGCTTGGCTGGAGAAGGAGGACCCCCCCCTAGTTTTAGCAATTTGACTCCTCCCCCCCCCCCCTAGTTTTGACAATTTGAAGGGAGGGTTGACGAGGAGAGGTGCGGTGCCTGATCGCAAGTTTCTATTAGGTTGATACCGGGTGAGCTGGTGTTGAAGGTATTCTGGCGCTGTCTTGGGAAGGGCACGGTGGATGATGCACATGGCTTTGAAAGTGGACCATCACCCGACAGGGAGCCAGTGGAGGACACAGAAAGTGGGTGTGATGTGCTCTCTGGGGCCAAGGACTACGAGGAGACTAGCTGCAGTATTTTGTGCCCGTTGGAGCTTTCTGAGTTGATATGCAGGTGCGCCCAGGTAAAGGTTGTTTGCATAGTGTAGGCGGGGAGGACGATAATCATGATTGCAGTGACTCTGAGGGTAGGAGAAAGTGTACGCAAATTTGCATACATCTGATACCAATTAGCTCTCCTCACACGGATAAAAGGCAGAACATAGTAGACACTCTGAGCGAGGTGGAACACAAGTACGAGCAGAATTTCCAGGGCAAAGCTGAACCAACTGGAGCAGAGCAACGGACCGAGGGGTGAGAGCCATGGGTGGAGAACCCCAGGAGTTCCCTGCAGGAGGTTGTTGCCTCCAAAAGGCAGTGAGCGATACGTGGAGAAGGCCAAATCCCAAACAAGAATGCTGCATTGTGTTTGAAGGATGCCAGCGAACCTCCCGGGTGAACGTCAGAGTTGGGGAGGCGAGGTCTAGCCTTGAATCATAAACTGAAGGGCAGTACAGACGGGTAAGAAACACACACAGCCGGTGAATTGGCAAATGACATGAGCGATCGGTGTGTGCTGAAGAAAGATTGACATGGCAATATAATATCGCACAATTGAAGGCTTCACGCGTGTGGATGAGACATGAAGAAAGGCAGACCTGCGAATGAACCTTGAAGTAAAGATAGCTGTAAAGACAGCGATATTGTGTCACGGAGGGGTCCGGCAAAAGGAAGTAGCCGACTCGAAAGTCTCTGTGAAAGGTGAAAAGCTTATAGCGATAAAGTGAATGAACTGTAAAAGGAAGGTGATTGAAAGTGACCCAGTGAAAAGGGGAGGGTAAAAAGGTGAACGTTGAAGTGTGGTTCATAATACAGTGAAGTACCCAAACCAGGAAGCATCGGGGCAAATAATAGAGTGTAAATTGAAAGCTGGAAAGTCGAAGTGGTCCTGCCGAGGTCTGTAGAAAAAAGCCACGCACATTTGAAAGACTTCGACATCAGGAAACAGTCCGAGCCCGACTGAGGGAGAAAGAAGATGTAATAAGTGAGGAGAAGGGAACCCCTAAAAGAAGTGAAATAAGCTTGGGGAAGGGAACCCCTGCAAGTGTTTTGTTTTGCATCAAGAGGTCCGAGCCAGGCGAGGAAGACCTTCATGAACTTTTGCTTTGAGAGGTCGGAGCCCGACAGAGGGAGACCGACGAGAACTGTTGGTAAAACTGTGTTTTGGAAAGTGGACATTAAGACTTTAACATGGATGGTCAGGCGGGCCTCGATCCACGTCTTGAACTGCCTTTTGTGTGAAGAGCCTGAGCCGGAGTGTGTCATCTTGGCCTACAGGGACCGCCTTACTCTGCGCAGTCCAACGTGGGGAGGAGAGCTGACTCGGCCACATGTATTCTTTATATTTTGAACACCAACTTTCCTTTGCATACATATTCTCCATTTTACACTTTTTGTACAAGATAGAGGGCAGGCATTAGGTTTTGTTAGTATAGGCCATATTGATTTGACATACTCTACTAGGATTGTTTTATTTATTATTTGATGGTTGAGACTACTCCCATCTTAGCTATAGGGCGAAGTAGGAGTTTTTCCAAACTCTGTTGAAACTTCAATAAAGGTTTTACAAATTGTACCTTTTGTTTCAGTGTCGTACTTCCATGCCTCCCTTACATATGGTGTCAGGAATGGGATACAACTCAATTGCGATAAATTGGGGGACCCTAAAATTCCAAAAACGTAGTCACATGGCCTCTACCAACGCAAAAGAATCCTTAGGCTTTGATATTTGTAGCAGCAGAGATGCCACCATCACTCCCAGGGGGAAAAGAGGGATGATTCCCACTGACTTAGTTCTAATCCACCCTGCTGATTGTTATACAAGATTGGCCCCAAAATCTGACCTGGCCTGGAAGTTTGGTCTAGATGTCCTAGCAGGCGTTATAGATCCAGATTTTCGGGGAGACGTTTCTCCTACAGGAATCGTTGAGAAGGCTCCATTTCCCTATTTTGAGGAAGAAAGTGAACCAGAGGAAACAGTGAGGTAGCTTAGGCTTTGGAGAGGCCGATGAGACATGTATCACTGAGGCAAAAAGGGAAGAGGAACCTAAAAATCCTTCCGGATCTAGCCTTCGCCCAGCGAAATGATCCAGTACTCACAGATACTTTTTTACAAGTGATTCCCGAGGGAGAAGGACAATAGAAGGGGAGCCCCTTTTTTCTTCCAGAAACTGGGATTAGTATATAGAAGGGAAACCTCCAGGGAAGGCCTAAGTAAAACTTAGTAATACACGAATCCCATTGCAAGATTGTGCTAGAGCTTACACACTCATTTGACAGGGGGATACTGGGTGTTAGGACAGTTTTTCTGAAGTCCAGTTAAGGGCCTAGCAAAACCATTCTACTCTGGCAGTACAAGACTCCACTCTTAGTATAAAGCTGTACCACCTGAGTTCGGGGTAGCGTAGACAGAGCAGCCCGGCTTATTTTAGGAGGGAGAGAGGGCAGTAGATACAGTACAAGTGAAATTGTAATACAAATGATCCAAAGAAACACTGAAACACTATGTATTGTAAAAATAAAGGATTTATTTAAATACAGGTAGGCCCAGACACATCTAGGGGTTAAGTAAGTACTAACACATTATATGAAATCACAATATAAAACACAACACTATACTTGAAAGTACACAGCCCCAAGTACAAACCTTATTTGGAACACCTGACAGCAGTTCTAGGGAAGTCAAAACCTTGTTATACACATTTAGTATAGGTCAAGCCTATTCTTTGGGAGTAAAAGACCAATGGTTACTTTTAGATTACTTTTGGTAATACAAGGACAGTAGGCCCTTCCAGTTGTACAGTGACTCTTGGAACACATCACATAAACAGTCAACTGGACAATATACTGTTGGTGAATAGAGAAACACTTATTCTAGGTGCAGTAAAAACCTATAACTACTTTTGTCATAACACACAGTTATACCAGGTGAGTAAAACCTCAGGATGTAATATACAATTACAGATGCTTTGGAAATCAGGGAACCCCAGATTGAGGGCAGCAATAACTCTGGTAACTTGTTTTTGGATGGCACACAGCTAACACAAGGTAAGTAAAACCCACTTACTTTAACTTCACAATGAAGGGGAAAGTAAAACCCAAAGTCACACTTTACTGAATAGTTATTCTAGGTAGACAACAACCTAATGTAGACTTATTAAGGACAGGCTAGCAGCAAGTCAGGGGAAGCAAGACCCAGTTGGGGGACACTCATACAGTTATCCTAACAGGACTAAACTGGTGATACCAACAGTTGGAGGACACTCATACAATTACCCTACAGGAATAATCTGGTGAAACCAACACATTACTTTTGTAAAGAGGCACAACCTAATCGCATGAGAGTAAAATACCTTTACATCTACTTTCATTTAGACTGGTAAAACAGTGGCTAAGGAAGAAAAGTTGTTAACCATACTTTTAAGAATAGTGCATCACACATTCAAGATCAGTAAGAACTTTTGTAACTGTTCACTCTTAGAATTACAGTTACCCACCAACTCTTTACAAGTAAGTAAAACACTTGATTTCTTTTCTAGGCAGAAGTCCCAATCCCTTCAAAGTCTTTCCCTTATTCTTGGAGCATAAGTGTGCTCATGTCGCAGAAGCCAGTGTTAGAATAAGTTCTTTAGTAGCAAAAGTCAGGGTTTCCTTAGGAAAACTGGCAAACAAGTGAGTACTTTACTTCTAGGGTTAAAAGAGGATCCAGGGGCTTCGCAGAAGACACCCCAGCAGGATTCTAGCAGTGGGACTGGGTGTACTGGACGAGGGTCCTCCCAATCACAGAAAACACCCCAGGACTACACAGAAATCCCAACATGCTTAAGGTAAGTATATACCCAAGCCAACACAGTACCTCAGCAATGAAGAAGAGATTGCAGCAGGAGAACTTCAGGGACTGCAGCCAAATACCTAGTCAGTGGATTCCTTGTCCTGGAGACTGAACACAAGACCTCAGAAGGGACTTTGCAGCAGGGATCGATGAAGAAGGCTCTAGGCAAGATTTCTCTCGTGGCTGAATGCGGTTCTGCAGGTTTGGAGCCTTTTCAAGGAGCACAGAAGAAGACAGAAAATAGCGGTTGAATTCTCGTCGTTTAAAAAGGTCCAGCACTCTTGTGAGGGGACTTCTTGGACTCGATTCGTGTCTCTGGAGATACACCAGGATGCCCACGAAGTTTCAGCGAGATTCAGAATTCGGAAGACCGTGCACCGCACAGTGGCTGGAGGTCCCAGGGTATTGGGGTATTGCAAAAACGCAAGGTCGCAGCAACCCGTGGGATGGCTCAAAATGCAGGTCGTCTTGAGTCTAGTGGGTCTCACCAGGCTCTGGGTTCGGGTCGTTGTTTTCAGAGACCCCAGGTCGATCGGAAGGAAGGGCTGCAGCAGGCTCCGGTTACACAGCAGGCTCTCTGGTCGCTGGAAATCATTCCCACCGCTTTTCCTTCGTCATCCTCTTCGGTTTTCTGTTCCAGTGGTCAACATGACTTCAGCTTCCAGGTTTCCAGTATTTATCAGGAACTGCAACACAACCTCTGCATTCTCTCCCCACATTTTACAAGAAAGGGGCGTTTGGCTGTCCAATCAGGACAGCCAACCCCCCACTGGGATTTGTCCCAGTTGAAGGAAGGCATAAGACAAAGGAGGGGGGGACGTTTTGGGCTCCTCCCCCACTTCCTGTGCTTGCAGACTGACTGGAGCCTGGGCGGGGTGTCCAGGGGTCTCCTGCCAAAGACAAAACTCAAACAAAGGAATTTCCCACCCTGGATGTCAGGGGAAGGAACAAGAAACGACAAGAAACACTAAAATGGAAGAAAAAGAAGACAGGGGCCATTTTGGTAAAATGAGCACCCTTAGGTGCCTTTACTGCAGCTGTGATCACAGCCCGCGGTAAAGGTGTACCAAATTAGTAAAAGGTATCACTGCCACCAGCCATTAAAGGTAAGCTTGTCACTGTAACAGAATTGTTACAGTTTAAATGTGAAAGGGAATACATTGTATCGCCCCAGCACTCCACATAAGGTGGGGTGTGCTGGTTTCACAGAATAAAATGTAAAAGGGATCCAAAGATCCTTTCTACCCTTGGGAACTGTAGTTCACTCAAGGTTAGCACAAGAAAGTTAAATGGGGAGTCCCTAGGGCAACCCAGCAACAACAGGCACTTATTGCCAATAAGTTGTTAGACATGACACTATGGAGAGTCTTAAAAATGACACCCATAAAAGAGTTAAAGATGAGGTGAGTGTGGAAAAAGGTTCCCACTCACTGAGGTATTAATGAAAAATATCCCACTAGAAAAGCAAAAAGTTGAACCAGGAAAGGAAGATTTACCAGCTCTGTGGAAATCTTACCTAACACTGGGGACAATTTAAAACCCAAGCTCACATCAGTGGGAAATTCTATTGGCCGGGTATCCATGATGACATGAAGAACTTCATTCAGAGATGTGTGATATGCCAAAAAACGGCTCACATATTCCCTTACCTGCCCCTCTAAACCCATTACTGATAATAGAAATCCCTTTCTCCCGAATTGGGATGGATATCATTGGACCGTTAGAAACTTCTAGAACTGGATAATAAATATGTTCTCGTAATTGTTGATTATGCTACCCGGTACCCAGAAGCCTACCAAATGCGGAATAACACAACCCAGAAAATTTGAAAGTCAAGTTTTTACTACACACCTTTGAACCTCAGTTTACTACCCCCAAAGGGACGGATTGGTAGGGATTTAACAAAACCCTCAAAATGATTTTGAGAAAATTGGTAGACGAGGATGGGAAGGACTGGGATCGTATGATCCTGTGTGCCCTATATGCAGTGAGAAAGATCCCCCCAGTCATCCACCCGATTCTCCCCTTTTGAGTTACTCTACGGTAGAGAGCCAAGAAATGTCTTAAACATGCTCCGGGAGACCTGGGAAGAAAGAGAAGAGGGACCTATTCCCCTCTCACAGACAGCTACCGGATTGCGAGAGCACATGAAACTCGTCCTGAGTCTAGTCCACACTCACATGGAGAAACCTCAAGCCCAACAAAAATTCACCTTTGACAAAAAGGTACATTTAAGATCCTTTTCAGTGGGACAGAAAGTATTAGTCCTCTTGCCTACCTCTGAAAATAAACTTGTCTCAAAGTGGCATGAGCCCTATGAAGTGCTAGAGCAAACAGGAACCTGCACCTATAAAATAGCCCAACCTGATAGAAGGCAAAAGACCCATATCTACCACGTAAATCTCCTAAAAGAGTGCAAAGAAAATCCTTCGGCTACTACCTCGACTATATTGTCCTGTTTGGTTCCCGAGAAGATAGACAACTCTGAACTTATTCCCCAAGAAATAGCTAAACAGAAACAAGACGATTTGAAATACCTTATTATGACATTCCCCGATGTCTTCTGTGAGAAACCAGGGAGAGTGCATGGTACTTATCATTATATCAGAACTCCAAAGGGAATAGTGGTCCATTTGAAACCATATAAACTCCTAGAAGCACGAAAGCAGATAGTAATTGATGCAGTTTATAAAATGCTGAAGGAAAACATTATCGAGCCCTCTTCGAGTTCATGGTCCTCCCCTATTGTGTTGGTGACAAAACCGATAATTCTTGGAGGTTTTGTATAGACTTCAGGCAGGTCAACGCATTCTCCGCCTTCGATGCCTATCCTATGCCACGCATCAAAGAGTTAATAGATAAACATGGAAATGCCACATTACTGTCAACCCTAGATTTAACCAAGGGATATTGGCAGGTCCCTGTACATGGACCTCATTAGAAAAAGACAGCTTTCTCGACACCAATGTTATGTTACGTTATTTGGCATTTTTATAGCAATCTATATATCATTGGTATGACCCCCAAAGCGCTGGTAGGTTGAACGCAGGTCAGTTGAAAGAGTAGGGTGTCGAAGGATGCTTGGATGCTTGGATGCAACAGTTAAGTGTGCAGCTGATGTAATTGCTTGATGGTAGCTGCATCCTAGCATTAGATGTGGTGGTATTGGTATAGGTTCAATGTGTGCAGTCTGGCAGGTGGACACCAAGACTGAGCTCTGGCTGCGTTAGGCCTGTGGGACGCTTATGTGTGCAGCAAAGCAGTTTTCTTCATGGGATACAGCTGCATTTTATTAGAATGGTGAGGTGTTCATGGGATAGTGTTGGTAGGTGAGCAGCTAGGCCGAAATGATCGAGGGGTGTAGCTGCACTCTAATAGTGTGATGGTGTAGAGTAGAGAGTAAGCATAGTGATATATGATATGATGGTTCATCCACGCGGCGCCCACACACAATGCACTTCGAAATCGCTCGACAACAAGGTAGGGAACAAGGGAGAATGCAAAGACACTCCGAGGCCTTGAACAACAAGAGTGAGAGGACTAGCCACTGCACTCGGCCTAGCGACCCAGACAGTGCAAGTGCCATGACACAGACAGGAGGGAAAGGTTTACGAGGACAACACAGGGGACCAAGGGGCTGGGGGGCACACGGTGACATCATTGGCACTACAGGGTGCTGGGCATACAGCGCGGGGAACCAGAGGGGTACATAGCGACATCACGATGAGCCAGAGGGCAGGGGGTACATAGCGACAACATGGGGGACCAAAGGGGCTGGGGCACATAGCGACATCGCGGGGGACCAGGTGGGTTAGGGACATACAGCAACAGCATGGAGGGGCCAAAGGGGCCTGGAGGCACAGAGAGACATCACAAGGACCAGAGGGGTTGCGGGTATACAGTGATATCATGGGGGACTTGAGGGGTCTGGGGTACACAGCGACATCACAGGGGACCAGAGGGGGATTGGGGCACACAGCGACATCACAGGGGACCAGAGGGGTAGGGGGGCGCAGTAACGAAACGGGAACTAGAGGGTCTGGGCACACAGTGAAACATGGGGACCCCCAGGCTGTAGGTACACAGCAACATCACAGGGTACCAGAGAGGGTTGGGGGTACGTAGCAACAACACAGGGGACTGGAGGGGGTAGGGGCACACAGCAATATCACGGGGACTAGAGGGGGCTGGGGATACAGCAACAGCACGGGGGACCAGAGGGGTACACAGTGACAACACAGGGAATTAAGGGGGTTGGGCATACAATTGGACAATTCCAATTCAAGGTCCTCCCTTTTGGACTATGTGGGGCACTAGCCACTTACCAGCAACTTATGGACAGGATATTACAGCCCTACGCAGATTTCTGCGGCGCTTATATTGACGATATAGTCATTTATAGTAAAACTTGGGAAGACCATCTTTTTCATCATTCTACTATTATAAGAACCCTCAGAGAGGCTAGCACAACTGCTAATCCATCAAAATGCAAAATGGCTCAATCGGCCGTAAAATATCTAGGCTTCGTTGTAGGGAATGGCAGTCTCCAGCCCCAGCAAGAAAAAGTCAAAGCCGTCCTAGATGCCCCCACACCCAAGACCAAGAGAGACCGCAGGGCATTCCTGGGATTGATTGGTTATTAATGTAGGTTTACCCTGAATTTTACAGATAGAGCGGCTAGACTGACAAAGAAATGCAGAGCCCCAGAAATTGTGTTGGACTGATGAGGACGATGCATGTTACAATAACCTGAAACAGACCTTATGCCAAAACCCAATACTAAAAAGGGTGGACTTCTCAAAAGAATTCGTATTACAGACTGATGCTTGCCTCACAGGGTTAGGAGGAGTATTGTTGCAATGATTAGAACACCCCTATCCTATTCACTAGTCGTAAACTCTTCCCATGTGAGAAAAACTACTCTGTATTAGAATTAGAGGCCCTTGCCAACAAATGGGCAATTATTCATCTGGGGTACTACCTTCTGGGAAGAAAGTTCACACTTGTTACCAACCGCTCATATTTGCCATGGATAAGTCAACGAAAGGGCGCTAACCCTTGAGTCATGCGATGGTTCTTAGACCTGCAACCCTACTGTTTCACTGTGGAACACCGAAAAGGAAAGGAACAGGGGAACGTCGATTTCCTTTCCTGGTTTCCCTGTGAGACAGATGCGGCTAAATCGCATAGGAGTAGGGTATGTGAAAAACCAAAAGGTGTCTCACCTGCTGGTCCCCAGGGATCTCTCTCTCTCAGGTGGCCAGGGCACGGCCATTGCCTTTAGATCCAGACCCTGGGGGTGGACCAGTACGGGAGGATCACCTGGGTGAGGCGTCTTCGAGGAGTCGGGGTGAGGCAGCCCGTGATGAGACAATGTATTCCTCCCTTTCCCGCAACCATGATCCCTCCTATTACATAGAATTTTCTCTGATGTCTTAACTCCCCCATCCCCCACTTTCCACACAGACACTGGGCCGAGGAACAGGGTGACAGAGTAATAATGCAAACTCTTACACATCGTATTGGACATGTCCCGCTAATTAGGTTAGGCAAAGTCAGGCACTTGACTGTAAGTGCATACATCTGATACCAATTACCTCTCCTCACATGGATAAAAGGCAGAACATAGAGACACACTCCGAGTAAGGTGGAACACGAGCAGAACTTCTGGGGCGAAGGCAAACCCACTGGAGCAGAGCAACGGGCCGAGGGACGAGGGCCACGGGTGGAGAACCTGTAAGGAAGGCATAGTATTAACAGTAAGACAGACACGAGTGACCACAGTTCAAGGGTGTTTATTAAATTTCAATTGGATTTGATAAATGCCTATCTAATCCTAAATCTAAAGATGGGAGCAAGCTACGACCATCAAATAATAATAACGCAGTCCTAGTGGTGTCTTGTGAAAATAAAAGGGCCTATACTAATAAACCTATTGTCAATCCTTACCTCTAAATACAAATAGTGTGGGAAACAATTGTATACAAAAAGAAAAGGGTTCAAGAAATGTTGTGACAGGATGTTCAAGCTGTTGGCTTCCCTTCCCCACTATATAAGCACGGGACAAGGCGGCAGACTCTAGCTTAGCACAGTCTCTGGCTTCTCTAGCATGTGGGTGCAGTTCAAAACTTTAACATCATGGTCTTCTGTGCCAAAGTCTCTTTGACATTCAAAGTCTCTTCTTTCAGAGGGCCTGATGCGCCAAACAAACAATAACTTTCCTTTCCCTTTTGTATTTCAATATATACACCATTTTCTTAGTTGATTTACTATTCACCTCGGATCCCCCTCCGCCGGGCTCAGATCCACTTTCACACAAAATCTTCAATCAGCCTCCCTCCGCCGGGCTCGGACCGATTTATCTACTTTAACACAAACTTGCTTTAACCCAAAGCTTTCAACTGATCTCCCTCTGCCGGGCTCGGATCAACTTTTTCTATTTTCCCTTAAACTTTATTTGCTTGATCAACATCGAAGACTTTCGATTGTGCACAGGATTTTGCGTGATCCATCGCAGGACCACTTCGATTCACAATCCTTTGCCACTCTTCACGTTTATCAACTCTCCGCTGGATACCTTACAGTGATATTCGAATGAGTATACACGCAATGCCGGACCACTTTGTCAAAGTTATTGTATCTTGGTTTCAAAGTTCAATCACTCATCTTCAGTTCAACTGTACTTGCGTTGGTCATCACACGTGTTTCATATGTTTGTTCCAGCGTTGGCCATACAGTGTTGCCACTTGCAACCTTGGCCTCAACACAGACCGGTCTTGTATCGGTCTCCCCAACTCACTAGGTGTGTTGATTTTACTGATGCTGTTTTGTTGTGGAGCCCAGGACAGTTCCATGGCAGTTGGCGATTCTCCCCGCCTTGGTTATTGATGCGGGAGAGCCCCGGGTACCTCCAACACACATGGCAGGATTCCTCAGTCTGGTTACCTGGTCTTACACTTTCTATTCTCGAGGCTACGTAAAAGTAATGATTCCTTGACGAAAAGGTCAAGTGTAATTCCCTCCTTGTGATGCCCTTCTGCTTCGCCGTCTTTCTCCTCTTGTTAAACTGCCATCTCGGAACTGCTGTTTCCTCGTGTGCCTTGACTCGCTCAAAGTGTGCTCTCGTGCTCTGTGTTTTTCCGTGTGGGGAAGTGTAATGGAAGTCAGGTGTGAGTGTGTATGATGGTCAGTAATTGCCTGACCATTGTCTTGGGACACGTTCAGGTATACGGATCGGGGGTTCGTCTGTTTTCTCTCATAGCGGGATGTGAGAAAGTGTTTGTGTTGTAAAAGGGGCGGGTGGTTGAATTCCTAAATATCCTACCTGGTTGGATGGGCTAAAGGTGTTAAAGGGAAGGGGATACCGTGTCTCACCATCCAATGTCCCATTCCTCGAAGACCACTCATCCAGGTGATCCTACCGCACTCGACCTGGATCCAAAAGCAATGGCCATGTCCTGGCCACCTTGATGACAGATCTCCGGGGACTAGTGGGTGAGACATCTTCTGGTTCTCTCATGCCCTTCCCCTATTTGATGTAGCGGCATTGGTTTCACAGGGAAAGCGGGAAAGGAAATAGACGTTCCCCTGGTCTTTACTTTTTCAGTGGTCAACAGTGAAACAGCAGGGTTGCGGGTCTAGGATCTGTAAGAGGATTCAATTCAGCACTACAGCTAAGTCAACGCCTAGTCTAGAATACTGAATGAAAACCCTTATTGATATATCTTTATGTCCAGTTCATGCGTTCTGGATGACTACCCCTATATAACACCCCTCTCTTGGAATCCTCCTGACCCCACTGAGCCAAGAAGTAGTTCTGTTTTGCAAGTTAAAAGGTTTATTTGATAATTTAAACAATATATATATATCAGACTTTATAATAAATTAATAATTGAATAGCACACTTAATCTGATATGATAAAGATTAACAACGGAGAATCTGGCACTAGCACACTTCTTGATAATCACTAAGGAGTTGACATGAAATGGATAAGATAGCAACAATACTTTTATGGTTTCAAATGGATGCAATGTGGAATGAAATGCAGTACAGAAAATAACTTGATAGGATTTCAGCAAAAGACAATGTAATCACTTTCTTGGACAATTCACCCCCCCCCCTTTTATGCAATGCAAGGAAATGGAAGGAAGGCACACAGTTCTCAGAAATGCAATTAAATGTGATTCAGTTAACCCCAGCAAGCTTAGACTACAGAAGTTGGAAACACAAGCAAAATGCTGTTATATGTGCTGGCAATAAAGTGAAAAATATGCTAAAATGCTTTTAATTCCCTCTAGAGGTTCAGGGTGAGTGGTATCTAGTTAATATTAGTCCAGGCTCACTCTTGCAATGATTCAGGGATAGTTTTTATGAGGCAAACGATTTTTTTCAGAGGAAAGCAAAAGCAGCTATCTTTTTGCAAGTGGAGAAATTTTCAAATCGCGGCAAAATTCGCGAATGCGTCTGGCGCGATTACAGAGGAACTACAAGGGCTATCAATATCGTTTTGGGGTCCTATGAAAGCCTAGGATCTCAGCTTCCAGATGAAAGTTACTGCAAGTCTCACAAACGGTCACGGAGATATGAGCGATTAAATAAAGGTCGTTTTTCAGATTTTAAATGTTAAAGTTCAAAAAGACAAGTGCAGCTTGCAAATAGAAAATGACAAGTGACAGCTTTACAAATGATAGGTAACAGTTAGGAGACAGTTCTACTTAGATTAAAATAGATTGAATTATATTATTTTAACTAGGAGATTGGTTCTGCACAGTTCTGCTATGTACTCACAAAATATTTAGAAATATGCCTTGCCACGGATCTGGTCAGGTTTTGGACTGCACTCCGGTTCAGCTCTCTCTCGTTCTGCTAACAGGTCAGCTCTACTCTGCTGGTCTGGTCTGGGTCTCTGAAGTTGATGGAGGTAAAGTATGGATTTTCCCGGCAGAGCTTCCAGCTGCAAATGGATTTGAAGGTCCCTATCTGTCCTGTCTCTCTGCTTTTATGTGTTTTGAAAATGGGTGTGTGTGAGCAGCATCACTAGCCAGCCCCTCTCCACTTATCATTGGCCAAGCTTTCATTTCTCCCCTGATTGGGGGAGCTAAGTTGTGTCAGAGTGATGTCATTTTACAGCCTGCAGAAAGTCCACTCCTCCTGTCAACTTGCACACAAATCTAGATTTGAACCAAATACATATTTCATAGCTACACAGTGGTTTGAAATTACATGCACCCATCACATATCACAGGAGGTATCTCCTGTTCAAACTCTGCTCTTCCTGGGAGCTTGCATTCAGAAATGGCAATATTTTGCACTTTTTAACTGGTTTGCAATACCGGACATTACCCCAAATTTACACACATGTGCGCAAGGAGTATGGACATTAGTTGATGAAGTGTCAGATTTTTCACATGCACACATTTTGAGTAATATCCTCTTTTCCGCTAAAACCCCCCTGAACATGCCACCGGTTCTAAAAACCTCTTAAAATGTGGGCAGAAAAATCACAAGAATTATGGTATCATTTATAAAATTTTCACATGTCCGCTCTATGAATGATCCATCTTTTTAGAGTTATGTTCTGGCCCCAAAGGGGTGTGGTTTTCCTCCAGCACAAGGTTGAATTTCTGGTTTTTCCAGTTCTGCCAAGCCAGCTTGCTCTCACAGGCAGTGCCCCTCCCCTTTGCTTCAGGAGGAAGCTACTTTTACGACATCTGCAATAAACCATCTGCCTGGGTCAGGACAGGGCTTTGTTCAGAGCTCCTGTATTCTGTGGGGGCTCCCCTTAATTCAATTATCAGAGAGATGGCATATCCTTAGTGTGGCCAGCAAAAGGCAGATAGGCCTGGGAACACAGCTGTGACTCAAGTTTCACTCCTGATGGGGGTGGTTGCCAGGCAGAATTCAGTTCAAGCCAGGTTTCAGATAAAATGTCACTTTTTGTTACCCAGTTTAAGTCAAGACAATGTTTACATATGCAGCTAAAATGCTGATTCTAAGTTTAAAACTATGACATTTAAACAATTGCAACCTATGTGACACTCAAAGTAGGTCACTCAGTCAATTTAAACACTTAGATTTTTAGTGTCTTTCAGTCCAAATTTACTTAAACTGCTGAAATCCACAGCTCAGCCAGTCTTGTTATAAACCTTCAAGTCACTTCAGAATATAACTTTACATTGGATCCACCTCTCAGTAAGTCTTTCTTTGGCATGCTCTGGGTTCATTTATTCAGTTTTACAAAAAGTAAAATCTGGTGTTGTTTTAAAATGCCGGCTTTTGGATAGTGGTGAGTACTGGTACTGCACCCTTTTTGGGATTTAAGAAAATGAATTCCCAACAGTTATGGGTTTGCTTTTGGCAATCAGCATTGCCATTCCCAATGGTTTCAGACTACTGTGTGGGTAGTCCAATGGTGGTTTTAGGCAGTGTCCTTCTGTGCCCATAACATCGGCAAAAATGAGTGGCAGCCTATTCTTCATGCATTTCCCTGTGCATTTTCTGGGAAGCTCTGGCCATCATGATGTTTTCCATGTCAGTACTGCACAGTTTTGAGGTAGGGCTCGGATGCATGGGTAAATACATCCCACAGATCCATCGCGTGACTAGAGGGTTAGGGTAATTTCATTGGCTTATCCATACTAATGGTGAGTGATCTGCGACGAGAGTGAACTTTCTTCCTAGGAGGTCGTATCTTAAATGGGTGATGGCCCATTTAATGGCAAGGGCCTCCAATTCAATCACAGAGTCGTATTTTCACATGGGAAGTGTTTGACTAGTGAACAGGCTAGGGTGTTCTAATCCATCACAAACTTGTGATAAACTGCTCCTAACCCTGTAAGAGAGGCATCTGTTTGTAATAAAAACTCTTTAAAATCTACTACCTTTAGGATCGGCTTCTGGCAAGGGTTTGTTTCAAGCTGTTGTATCGCACTTTGTCCTCATCAATCCAATGAATCTTCTGGTGTTCGCCATTCTTTAATATATCTGTCAACCTAGCTGTTCTGTCCAGGAAATTAGGGCTAAACCTACAGTAATAACCGATTAACCCTAAGAATGTTCTGAAGTGTCTCTCTTGGTCTTAGTTGTGGGGGTATCTAGGACAGCTTTCACTTTTTCTCATCAAGCCTGGACACTGCCATTACCTACAAAGAAGCCGAGGTATTTCACGGCTGATTGGGCCAGCTTACATTTGGATGGATTGGCAGCTAAGCCAACTTCTTAGCTGCCTCTACTATTATGAGCTGGCTCTCATAATAGTAAAGAGATGGAAAAGATGGTCTTCCCAAGTCTTACTATAAATAACTATGTTGTCAATATAACCCCCACAGAAATCGGAGTAGGGCTGTAATATCCTGTCCATAGGCCGGTGGAAAGTGGCAGGGGCCCCATTTATGCCAAAAGGCAGGACTTTGAACTGGAATAGTCCCAGGGGCGTCAGGAAAGCTGTATTTTCCTTATCAGGTCCATGTACTGGGACCTGCCAGTACCCCTTGGTTAAGTCTAGGGTTGATAGGTAGGTGGCATTTCCGAGTTTATCATTCAATTCGTTGATGCCCGGCATGGGATAGGCATCAAAGTCGGAGATGGCGTTGACCCGTCGGAAGTCTATGCAAAACCTCCAGGAATTATCAGGTTTTGTGACCAATAATATAGGAGAGGACCATGGGCTTGAAGAAGGTTCGATAATATTTGCCATTAGCATTTTGTTCACTTCATTAACCACTATCTGTCTACGGGCTACCGGGAGTCTATATGGTTTCAAATGGACCATTTTTCCCTTTGGAGTTCTTATATAATGCTAAGTGCCTTCCACTCTTCCTGGTTTCTCAAAAAATACATCATGGAATGTTGTGACTAAATCTTTTAAGTATTCTTGTTGTTCACTAGATAGCTCTTGGGGGATTAATTCAAAGTTATTTATTTCTTCTGGAACCGAACAAAATAATATTGTGGCATGGGCAACAGAAGGATTTTCCTTCCACTCTTTTAAGAGATTTATGTGATAGAGATGGGCATTCGGTTTCCCGTCAGGTTGGGCTACCTTATAGGTACAGGTCCCGGTTCGTTCTAATATTTCAGGCTGACTTTTGTTGTGCTTGGGCTTTTTCCTTACAAGTATAGACTAGATTTCGAACAAGTTTCATATGCTCTCGCAATCTGGTAGCTGTTTGCAAAAGGGGAATCAGTGCCTCTTCTCTTTCTTCCCAGGTCTCCCAGGTGCATGTCTAGGACATCTCTAGGTTCTCTACCATAAAGTAGTTTGAAAGTAGAGAATCCAGTAAACGCCTGAGGAGTCTTTCTTACTGCGAATATGGCCCAGGGGATCATGCAATCCCAGTCCTTTCCATCCTTATCTACAAGATTTTTAGGATTATTTTAAGTGTTTTATTGAATCTTTATACTACTCCGTCTGTTTGGGGGTGCTAAACTGAGGTTCTTAAGGTGGCAATATGGAGCTATTTCTTGACATGTCTGAATGAAGTTCTTTATATCAGCATGGATATCTGGCTAGTAAAACTTTCTACTGATGTGGGTGTGGGTCTTAGATCGTCCTAAGTGTTCCCCCATCAAATGAGAATGTGCAATCTCTAGCACGACCTTCCGATGTGTTTTGGGGATTACCAACTGAGTTTTACTTAGGCCTTCTGCAGAGGTTTCCTTTCTGTACAGTAATCCTTGCCTTAGGAAGGAAAAGGGTCTTCCCTTCTCTAATCCTTCACCTTCAAGAATCACCTGTAACAAAGCATCTACGAGTGCTGGGTAATTTCCCTGGGTGAAGGCTAGGTCTGGAAGGATGGTAGGTTCTTCTTCCCTTTTTGCTTCAGTGGTAGATGGTTCATCAGCTTCCCCAAAGCCTAAGGTACCTCTCTCAGTATCTTTTGCTTCACACTCTATAAAACAGGCAAATAGAGCTCTTTCAAGAAATCCCTGTGCAATTTTGTCCCCAAAATGTACTTCAAATGGAATTTCGGCATGGTTCGGTAGGAGAACCTTTATGTCTCCCCGGAAGTCAGGATCTATGATACCCGGAAGGACATCTAGACCGAACTTCGAGGCCAGATTTTGGAGGCAAACTTACATAACACCAAGGAGGGGGTATCATGACTAAGTCTGTGGGAATCATTCCACTTTTCCCTGGAGGAATAGTAGCTTCCCTGCTGCTAGAGATATCAAACCCTATGGATTCTTTCATGGCGATCGAGGTATCTGAGGCTCTATGACTAATGTAAGGAAGGCATGGTATCAAAGTAAGACAGTCACAAGTGATCACAGTTCAAGGGTGTTTATTGAACTGTAAATATTGGTGAGATAAAAACCTAATCTAAACCTAAATCTAAGATAGGCGCAAGCTACAACCATCAAATAATAATAATACCGTCCAAGTGGAGCCTAGTCAAATAAAAAGGGCCTATACTAAAAAACTATTTCCAATCCGTACCACTATGCTACAAAAATAGTGTGGGATAATGTTCACAAGAAAAGAAAGAAGTGTTCACAAAATGATAAGTCAGGATGTTATGGCCGGGGTATCCCTTCCCCATTTATTTAGCAAGGAACAAGGTAAGACTCTTGAGCACAGCATACTAGCTTTGTCTCGAGGCTTTGTGAAAGTAACGATTCCTTAGTGTTAGGTAGAATTCTCCAGAATGGCTAATTTTCCTTACCTGTTGAGTCCCTCAGCAGCTTTGCTGGATTACTAGGATTTATTATTTCACCTGGTAAGAGTGTAAGCCTTTTTCCCACTCTTACATGTGGTTTTCCTGTGTGTTGTAAATGTTTTGCTCATGGGCTATGGAGTCTCACCTACTCCATAGGCATCATCTTTTTACTGTGTGTCACATAGCACCTTTAGTGCAGTGACACAGGGTTGTCTTTTTAGACTTCGCACTTTAAACTCCATTTTCTGGAACTGACTACTGTCTCCCAGAACATCTAAACTTCCCATTGACTTTACTAGTCTTTTTAAATTTACAGACCCAGTACAACCTATCTTCCAATAGAGTACTGGAAGGGTTAATCGTTATCCTTTTTGTCTGATTGTCATGGAACATTATTTCATTCCACTTGCTCTAAGATTTGGCTGGGGGCAGTGGTATCTACCATTTTTATTCTACCGCGAGCTATGAAAATAGCCTCGGTAACGTTAGAGGCTATGGTGGTAGCCTCAAACTCTAACGCGCTGGACCCCTTTTATTTTTATTTGGTTCCGGTCGGGTTTATTTGCCATTTCTTTTTGTAAAGGTCTTTCTCATGTTTTACTCTGCGCGCCAAACCAGGTTTGGTTCCTTTGTTCCCAGTCCTTTGGCGGGCTTCTGCACAGAAGCCCTCCTTAGGCACCTGAGTGTCTGGGTGGACAGGATGTGAGGAAGGGGTTTGATTCCCCCTCTAAAGGGTCTCCCTGGAGACCCAAGTCGCACTCTAGTTTGATTGGCTAGCTGGCTATCCTGTCAGGTCAGCCACCCTGCAGTGTGATTGATAGCCAGGCTGTGTAAATGGGGGAATACAGCCTAAAAGCAGGTCTCTGGGACTTGGAAGGCAGAGTCGCCACTGGAACGTGAGAACCAAGGAGGAGCTGAAGGAAGACAACTGCTGCAACTACTGGACATCCCGGTGAAGCCCTGCTGCAGGTCTGAGTCGCTCAAAACTCCGACGACAGAGAAGATCTGAAAGGAATCTTCTTCTCTTGATCTTGGTGGGACCAACCAGCTCGCCAAACACCAAACACCGGCCTCCCTCTTCTGGTTGAATTTGCTGTGCATCGCTGCAGTTAACAGGATAGCCAGGAGGAACGGAACCTGTTTGGGTTTTAAGGAGCACACCTTTTATTCAACACTTTGCTCTGCTGCTGGCTTCTTCACTGGGCAGTGCAGGACCCTCCAGTCTTCCTCCTTGTTGTCGCCACAACAGTCGCTTCAGGAGCCGTGAGCCTGCAGGAACTGCCAGTAAAAACCGCCTCAGCTACAGCATTCTTCTCCATTTAAGGTACTGTTCGAATCCGGTCGTTCGTCCCGTCCGACCGCGGTGAAAGTGTTTGAAATCTTTCGCCTCTCTGAAGGCTTATCCTTGTCTACTCTTTTGAATAACCTTTCCTCCGACCAACTTCGTTTTGAACTCTTGGCAAAGACTTAGCCGCAAACTACTCTGAACTGTTTGATCCTCTGCAAATACCCTTACCATTAACATTGGCCCAGGCCCATTGACTTGAATCCTAGTTGTAGTAAGCCTTTTCTAAATTGCCCTGCCTATCACTTGTTGGTGTTGTTGATTTTGAATAACCTTGTCTTTTCCTCCCTTTTAATTTTCTGGAGTGCCATTTTGCTCACACTTCATTTTGAGCTTAACTTGTCCAGAATTGCTTGGGGGTATTGTAGTGTATTAAAATTGTGATTTTCTGCTGCTTTTTAATAGTTAACTGTTTTATAACTGATGGTGTAAATAAATGTATATTCTTTTACTCAGAAACTTTGAATCAGTGTTTGTTTGAACCATAGTAATTGCTGTCCTTTGTGTAACTTCTTGTACTGCTTACTTTACTCTTGAGATAAGTCTGGCTGCTCAGCCATCGCTACCACTTTACTGTGTAGTACAGGCTTGTACCAAAGTGAAATTGTACTTACACTTGTAGTCTTAATTGTGTGGGGTGTTCCCAAAGGGTACTGCATATGATTCTGCCTAACACTTGTTGAAAAAGTCAATGAAACTTCCCTCCCTGCGATCCCCATCTGCTTCACTGTCCTTCTCTTGTTAAACTGACATCTTGGAACTGTTATTTCCTCGTGTCCTTTGCCTCGCTCAAAGTGTACTCTCGTGCTCCATCTTTTATCCGTGTGGGGAAGTGTAATGGAAGTCAGGTGTGCATGATGGTCAGTAATTGCCTGACCATGCCTTAACATTGTATTGGAACACATCAGTTATACGGCTCAGGTGTTAGTCTGTTTTCTCACATAGCGGGCTGTCTGTGAGAAAGTGTTTTTGTTGAAAACGGTGGAGGGGGGTTATGTTCCCAAATATCCTACCTGGTAGGATGGGTAAAGGTGGTACAGGAAACGGGATACCACATCTCACCATCCGGTGTCCCACTCTCCGAAGACCCCTCATCCAGTTGATCCTCCTGCACTTGTCCACCCCCAGGAACTGGATCCAAAAGCGATGGCCGTGTCCTGGACACCTGGATGACAGATCCCCGGGGACTAGTTGGTGAGACACCTTCTGCTTCCCCACAAACCCCAAGAGTTCCCTGCAGGAGGTTGTTGCCTCCAAAAGGCTGTGAAAGATACGTGGAGAAGGCCTGGTCCCAAACAAGAAGGCTGTATTGTGTTTCAAGGAAGCAAACAACCCTCCCGGTGAACAGCAGTGTTGGGGAGGTGAGGTCAAGCCTGTGGTACTAACCTTGACTCAAAAACTGAATGACAGTACAGAAAAGAAAGAAACGCACACAGCCTGTGAATTTACAAGAGATGTGAGAAATCAGTGTGTGCTGAAGAAAGATTGTGTGGATGAGACGCGAAGAAAGGCAGACCTGTGAATGAACCTTGAAGTAACGACAGCTGTAAAGACAGCGATACTGACTAACGGAGTGGTCTGGCGAAAGGAAGAAGCCCCCTCAAAAGTCTCTGTGAAAGGTGAAAAGCTTAGAGCGATAAAGTGAATAAACTGTAAAAGTGAGGTGATTGAAAATGACCCTGAGAAAAGGGAAGAGTAAAAAGGTGAACATTGAACTGTGGTGCATCCTACAGTGAATTACCCAGACCAGGAAGCACTGGGGAAAATAAAAGAGGAGTGTAAATTGAAAGCTGGAAAGTCGAAGTGGTCCTGCGTAGGTCTGTAGAAAAAAGCCACACACATTCAAAAGTCTTCGACATCAGGAAACGGTCCGAGCCCGACTGAGGGGGACTAAGATTTAATAAGTGAGGGGAAGGGAACCCTTAAAGGAAGTGAAATAAGCTTGGGGAAGGGAACCCCTGCAAGTGTTTTGTTTTGCATCAAGAGGTCAGAGCCGACTGAGGGAGACCTACATGAACCTTTGCTTTGAGAGGTCTGAGCAGAACAGAGGGGGACCGATGAGCACTGTTGGTAAAACTGTGTTTTGGAAAGTAAGACTTTAACGTGGAAGGCCAGGCAGGCCTCGATCCAAGTCTTGAACTGCCTTTTGTATTAAGGGTCTGAGCCAGAGTGTATCATCTTGCCTACAGGTACTGCCTTACTCCGTGCTGTCCAACGTGGGGAGGAGTGGAGATTCAGCCACATTTATTCTTTATATTTTGAGCACTAACTTTCATTTACGTACATATTCTCCTTTTCACACTTTTTGTGCAAGATATAGGGCAGTCATTATGATTCGTTAGTATGTTATGGTATGTTATGTTAACAGTATTTATAGAGCGCACGATCGCCAGAGGCATCTTGGTGCTAAAGAGTGAGACAACATGAGCTGTGAGCAACATTGCCTAGAAAAGATGGGTTTTCACAACCTTCCTAAAAGCTAAGTAGTTCGTGATTTTCCTGATACAGAGGGGGAGGTCATTCCATAGGATGGTAGCTGTCATGGAGAAGGCCCGGCGTCTCACGCGTACCCGTTTATAGCTAGGAACTACCAGACGTTGGCCAGGGCGGAGTGTAAGCTACGCTTAGGAGAATACCGGGTAAACCTAGCTTGAAGATATTCGGCACCCTTATCGTGGAGGACCCAATGAACTATGCAAAGAGATTTAAAGTTGGCCTGCTGGGCCACTGGAAGCCAGTGAAGACCTCGAAGCACGAGCGAAATATGAGCACCATACATAGGGGGTGCCGGTAGCAACACATACGGCTAGATTCTGCAACCATGGCAGCCGCTGAGTCACTCCTTTAGGTTGAGCAAAATACAAGGAGTCGCAGTAGTCTATGCGGGATAGAACCATAGCCGTCACCACTGGAGGTCTTAGTGCGGCAGGGATCATGAGTAGCACTTTCCTTAAGATCTTCAGCTGGAAGTGACTGGCTTGACAGACCGCAGTGACTTGCTTATCCATCGATAATGAAGTAGATCGAATGGCTCCAAGATTTTTGACCTTGTCAACTGGTACCGGAAGAGAGCCCAGGGATGATGGCCAAAAAGAGGACACCCAGAGAGTGGAATCGGGGGGGGGGCAACCCACCACCATCACCTCAGTTTTGTCTACGTTCAGTTTCAGCCAACTGAAGTTCATCCACTCACCCACGGCAGCCAGACACTTCCTCAGGCACGACGACACCTCAGTCTGATCAAGGTCTAAACAGATCAGGATCTGGGTGTCATCAGCGTACAAGCAGCATCTGACGCTAAAGGAGTGGATCAAACAAACAAGGGGCCAGATGTAAATATTAAACAGAATAGGAGACGAAGAGGATCCTTGAGGGACTCCACAACTGAGGTGACAGGGAACAGAGAGAAAAGGGGGCATAGAGAGAGTCTGAGTCCGATCCGCCAGGAATGAGGTGAACCAGGCCAGTACTTGACCCGATATGCCCAACCGGGCAAGGCGGGTCAACAGGATGGAGTGGTCGACCGTGTTGAAAGCCACTGACAGATCTAACAGAATCAGGGCCCCCACTCCTCCTGCATCGACCAGCCTGGACATGTCGTCCTGGGCGGCGACCAGAACACTCTCAGTGGCCCTGCCAGGTCGAAAACCAGACTGGACCGGATCCAACAGAAGAGAGGATTCAAGAAATGTAGAGAACAGAGGGGACACCAGTGATTCAAGAAGTTTGGATAGAAGTTGAAGGAGAGAGATAGGGCGGAAATTAGAAGGAACAGTGGATCTAAGGAGGGCTTTTTTAGGAGGAGAATCACCCTCGCAGCTTTCAGTTCCTGTGGAACCAGCCCGGATTGACAGGAGTCATTGATAGCCGCAGTGATCTCAGGGAGGAGGTCAGGAGAGATCTCTTTCATGACTCAGAGTGGAATAGCGTCAGAGGGGGAGCAGGATTTCATTTTATGGATAGCTGCCGAAATTGCCTCTTCATTAAACCTCGGAAAGATGGACCAGCTGTTCATAATAAGGTTGGAAGGAGTAGCCGGAAGAGTGTGATTTATAACCGCTGGAGGGGCTGCAGTGATAGTCATCCCAATATTTTGCCGAATGGTATCGATCTTTTTTATGAAATATTGCGACAAGGAATCACATAACTCCTGGGTCGGACTAACCTTAGGAGTAAGTTTCTCAGAAGAATAAAGAGCCATAACTGCTGAAAATAGAGCCCTAGGTTGACATAGTGCTGACTCAATTTCAGAGGTATGATAAGAAATTTTAGCCGCTTTAATGGCAGCCGAGTAGGCTCAAGAGCAGGTTTTATAATGGGCTTTTTGACTAGGATCGTACACTGTCTGCCATTTTCGTTCAGCCTGTCTCAGTTTAAGCCGGGTGTCCTTCAGATGCTCAGTGAACCACGGCTCTGAGGGCAGCCTCCGGGATTGAATCAGGCGTAAAGGGGCAGCTACATTCGTGGCCTCTAGAAGAGCTAGAGAGAGAAGGGACAGTGAAGGCACTGTAGCAGTGCTGCACTTGGCATGGATAGCTGTCACCATGCTTTGAATATCTGCAGTGCGCCACGAGAGTTGCCAGGTTTTACTCCTGGAGATCGTGTGGGATCTACCCATGCCTTCCAAAGTGCAGGAGACCAGGAAGTGATCAGCCCATAGTATGGGTTCCACTGACTGCACGGTCAGAAGTGATTCTTTCACAAAGATCAAGTCTAACATATTGCCTAATTTATGGGTAGAGCTTTTCACATGTTGGTGTAAATCAAGGTCTAACAAGCTATTAGCAAATAGATTGACAGCTGGTGGTCTGGGAAGGCCATTTAGATTTGACAAACGACTAGAACTGTTTTATTTATTATTTGATGGTCGCTACTACTCCCATCTTAGCTATACAGCAGAGTAGGAGTTTCTCCAACACCATTGAAAATTCAATAAAGGTTTTACAAATTGTACCTTTTGTGTCAGGGCCATACTTTTGATACCATGCCTCCCTTACAGATCGCAAACTGCGAAGAGAGCTGCTGCTGCTATTTCTCGCACGTGCAGAGACGAATCATATGTACAAGTGATGTCCAGCTGCGAGTGTTTTCTTTTGTTTCACATTTGTCCTGTAACTACCATACGATTAGGAGATCTCTGGTACTTTAAAAGATTATGGAACTAACATTTTAGCACAATATTTTGGCAGTTCAGTAAAACGTATAACAACTTGGATGTTGCTTGATTTTACAACTGGAATAGCAAACTTTCTGCACATTAAATAGTCTGAAATGCATTTGTGTGTGTGCAATGCCTCCTAGTGGCTAGAAAAAATATATTTTCAATGAAATCAGGAGCAATTCAAGCAATGTGTAGGGACAATTCTATATTTCTTTTCTTATTAGCATCATCGTTTTCATGTTTCGGCAAAGTGAATGAGTGGAAGCCATTTCTGAGAGCGTTGAAAGTCTTACCAGGAAAGGCATAGAACACAACAGAAGATAATGGCTACAAAAAGATGATCTAAGGATTAAACTAAATTCTTGGGGGCCAGATAACAGACATTTTTCAACTTATGTCTAACAAGCATTGCCAAATCCAATCGTTTTGTGTTTGTAACAGACATGGGAAGGAGGACCTGCAAGAAGACGAAAAACAGGAAAGAGTGTAGGTGATGATTCGGGAAGAGAGGCAGCAAGATTTATCATATCATATCATTGACATTGCAGAGAAGACCAAGCCTGGTCTGGTGTATGGGTTGAAAGAGCTTTATTTTAGTGATCACTGTAGAGAAAAATCAAATATTTCAGTGGCTTGGGTAGCCTGTGTCTCTCTGCAACCAATCTCCTTCCCTCCTGCTGTCCCGCCTTCTCCCTCTTCCCTTTTACTCCATGTTCTCTCCTCCCACTGCCCCCTTCTCTTTCCTTTCCCATCCACTTTTTACCTCTTCCGTCCCTCTTTTTCCTCTCCTGTCCCTCTTTTCCCTCTCTCCTCTCCTTCCCTCTCAATCATCTCCCCCTCCTGCCCCATTCTCGCTCTCCTGCCCTTTCATCTTCTCCTCCCCCATTCTTCTCCCTTACCCCTGGCCCCTCTCCCCGCTTCTACCGCTCGCCCCCTCTCCCTAACCACTCATGTCACCTTTTCTCTATCTCGCCTCTTGCCTTTCCTCCCTCTGCTCTCCACCACCTCCCTCTCATCTACCCCCTTCTCCCTTCCCATCCACTCCATTACAAAAGGACTACTGCTCTAAAGGAATACAGGAATGAGTAGTTTCTAAACTCCTAGTCAGCCTGACAGTACTACTAAACCTGCAGTGATATTAATCAAAGGTGGAAAAGGAACAACATAAACGGTACACCACCTTTGCCTCTTGATGTTGGAATGGGGTGAGGGTAGGCTCTACTCTTCATGAGAGCTGCGAGCCAGCAAGGAAGCAGCCAAAACAGCAATGGTACTGTGGTACCAAAATAAAAAATGACAAAAGTTCTATAAAAATAGTTGTCTTTACTTAAACCACGGGGGGTGCACGTACCAGTTGCGCAAGTAATGTGGTGACGTTGACCATGATGTGGAGGGTGATATCAGGGGTGGGGACGTCATTGATATATGATATTATATGGTATTTATAATGCCCGTATACACCAGTGTTTCAAGGCGCAAAACGTGGTGCTGCTTGAATAAGGGGACACAGAAGCAGGCACAGCGCGATAAGTCCCGTGGTGGAACACAATGAAGGGTGGGTGATTTGGGCATAGTAAGGGGTAGATTTATAGAGCGGGCCCCGGATGGGGGTCCAAGGGGTCGTATTTATTTTATTGTGCATTTGTAGGGCGCTTATACAGCAATACATTGTGTTTCAAAGCGCCCACACAGCAAAGGGAGGGAATATGGGACAAAAGCAGTAGAATACAAAAAGAACAGTATAGGGGTGGTCCTACTAGGCCTTGTGAGTATTCAAATCGTTCAAGCGCAGTGAGAGAGAGAGGGAGAGGGGGGGATAAGTTCTGAGGAGATTGGGGCAACAAACAGCCATGGGGTGAGTTGCCGGGTACCGGTGAAGTGTTAGGCAAGGGTTGCATAGAGAAGAATGGTCATCTGCCAATACAAAGTGCAGTTCTGTGAGTGAACACAGACCATTGGGTGGCCAAGGGCAAGTGCTCGGAGCGGTAGGGGTTGCAGGTGATTGGTGAGATGGCCATGACCCAGTTGGACACGAGGGCCAAGCCACCAATCTCAGTGACTGAGGGTTTTAGCACGGGAAGGGAAGGAGGAGGTGTAGAGGAAAGTCTTAAGGCGCTTCTGGAATTTGAGGAGCTCTGGCTCAAGACGGAGAGGCTGTTCCAGAGGAGGAAGCCAGCCAAAGAAAGATTTGCCTCCAGCTCGCTGCTTAGAAAAGAGCTTGACACACACAGTGAATTGGAGCCGGAAGAACGCAACGACCTGAAGGGAGAGTATTTGGTGCGAGCAGATTGTTTGGTCCCTGGCCCCAGACAGCCTTATGGATGATGCAGAGGGATTTGAATTTGATCCTTGCAGCAAACAGGAGCCAATGGAGAGATTTTAAGGCTGGAGAGAAACGGTCCCTGGGCTTGAGGCCAACGATAAGTATTGCAGCCCTATCCTGAGTAAGTTGTTGAGGTAGGAGAGAGGAAGAGGGTAGGTTAAGGCAAGGCTGTTGCAGTAGTCCAGCCTAGAGACTACCAGGGATCTAGAGACAATGAGCTTCTGGGGAAAGGTGATGAAAGGAAGGATGCCCCTAAGGAGGTGGAGTTGGAGTTGGAAATTGGCCTTCTTGGCAAGGTCCATGATGTGAGGGAGGAAGAAAAGAGAAGAGTAGAAGAGGACTATGAGGTTTCTGGCTTCAGTAGAAGCAGGTGGGGGTATGGAGGGAGGCCAGAGAGAAGGGAGGAAGGAGGGAGCAGGAATCCAGATAGGAAGGATCTCAGTCTTGCTGGCGTTGAAGCCGAGGTCGTTAGAAGCACATCAGGACTGGATAGCAGAGCGGCAGTCAGGAATGGTGAAGGAAGTAGCAGGAGGGTCAGAGGGAAGTTTGAAGAAGAGTTGGGTGTCATCTGCATAACACTGGAAGTGGGGTGATTAAGTAGAAAAAGGGTGTGCAAGTGGGGCGAGATAGACATTAAAGAGCCAGGGTGAGAGGTTGTAGCCCTGGTTAACGCCACAGGTAGAGATAGATGTGGGAGAGAATAAAGAGCCCAGGCTCACCTAAGAGGGACGGTCGGTGGGGAAGGAGGTCAGCCAGTCCAGTGCCCGCTCCATGATACCAAGGGTATCAGAGTCTTTTTATGAGGATGGAGTGGTTGACCGTGTCAAATCAAGAGGAGAGATCAAGTAGAATGAGAACAGCAGAAGAGTTGGAGACTAGAGATGCAAGCAATTCTTCATGGGAATACAGGAGAGCAGTTTCCGTGCCTCTGGATTCTCGGAATCCAGACTGATGGTCGTGTAGGCAACCAACCAGCTCAGTATGTAGAGTCAGTTGTGGGCGGACCCATTTTTCAAGCAGTTACCCCAAGGACAGGGGTGATAGAGATGGGGCGATAGTTGGCCGGACATGAGGGGTCTGCAGAAGGCTTTTTTAGGAGGGAGCGCACAAGAGAGTTCTTCAGGGAAGAAGTGAAGGACCCAGGGGCAAGTGAGTGATTTCAGAAATCAGTAAGTGCTGGAGCAAGGGAGTCAATGTTGTTGTTAATAGTCACGGAAGAACAGCGTAGGACCTGTTTGGAAGAGACCCTCAGAGAGGACAACACTAGAGACCTCCTCTGATGTGATAGGGGAGAAGGAGGAGAGGAAGGCATATGAATGATGGGAGCCCAAGGGTGGAAGGGGGATGGTAGTGGGGGCAGGGGAGAGGGTGAGGAGAGAGTGCTCAGGATGTCTTGAGTTTTAGAAGTGAAGTGGGTGGCCACTGCAATACAGAGGGTCTGAGAGGGAAGAGGAGTGGTGGAGACTGGAGAGAATGGCTAGTTCCTTGCAGATTTTAAAGAGTACAGGCGTGTTGTTAGATGCACCAGAGATGCAAGCCTGGATGTGGGCTCTCTTCTTGGACTGACTAGAGAGACGATAATGCCTTTGGAGAAGGGCACAGGCCTGTTTGTCAGATGGTGAGCTTGAGGTCTGCCTCCACAGTTCTGCACTTGCACTTTAGGGCTTCAAAATAAGAGTCATACCATGTGTTCGGCTTGGAGGCATGCTTCAGGCGAATCCTCATGACCATGGCAAGGATATCGAGAGTGTTAGTGATGGCGAGGTGGAGGTTGCTAAGAGCAGCATCAGAGGTAAAGTCTGCAGTGGGAGGTGAGGAGGGGATGAAGGTAGATGCGAAGGCCGCAGCTGACACTCGTTTCATCGGCAGAATGTCAGAGAACGAGGTTGGCAGAGCTGTGGGAGGTGAGGTCATGGTAGGGGGGCTTTTAAACAATATGTGAACAGTAAAGAAGCCATTTTCTTTGGAGAGCATTTCTTGCAGACAGCTCATAATAAAAGAGCTGCAGGCCTTTGTGTGACAAGCAGTATGTATTTCTTTCACATTCAACAGAAACAGTGTGTAGAAATATTGCACGGCTGAAGTTTCCCAGGAGAACGCAGCTCCAGCAAAGTCACTCCAAGAGACACTTTCAAGGCCAATGTGCTAGGCACCTGGGTGGACGAGGGGAGAGAAATAGAAATTAAAAACAGTTCATTAAACCCCAGCGACGTTGTGGTATCTTTTTTTCATTCTACACTTGGTGGTAATGCATGAGAAGGGAGCTGGGTGGCCAGAGCAATGTGGTAGGGGTTATGGGGCACGGGGAGAGGTTTTGTTGTCGCTAGGGTGCAACATTGTACAGTGTCTTTGCTGATGTCTGCGGGGCACAGTACGATGTCCATTCATCAACATGCATTTATTTTGATGGTTTGTTGAATTTTTATCTCAAAAAACCCATCGAAAAAAATTGTGGGCTGTCAGGAAGAGTACATAGAGGGTTGGGTGGTTGGTAATATGGTTAGATCAATGGGGGGTTGGAGGGAACCCCCACGAAAATAAAAAATAAACACATTTTCGATGAAAAAGAAAATCAGCAAAAAAAACATCAAAAAAAAGAATGTTGATAAATGAACATACAACCCGGGGCACATCATTGGTCAGACTCAGTGGCCCTCATTTCAAGCTTGCCGGTCCAGAAACAATGGTGCTGGTAAGCTTACCGGCACCATTTTTTACGAACAGGCAAACTACTAGTCTGCGGGCGGGTGCCGTACCGCACACCAGGGTCAGACCTGGCAGGCAGAAAAACGGCACCCGCCCGCAGAATTTCATGGAAGCACCGGCATCGTTATTATCGGTACCGGTACTTCCGTGATCCTCATTCTCTATGGGACTCCACAGGAATGGGGGGGGGGGGAATCAACATTTTACCAGCACCTGACTTGCCGGACCGGCGGGGCTGTAATGCCCTGGAGATTCCGGCAAGTCAGGCTGTGGTAAACTATTACGGTTCTGGTGGCTACCTGCTGGTTTTACCGGCACGGTTTCCACCGGACCCGTGATGAGGGCCAGTGTGAATGTCTCGCCCCTTGCCATCTCAAGCCATTTTGTATATTGGGAACTGCCAACTAATGGTAAACAACTGTTTTGGACTGATCAGCACAATTGCGTAATTGAGGGGCAGTGTGGGAAGGTTCTTGATGTCATGAGGGGTGTTAATGTGATTTTTTGCCAAAGAAACCTTCTACCCAATCAGTCTCACTTATAATATACATGCATGTAGGGGACAGATGTAGTTCCATCAATTAGCTCCTATGACCCTGCCCTGAAAATGTAACTAAAATGTTGTATGATCATTTTGTAATTTGGGTATAAAATGGTTAGCCACAGTGGGCGGCGTTGACAGCTCATTTCATTCAGTTCAGTTCCATGGGGCCGCCTGACCCGTACTCCCCAGCTGTTTGGGTCCAAAACATTTGTGTTACTTCTTGCTTGGTGTACGCTCCTTGTTGGATTGGTTTTTGTTCCAATGATTACTTTTAACTGAGGTCCCCTGGTACAAAACCACAGGGACAAAACCACTGTGTATGCCTTTTATATCTTCTTGGGTGCTTCCAATGGATTGAATCAGAGTTAAAGCAGTTGAGTCTATGCGATGCAGTCCGGTGATGTGATGTGGGTTTTCACCAGTGATAGGTATTGTGCATCTTATACAAAAAGGAAATGGCGCATGCCCCCAGCAGCCCAGGGTTATAAAACCTTTGTTCACAATGTTGGCATTAGGCAGTGCCAGTATGGAGGCCAGCAGATCAAGTGCTCTGACTTTGCTCTACCATCTTATGTGCCTTTCCTGTCTTCAGCACTACCACACTCTGCCCATGAATGATGGCTGCCTGTGTTTCTTCTGATCGCTGCAGGTTTCTAGTTTGGCTCGTGCTACTGATTCACTCACACTCCTCCCCATTGCCATGTTGTCACAGATGGCACAAGAGTCACTCCAAGTCTCAAAGATGGTTCAAAGGATTTTATTGACGTCCGTCTCTCTCTCTCCTGGAGGTCAGCACATATTGTATTGTGCCTCCCAAATATGCTGTTTTGATTCAGACTGCATCCGACATGCTCACTCTCATCCTCTTCGTTCCCTGCTCTTTCATCTTATCCACTATGCCTGACACTTCCCTACATTCGCCTGTCCCTCCGAAGTTCACACGCATCCCGGGTCTTGCTGCCACCCTTTAATATTGCTCTTCTCTTCACCACCCCTGCACGCACGCACGCACGCACGCACGCACGCACACACACACACACACACACACACACACTTTAGCCAATCCATCACCTGCTCCAAAAAAGCATATCTACAGTCAACTGTTCCCGCCTCCATCCTGATGGTTTCTTCCCAACCAGGTATGTGCATTGCAAAGGTATAAGTAGTGGGGCAAGAGACTATTTCACCAGATGGGTGAAACTGCTGTACAGTAAACCCATAGCAATAGTCAAAGTGAACGGCACACCCTCTGACACATTAAGATTAGTAAGGAGAACAAGTCAAGGTTGCCCCATCCACCCCCCATTACCAAGGCTATTCGCAATAATACTCGAGCCACTGGTGGAATGGTTATGCCGGGATCAGGTTGAAAGGGTTATAAATGGCCAGTGGGAAACAAAAAAGAGACTATTGCTCTAAACAGACAACACCTTATTATACCTGACTAACCCGGAGAGATCCAAACCCAAGGCAGTGACTATATTAGAGGAATTTGGGAGATTCGTGGGTCTGACGATAAATGGGGAAAGAGCTAAACTCTATCCAATGAATTTGGAGGGTGTGGGGGCAGGAGGAGGACAGTACGGGGACAATTTCTGCTGCAGAAAAAACAGGATTCACCTACAGAGGTATATTCATACAGAAGGATAACATCTTTAACCAATGGAACCTTAATAGGGCCATCAAACGCTATATATTGGCACTAAGCACTGGGGCACCTTATGCTCTTGATAATGGGAAGAGCAGCTTTGTACAAGGTGATCACACTTCCCAGACACTTATATATAGCCAACACGCCCAAGACCGTTATCGAACAGTGAATTCAAGCAGATGGACAGAATCCTGAGGGAATTCTTGTGGCCGAACAAAACACCTGGGAGTAGGGCTGGAAACGCTATATAATTCATAATGGGAGGGTGGGATCGGACTCCAGAACGTAAAATTATACTACTTGGCCTCCCACCTCACCATAATGAACGAGTGGAAATACCTTTGGGGCAAAAAGTTGACACAGACTTGCAACCTCTAGGGAGTACTGGCTGTAAAAACATTTATACTAATGGGTAACACGGATGGAAATTCCACAAGGCACTAAGGCGGTTGGAACAGCTTGGGCGAGGTGATTCTTGGGTTGGAACAAGCAGCTTACACAGCGTCCCCACTTATGGGAGAATGCTTTAATGAAAGGGGTACAACATTTGAAGTGGGTGGGTGAATGCAGAGGAATAGGTATTACCACAGTGGGGGTTGTGGTTCAGCCTCCCATTATGAAATCCTTTCTGGACTTAAGAGCGGAGCAAGGCCTTGAAAAACACAATTTGTACAAATACTTGCAGTAAAGACATGCACGGACAACACACATTGGGGGTGAAAGGAAGAGCTGCCACAGGCCTCACCACTTGAAAGGAACATACTGGATGGAAAGATCACCTCAAGACAAGAATGATCCATTTACAAGTCATTATCCGTTCACTCCACCAAGGAACCAGATGACTTAAAACATAGTTGGGAAAAAGTCCTGAGGAAGAAAGAGAACGGTGACGGAAGAGTGGCTCTGCAACACTCTAGAGCAGTAGCCCAAAGCAGTAAGATGAATACTGATACAATTCTCCACAGAACCTTCTACTTCAGCAAAAGATTGACAATGGCGGGAAGAGAAGGGGCGGGCACATGCCAAAATGCACCACAGGTAGAGAGGGTTGTTCAATCCCATGGTTTGGGATTGTCCAAAAATACAGTGGTTTTGTGGAAAAGGAGGGGTGCCTAGAGAGGCCTCTAGAGTTAGAGCCCAAATGTGCATTCATGGGAATTTGGCCAAACACAGAGATGAATATAGACCACAAGATATTCTTGAACATAGCCTTAGCAATAGCAAAAAGGGCCATAGCAACACATTGGATTCACACTGCTGGATTCGGGCTCTGATGTGCCTACATTAAAAAGGTACTTGGGAGTGTGGTTTGTTTTTATTCTGAATTACATTAGCCCATTATCGGTAGACCAGCTCAGCCTCGCCCTCACTCTGGGAACCAATGGAGGATGCAGCAGAGTAGATGTTCTACCCATTGCACGTTTGGAAAGGTCAGCATAGGTTACAAAACCAAGCACCTGGCCATTGTTAGACATCATGAGGCCATTAAAGGATTGGTGAATAGCAGTTAAGTGAGCCAGCAAATCATGTTACCTATTACAAGTAACTGTTTATTTGGGCAATGTTGTGCCGGAGGACCCACTCTGCTATATGTGCACTGCTAGAGTGGAGTCTTCTTTGTGGTTAATGCTTTTTCCTTTACTTCTGCTATCAAAGGTGAACTGGGCTCTTGGTAGGCCGAGTAATATGTGATGAACATTACGCACTGTAATTGAGATGTCAAGCTGCTGAAATCCAATGGGGGAAAGCTTTTATTAACAAAAGCAACTATACACTTGTGCCTCCACATTCATATGGTATCACCTACTGGAAGTTTGGAGATCATTCAGATAGACATTTTTTAAGAAAAATATTATTTGTACATATTATATTTTCAACTTGATACACAATGCAGTAGGACAATAACAGCATAACAAAAGCACTGGAATATTGAATTTCCACCTACTACTTTGCCACTCCTCCGTTTGGATTTCTTTTTTTCCATGTTCCATTCAACGTGGAAGGCACAACCCCTATTCTTTCTGTTGGGTTTTCCTGGTCATATCTATTAGAATCTCAGGATTGCTGACACCAGAGAGGGAAAACATGTACTGCATATTCTGAAGCCTGCAATTCTTGAAAGAAGATCAGGATCTGTGATAGTTGGAGATGCAAGACGGAATGCATCAAAATAAGAAGCTTATTTAGTGGGGCGTGGGGAGGTAATTTCCTCCATAGCCGTTTTCATACCTGGGATGAGAGTAAATGTTCGAGTTCTATAGCACACTTCCCGACAGTTATAATCCAGATTGCAATTTAAATGGTAAAGAAAGAAGAGGAACAAATACCCCATTTTATATGGACAATGCTGTAAAGTAAAAATAGGCAGTTTTCAGTAAGAGCGAAACAATAAACTACATTTATTTTACTTTTTTTCTTTACAAAATGATATTTTGTCAAACCGTATATATTAAAAATGTGTTTTTCAGAAAACAAACCCTACTCTCCCCCAAACAAGCCCCCTTTGTTATGCAGTTCCCCATTTCCGTACTTTCAAAACAGGGGACCCTGCCCTCCCTTTTGCTGCCCTCTAACAAGCAAACACCCTTCCAACAATCCTCTTCAGCTCCAAGCAATAGCCGACTTTACCTCAGAGAGGTTTACTTTTGATTTTTTTTTAAATGTCCTTAAAGTCAGACTATTTTCTTTCCATTTTTTGCTTATTTCCAATAAAAGTGATTTCTACGACTTCATTTTACTGTGTTATTTTAACTGTGTACTGCATTTCCTTGGATGGTCAACGTCGAACCACGAAACTAATTCGACATCTAAGCACCACAAGGTTTATTTTGCACAATTCAAAATGAGGCACTGAATAAGAAAGAAGGGGAATGATTTCTTTACCGACAATGAAATTGAATGTGGGCGTGTGAATAAAGTAGGTCAGTGGCTGCACAACCACCTTGTAATTGTAGCACAGATCACAGTCACCGATATTGCTGTGAGATTTGTAGTGGATGATGGTGGGAGGTGTTAGGAAAGATTTCCCTTTTAGACAACTTTCCCTCCATATTCTTTGGACACCCAAAAGCTTTGCTTTTGAACATGTCCTGAAGCCTTCAGCTTCACTTCCCTAGCCGGTTGGCGAGTTTGTCATGGCAAAACTGATCAGTCTTTCAGACTATCAGCAGTCGGAAACTATGTTTCCCCTTTGTCTTTTTACTTTTTACCTGTTTGGGTAACTTTTTAAACAGTGCACACAGCATCTTACAATGCAGTGCAGTGGGGATACTTTTGTAATCACATTAGTCTTTTACACTGGGGATTTTGGTTACTTTGATATGGGCCTAAAGACAAGCTGGTGGCAGCTGTTACATTTTTACAATGCATGCAGTATGTTTAGTGTGCACAATTGTACTTACCACATCTTGCTACTAAACGTGGCAGTTCCCTAAAAGGGCCGTGCCACAAGATATTTTTCTTCTTCTTTGGCCATAATGTTTCTTGGCCTTCTTCCTGCCTTCTCAGGTCAGGAAATCCCTAATATGGTCATACATTTGTTTGTTTCCTTCTTTATTTGTATGGCGCACCGAACCCTCAGGTAACTGGGCGCAAAGGTTACAAGTTTACTTTAAGCTTCAAGTTAAAGATATTACAGATGGGAAAATACGTAGGTACAAAACAGAAATAAGAGCGAATAGGTATTACAGCTGATGAAATGAGTGGGAAATGAGTGGGAAAGAGAATAGGGTGTGGGAGATACAGGACAACAAATACAGTAAAAGACATGGAAATGCATACATCAGTGAAAGGTGCAATCAAATGTCAGTATGGCCGTGGGTAAGGAGAGAACTATATTTCATAATAGGTATTCGGTAGTAGAGTGTCATTTGTCATTGGCTCTCAACCAGTTTAAGGTGTTTCGTCTGAAACCAAGGAAGGATTGATTTTCCCTTAAGGTAAGTGGTAGTGCATTCCATGTCTGGGCAGCCTCGACAGGAAAGCTACTTCCTCCAGATTCTTTTAGTTTAAATCTAGGTATGCCGAGGCAGGAGGAGTTGGTAGTTCTGGTAGGGCGAAAGGTAGGTTTCCTGACTATTCTCTCAGCTAGGTATGAAGGAGCGGCATTATTGACGCATTTGAAAGCGAGGAAGGCTGTTTTAAGTAGGATTCTGTCATTGATGGATAGCCAGCGGTTGTGTCTCCTGAACTCTGAAATATGCTCTCTATTAGGGATACTTAGTGCAGTTCTAAGCGCATTGTTCGGTAAAGTTTGAATTTTATTCAAAATGCACTTACTTGCACCTATGTATAAAGCATTGCTTGAGTATGAGGGCGTTGGCTAGGATAATGCAGCTTTTTTAGAAAGGAAGGGTCTTCAGGCCCTGATTAGCTTACAGGTGTAGGCTGTTGCTGATGCCATAGTATTGACTTGTTTGCTCAAGGTTAATGCTGAGTCAAGGTAAAAGCCTAAGGTTTTTACTTCTTTTACGACCTTAATTACGTTTCCATCAATATTAAAGGCAGTGTAGTTGGTGCTCAGTTTTTTCAGATTGGCGACGGTTCCAAGTATCAAAAGCTCGGTTTTGGAATATGAGCTTCCATTTCTCTTAAAATCATGAATAATTCCATTGTACTAGAGCTTGCTTTGGAGATCATTTCATTGTACGTTTCTTTTTTCGTACAGATTATTTCTTTTTTATAATTGGCAGCAGAGTTAGTTAGGTTAGTCTTATTTTCTTCAGATGGATGGTGGCACCAAATGGCTTCCAATTTTCTTTTTTCTGATCTAAGAATTTTTAGTTGTGGTGTGAACCAGGCGTTCAAATGAGCCCTAGGTTTGCCATTACGCATTTTGAGAGGTGCTATGATGTCTAGCGCTTTGGTCATAGAACTATTATAGGCCTTGACTAGGGTATCGGGATCGGTGGCACACGGTAGTAAGTTAAGAGAAGGGATGATCAGTGGTAGTAACTTATCCGCCGTAATATTTCTTTTATTCCTTGTTGAGATGGGTGGTGCTAAGGGCATATCATTGGACACACGAATATTTATTGCTAAGGTGAATACAATCAAGAGGAGATCTGCCCAGACTTGAGGAGTAATGGAAGTGATAGAAGTTTCACAGTTCAGGTCAGCCACTCAGTCCAGGATTCTACCTTTGACGTGGGTTGGTTGTGTCAATCTTTGGGTGAATCCCTGTTCTAAAAGTGTGTTGGAGACTGCCTGGGCATGTTTGTCGGTAGGATCGTTATAGCCGAGGATGAAATCCCCCAACAGTAATATCTGTGAGGAGCGTTTGGTATTCTCCGATAGAATTAAAGAGATATCCTCCTCAAAGGTACCGATAGGTCCCGGAGGTCTGTACACTAGATGGATTGTTAACGTACGTGAATTGGACATAGGTACTTTAGCTGTGAGGATTTCGCAGGATTTGACTATTGGTGATTGGACCAATCTTATGGCCAGGTTAGATTTGGAGATAAGGGCAATGCCTCCTCCTCTGTGTCAGCTCTGTCAACTCTGAGGATTTGGTACTTGTCGGGCAGCTAAGTGCAACCACGACTCTGTAATCGCTAAGAAGTCAAGGTTGTCCATTGAGATCAGGTCTGCTATTTCAGTGGCATGTGCCACTTGGGATCTGGTATTTATTAGGGCTCCTAACAAATTGGTGGAAATTTTAGGTTCCTGGATGTTAGCAGGTTTGGTCTTGCTTATTTTAGCCTTTGAGTGGTTGTTGATTTTAGGCTTCAAAGTATTAGAGATGACAGCATTGTTTAATCTGTGGGACAAGTTAGCCTGGAGGGCATTTTTTTGGTGTGGTAAGGTAGATTAGATAGGCTGCTAGAGCGTGGCTCATGGAGGCATGATAGTCTAGCACAGAGTCTTATTTCTTAAGGAAAGTGGACAAGGTATGTTAGCAGGAGTTATAGTGGAGTTTATGAGGGCATGTGGTGGAGGCAGGCATGGCCTTAATTTAGTCACCTGCGTAAAATACATTTTGTTGGTCATAGACACAAATTGCTGGTCTGTAGGACGAGTGATTAAAGGATAGTTCCGGGACTTTTTTTTTATTGTCCCTACGGTTCTGCCATGTGTTTTTAAGCATAAATCGGTAGATCGTAGAAAACTTTCCTCTGGACCATACCCGACTTTTCGTCCATTAACGCACTCGAAATCAGCCGCCATTTTCTGATAATCCTCTCACTTGCCGCATCGCCCTGGCTCACCTGCTTTTGCGGCACTAAATCAAATCCCCCGCCCCTGAGCCTGACATCAGCAGACGCGTACCGCCCATTTCCCAACGCCAAAGCACGTTTCGTGTCAACAATCGCTGCGCCTCAGCTAATGACGTATCGACATGGAAATGGCAGGACGCCTCTTTCCTCAATAAGTATAAACACACCGTTTCACAACACACAGCAGCAGATTTTCGATTCCATTATTCTCTCTGTGTTACTTTGAGTATTCTGTGACTCGTTTCTGTGCTCTGGTCAGCTACCTTCGCCACTTCTAGGCCTTGTGAACACCTGTACCATCTCTGTAAATTATTTTACTTTCTTTACCACACAATGGCTACAATAATGCCGTATATGTACGAGCCCGAGTACACCGAGGAAGAACTACTGGAAAGGCAAGCACGCGAAAACGATGGGGATTCGGACGGCAGTTGGGAGGACCAGTCAACGGATGAAGAGCCTGGACCATGTCGCATGGACGGCGTCTCCACCTGGTGCACGTGCAATCGGTGCGAGCTAATGCCAACTGAGGAGAACTGCTGCTGCTGTGAAAATTCCGGGTGCTTGGCCTACATTTCGGAAGGCGAGCCAAGTCCGCAATGCATCACCGAGCTGCCAGAGTTCAGGGAAGCCTGCCTCTCACGGACCGTGTTGAGGATGATGATGGTGCTTATGCACGAACTTCGCGGCACTGTTCGTCCGCGTAATCCGAGTAACGAGTAAGTATACTCTGGTTTTGATGTCAGTGATGCCACTACTATGTCATGGTCGTCTCCCACATATAAAATTACATCTACATATCATTCGAATGCATGTAAATTGGGTCCATATTGTGCATTTTCTAGATAGAATTTTTTTCAAAGCAGAATGATAAGAAAGTTTTGTCATTTTAATACAGTTTGCATCTTTCATTTTCACAGGTGGTACAGGCTGGTGGCCTATCGTTGCTTCACTTGGTGGCTTCACGGGAGGCTCGGACACCGCGTTCGGAGAGTAATACCTGCCTGTGCGGTACTTGCCATTAGACAACATTTCCCAAGCGACAGTGGACAATACCGCGGATTTTCCCTGGATGTGCTGCAACCGGAACTTTACAATGTGTAATGTTTATTATTTATGTTCAATTGAAATTAAGATCTAAAATAAAACCCAACATATATTTTAACAATGGTTGTTTTCATTTTTTAAATGAATCTAGTGTGTCTCCATTGAATAGTCTTCCTGTGCCTTGTCTTGTCACACCACATGTCTCCGGCCAGCATCCTCCCTCACGCTGGCCGCCCACCTTCAATCCACATAACCTTTGCACCCATATATTCTCCTGGGAGGGTGAGGTATTTATAAAGTCACCCCACTGCCTTCCATGTACTAGATCCTGCAGCCTGCCTCTTACATGCAGTTAGATGGCCTCTCCTTGGTGAGGCCCTGCGGCAAACGAGTCTTGTCTGCACGACCACCGCCCCAATCCACCCCCCGCCCTATCAAAGGCAGTTCGCACCGGGGTACTTGTGCTGGCAAGTGGAGCTGTCAGGGAGCGATAAAGGCCAAGAGGTGCCAAAGACCATGTACACTTCAAAGTGGTCTATAGAGCATGGGTTGTTGTTCCCATGTCTACCTCCAGACCCCGTGTCTCCTGCCAAGCATCCCCCCTCACGCTGGACGGCCCCCTGCAATCCACATAAGCGTGTCTCCATTCACGAGTCTTCCTGTGTCTTGTCTGCACGACCAGCGCCCCAATCCACCCCCCGCCCTATCAAAGGCAGTTCGCACCGGGGTACTTGTGCTGCCAAGTGGAGCTGTCAGGGAGCGATAAAGGCCAAGAGGTGCCAAAGACCATGTACACTTCAAAGTGGTCTATAGAGCATGGGTTGTTGTTCCCATGTCTACCTCCAGACCCCGTGTCTCCTGCCAAGCATCCCCCCTCACGCTGGACGGCCCCCTGCAAGCCACATAAGCGTGTCTCCATTCACGAGTCTTCCTGTGTCTTGTCTGCACGACCAGCGCCCCAATCCACCCCCCGCCCTATCAAAGGCAGTTCGCACCGGGGTACTTGTACTGCCAAGTGGAGCTGTCAGGGAGCGATAAAGGCCAAGAGGTGCCAAAGACCATGTACACTTCAAAGTGGTCTATAGAGCATGGGTTGTTGTTCCCATGTCTACCTCCAGACCCCGTGTCTCCTGCCAAGCATCCCCCTTCACGCTGGACGGCACCCTGCAATCCGCATAATGCCACGACATATAGACGTCATTCATTCACAAACACACCCCTGTTTCGAATTCTTTATAACCCACTTCATATTTCTAATGAGCACTTCTTTGCGCTTTGCTAGTCAACCCGTGAAGGTGCTGGTTATCTGCTCTTCGTCTCTGTGAACTTCCGTGACCACTCTGAGGAAACTCCTCAGTTTGCAACCGGTGAACTGCTCCCTGTTGTACGACAAGAAAGTACTCTGATCCCTGCATCTAACTGTTTGTTCGTCAAGGTAAGGCCATGTACCATAATCATTTTGCGTCCAATTTCTTTTTGTTCAAGACAGTACATGCAAGGAACTAGTCACATGTTCTGAGTTTACATTGGTATTCATAGAGAATTGTTGATCTTTACTTTTCAGAACTTTCCACAATGCCTGCCTGTTCCATTGGCGGTTGCCCTTCGAAGACCCATAATAAATCTGAAGGTACTATAATGCATGTTTTCCCTAAGACAATAGATCAGATAAGAGAATGGGTCCGATATTGCGGATATCCACCGTCTGAGCTTGAAAGTAGAGTCCTAGAAGTCTTTGCGGACAAGAGGGGTGATCGATACCGCATCTGCAGCAGGCACTTTAGCTCAGACATGTACTCCACATCATTGCTAATAAAGAAGAACACACCGCGAGTGAGGCGAAAATTGCTCTCAAACGCTATTCCCACTCTATTCGTCCACATCCCTCCACTGGTGAGTCAAGTTTACGTATTTATCTCTCGGCCTTGCGGTAGTGTGTAGCATTAGCTAACAATAATTTCCCCATTTATGTATCCACTCAATATGAAGGCGGAAGATTCTCCATCCGTGTCGTTATTGCAGTCATCAGCCACTTCAAGCGCCTATCGGGTAATCTTACTTGGCTATTCTGCCACTGACTTTTTTTAGGCATGTAAATCAATAGTTTTAATTTATCGTGTAATTATTTTACCTAATGGTACACCCTTGTACTCGTCCTCTAGTCTTTGTTTTCAGTTATAATTATTGTTATCCAAAATAATGCAAGTACTGTCTTTCAGGGAGATGCTGAGGAGTCCAACGTATTGACGACAACCGTTGATGTCACTCAGATGCTCGAGGTACGTTTCCGGACAGTTCCATCGATGGAGATCATCAGATCTTGCATTCTTGTAGCGTGATTGTTACACACAATGTTTCTTTCGTTTTTAGCCATTGATGTGTCCTTCTGTCGTCGCCCTCCTATGTGTCTTCTTTTTTCAATATTGTGTTCATTACTAATGAAAGTCCTACGTTTCAGGGAGTCGATGGAGCATTAGTCCAAGAAGAAGGGGGAGCATGCAGTTACGGGTCGGCGCAACAGCTTGCAGAAGTGTGCACCGCAGTTACATCGTCCCTTGATGTTCTTATGCATTTCGAGGTATGGATACTGACAGTTCGATCAAGCGAAATCATATGACGTGATTACATCCGCTATACTTCCTTCTTTATTAACGCAAGTACTATGTTTCAGGGAGATGACGGACCTTCTTCTACAAGAACATCACCCCTAGTAGTTGATGCAGATCTCTGGGTGGTGACACTTCCAACGATCGAGCAAATCGAATCATATTTACATATCCATTATTTATTTTAGACAACTGATCATTTGTGCAGGTCTATTTAGATGAGCCGTTGACGCCTGCACAAAGTTTCTGTTCTTTTTATCAAAATAGAAAACCATACTAATGCAATTACTGTGTTTCAGGGAGTCACTGAAGCATCATCTTCAATATTATCATCAATGGAAGTCTATGAGGAGCCCGAGGTATGGATCTTGACAGTTCCATCTAACTAGATCAACAATGCGTGAATAATTGTCGTTTGAATGTTCTACACAAAGCGTTCATTCGTGTTTTGCTATTGAGATGTACGTGGGTATTGGTCCCCAAGTACATTTTGTGTTTTCGATATTATTATACATACTAATGAAAGTTCTATGTTTCAGGGAGTCGATGGAGCGTCAGTGCGTGATGGATGTGCTTATCATGAAAATATAGTCGTTGCAGCGCAAGAGGAAGTGGAGACATGCACACACGAGTCGGAGCAACAGCGTCCTGATGTTGAAGTTCGAGGCAAGAAAGTTTCAAAGAAAAGAAAGCAAAAGAAGGTTAGTGTCCTGGTCACTATATTATGTTGTTTTTCACTGTTAATAGTTCAATACTGTAAGTTGTGTTTAAACTGAACATCCCTTTTCCAATCTGTCCTCTAGTTGCGAGTGGGTGTACGAACTAGATCTACACAGACAGTGAAGCGAACGAGAGATGTTGCTTGTCAAACCTTTTGGCAGGGACTTGAGACTGGAGATGCATCGTACCAATGGGAAGAATATGAAGTGATTGACAACGGAGCTATACCACATCCAGCCATTGATAGTGAATGTCCTCCTGGTAGTTCGGATGCAGTCGGAGATCAGTTCACAGAATCCACACCCGCAAAAACTAAGACCGCGAGAAAGTTGAAGAAATTGTCTTATTCACCCATCGCCGGAGAAGGAACAGATGTTGCAATGGAAGAGAATGAAGTGGACGACAATGAAACACCATCAATATCACTGAACATAGCGGAAGACGATATCATAGATTCTACCTTTCATGTGAGTGACATGTCCTCAACGTTACAGGCCGAACCAGCTGGGATGCAGAGTGACAGTATAAGGAAAGAGGCCAAATTCATTGTATTCGATAGTTGTTTGATTGATATTATTATTCGGATGAAATGTGGGCATTCGGTTGGTGGGGAAGTATGTGGGGAGCCATTGATTAATGTGACTCGTGCAATTCGAGGCACTAACCTTAAAATACATGCCACCTGTACAAAATATCATCCTTTCTCATGGTCTGCACAACCCATGCTGGGGCAACTGCCAGCAGGCAATCTACTTTGTGCAGCGGCTGCACTTTTTAGTGGTTCAAGTTTTAAAAAGTTAGAGTCTTTCTTTCAGTTTGTGGGAATCCATTTCATTGCGAAAACTCAGTTCTACAAATACCAAACCGATGATCTATTTCCAGCCATTAGCGAAGCTTGGAGAATGGAAAAAATGTCTATTGATAGTACATTCGCGGGCAAACGGTTCAGGCTAGCCGGTGATGGACAGTGCGACAGCCCAGGATTTTCAGCCAAGTACTGCACCTACCACTTTCAGGACATGGAAAGTAAGAAAATTGTGAGTTCGGTGGTCGTGCAGGTGTCACAAAGTACATCCTCAGTGGCCATGGAGAAAGTTGGCTTTGTAGCATCATTGCAAGAACTACAATCGCGGGGAATGGTGATCGACCTGATAGCCACGGACAGACACGTTTCAATTGGCAAGACAATGAGAGAAGAGTACAAAAATATAAATCACCAATTTGACGTTTGGCATCTTGCAAAAACAATCAATAAAAAAATGTCTGCTGCAGGTAAAAAAAAAGAAACGCAAGGTATTTCACAGTGGTCCAAGTCAATCAGCAACCATCTTTGGTGGAGCTCAAAAACATGTGGAGGGTCGTTGGAAATTCTACTGGAAAAATGGCGGTCAGTAATGCTACACTGTACAAACGTTCACCGTTGGAACACAAACCAACATTTCCACAATTGTGAACATGGCCATTTGTCCACAGAGGAGGCACGGAAGAAGAAGTGGTTGATTCCTTCATCACCCACTCACAAAGCCATTGAAAAGATTGTATTTGATAAAACTATAACAAGAGATTTGAGGGGAATTCTGCCACACAGGAGATTTGGAGGTGTTCCACAATATGTGCCTAAAGTACAGGCCAAAACGATTGCATTTTGGCATGGAGGGCATGATAAATCGGACTCTTCTAGCGGTCTTGGCACATAACCATAATGTTGGACGTCAACAAAGTAGGACGACCGGAACTTTAGGGACGCTTCGCTACAATAAGGCCTTCACTAAAAGAAGTAAACAATGGGTGATCAAACCAGTGTTTGAGGATATGCAATATGAGTTTATTGAGAGACTTATTGTTGACGTCCTAGATAGGCACATAAATGGAGTTGTGAACGAACCTGTGCAGGGGACAACTGCATTGCCACCCAACATTGCCTCTGTTCCATGTCCACCTAAAGAAGAGCTCATTGAGAAATACACATCACGGTTTAAATGATTGTAATTTGATTGTCTGTTCTCTCGAGTCTCCTCATGTCGCAGGCCCAGTGAATATGTGTATCTATGTAATGTGTAAATTAAAGTGATTGCTCAGTGTACATGCAATGTGTCTATCCAACCTTGTTCATCTGCGCATTAAATTAAACCAAACAGTATTATAAATCATTTTTCAAAAAATATAGAATGTCTCCGTATTTATGGTTCTCTGGGGCTGCAAAGCACGCAGACAAAATGCAAAAATGGAGTGTAAATTTCAAGTCCTGTGAGATGGCCTTACACTGAATGTAGCTAAATAGGAATGTGCGCTCGTTCAAAGTGAAGGTCAGCTGCTTTGATTTTTTGCTCGGGTGCCGGAATGGCCCACGACTCAGTATAAGGTTGTATTGTTATTTGACCTTGACAGGCCGGGACCATCCCGAAAGACTTCTTTTTGGGGGTGTGGGGCAATAACGTAAGAAACGATAATGAAGCCATTTCATGTTCGTTCATTAGAAGAAATAACGTCGGCATAGAAGGAGTGGTATTTCGGGGCTGCCCTACGCACAGACACAATGGAAAATGCAAATATAATGTAAGTAACTCTTTAGATGATTTTATACCGCAATTTAATTACTATACAGTAGCTTTAAAGACGGGTTAAGTTGTACTTGTTCGTTCTATGTGGCATATTGTTTTGTACCGCCACTATCTTGAGGAGAACCATCTCCTTTTACGGAAGCACCTCAAAACCTTCCTCTTTGCTTCTGCTTTCTCTCTCCCTCTCCCCTGCTACAACTGGTCCACTGTCTGCGACCTCGGTCCTGGGCCCTTCCACTCTCCACCTGCACTGCCTCCCTGTCAACCCCTGCACTGGGGGACTGTCTCAGTATCCTACAGCCACCCCTTGATGTATAATACCCAGTTGCACTGTCCTAGCTATGAAATAATTTCCCGACCTAATATATGAAATGAATAATTTTAATAAAGATCTGATGGTGAGACTAATTTCATTTTTTATGTTTTTCAAACAGGTACATCATGCATTACTGCATGTGTCACGAGTACCAGACACTGGCGGATGGTTTTTTTAACCGCCAGTTGCTTCTCCGCGTGAACAACGTTACCACCCTGACCATTTTATGGGACGATCGCCAAGTACAAGTATGCCCTTACGCGGTACTAACGGCTAGATGCAACATACAGACCGTTGTGGTGGCCTAGTGCCTCGTTGTTGGAACAGCCATGCGATTATCAGTGCGACCGAAGAGCTTATTTTATCGTAAACCAACACCCTGTGTACTGCACACGAACATCGTTTGCCTCAAGACGAACTATTTTGGATCGAGAGCAAAGAAAAATGCAAATCCCAGAATATTCTCTAAACATTTGATGTCGAATAAATGTACTTTGCCAAATGTACAATCTTGCCGTTTGCTTTTAAACCACAGTTTCATATTCCGAATTGTGGCGCTGTATTGTGAGATGATCTAAGACCCTGTGTAGAGCAAAGGAACATTGCGTGCCTCACAACGAACTTTTTGGAACGTGAGCAAATAAAAATGAAAATCGCTGAATATTCTCAAAACATTTGATGTCAAATAAATGTACTTTACCAAATTTACAATCTTGAAGTTTAATTTAAAAGTACAGTTTCATATTCCCGATTGTGGCGCGCTGTGTTGTGTGAGCTCATCTGTGTTGATTTCCGGGTTCTGTGTGGAGTCGCGTAGAAGACGCCTGGGCGCGTTTGCCTACGCAGCTCAGTCACGTCACGGATAGAGGCGGGGAATATGAATGTTTTGATAAAGTCTGTTTCAGGGGCGGGGGATTTGATTTAGTGCCGCAAAAGCAGGTGAGCCAGGGCGATGCGGCAAGTGAGAGGATTATCAGAAAATGGCGGCTGATTTCGAGTGCGTTAATGGACGAAAAGTCGGGTATGGTCCATAGGAAAGTTTTCTACGATCTACCGATTTATGCTTAAAAACACATGGCCGAACCGTAGGGACAATAAAAAAAAAGTCCCGGAACTATCCTTTAAGGTCTGCTGAATGACTGCTAGTATGGCATACAGTGCTAATATCAGTTAGTCAGTCAGGGGATGCATATTTCAGATAAGGTATAACGGTCGTGGGCTGGAGAGAACCTTTCAAGAAATAGCAATTCTTCAATCAATATTGCAAGCGTGTCAGGCAGCACTAGCCAGTGGAAGCTTTTGCCCGGGAAAGCTGCTGTTTTCGTGGGCTAGTGCATGTCATGTGTGTGGACTCAGACAGTCGGTGGGACTGTCTGGTACCATTCCACAACCATGGTGCCTGAAAGTCTAGAGAGCATGCGCGAGTGAAACCCACAGTGGTCCCCGACAGGACCACTGCTGGCTGATTGATCGTCGCAGATCCTCACCATTGGTGTGCTGGGATTAGTCACAAGCTAGGATTTTGGATAAGAGGACTTGTGCAGCCATTACAGCAGATCAGCGTTGAAGCAAAGTGTCCTGTGTAGCCGTGCAGTCGACAGAAGACCTGTGGCCGACTCCTGAAGAGGCCTCACAACCTTTCCTGCAATTGCCCCGGTGAAACCCTACTGGAATACCTGATCTGAGAAGACCCTCAGTAGTGCTTTGATCCTTGGACTGGTGGGACAAACCAGTCTCAACGTCTTATCACGCTCCTGCAGTCCTGAGCCCAGAATCATTCCTGAACTACCCAGTGGACTGACCAGCTCTGAAGTGGGCTGGTGTGCCAGAAGTATCGCTGTTCTGCGTTTTCGCATTGGAACTTTGGTGGTCGACAGCTCGTGCTTCCTGTCAAGTCTCAGCTTCCCAGCATCAAGGGATCCTGCACGGGATGGACTTCTTCGACCGCAACTGGAGAGATGTCTGCTGTCGCTAGTGTGCAGTGAGTGACACTGGAGCCAGCTTTCTTCCGTCTGGTAGAGTCTCTGAAGAGTCCTGCATAGGTGCCTGCTGCACTTCTTCGTAGGAAAGGGTTGCATTCAGCTACTGGACCCGAACGGAAAGCTCCTTGCACCCGCAGCTCCTGGGTATCCTCTACTGGTGTCATGTCTCTGCATCTCTGCCTCTGGGTGGCACGGTCTGCAGACCTGCGTGGTGTTGTCTACCATTTCGAGAGAAGACCTTGAATCATTATTTGCAAGTTCTTTCCATACATCTGCATTTCCAAAACATGGACTTCAATTCCCATAATGTACCTGGAAAACCTGGCAGCCAAATTTGAAAACTCTTTTGGAATGCGTGTTGCATGCATATCGGTTTCACTGTGACTGGAAGCAAACACTCCTTTCAATGTAATGTAACATTCAAAATGACATGGCAATTATTGTGCTTTTGTTTCCATTCAAAAACTCCCGGTCTTTGTAAGCACTGGCTCCTCTTCCAAAGTGCATGACGGAGATTTCTTTTTAGCACACCTGTGAGTGCTTGTTTTCAGCCCAGCTTCACGATAGCTTTCCACCATGCTAGTACTGCTTATAAGCTGCCACACCCTCATGCTTCCTGGTTCTTGCATTGCATGCTGAACCTTGTGCAGCTGTGACTAATTTGGAATCTCTCCCTGCCTTGCTGACTTCTGCCTTGTGCTTTGCCTGCGACTCTTGCCTGCTCCTCTGCTGCCTGGCTCCAATTCTGAAAGCCTTGCAGGCTCTGTCCTGCACCCTCGTCCTGCTGCCAGTGTGTTTGCTAGTTGCCTTTGTGCTGCACCCTCCAGCAATTTATCAGTTTCTTATCCCGATTTCCTGTAGCACCCAGCACCTGTACTGTGTCCCTGCAGCTTTCCGTCTCTGTTACTTGTGCTATTTCCTGTCAGTCTCCTCTACTCCCTTCTCTGCAATTTCCTTGCTTTCAGGTCTATTTACTTACAAGCTTTACCTCATTAGTCAGTCTCTATTTTTGTACCATTTTCATTTTGTTCTAGTACAGTTTTCCAAAGTCATGCCTTGTATAGTTCATGTGTTTCAAGTCCAGTTTTCCAGCCTGCTTTTGTTACCTAGATTCAGTTACTGTGTACCAGTGGCCCTGCTCGGTTATCGTGTACCAGCGCCCTGCTCAGTTACCTTGTGACAGTACCCTGCTTGGTTACCTTGTACCAGTATCCTGCTCAGTTACCTTGTACATTACTGTTAATGTTAAAGGGCATTTGTACCACGCACTATCACCACCGGAGTGGTCCCCTGGTGCTCTGGCGGCTCTGAAAGAGGAAGAGAGGGTGAGTTATTGGGGGGGAAGCTGGAAAAATGCAAGAGAGCAGTGATGTGCTGTTCGCGGCATCAGCCCGGTGGGTCTGTTGGCTGGGCCTGGGGTGTTTGCGGCCGGTAGTCATCGTGTACTGTTGTGCGAGTCTATGTGTGTTTTTTGTTTTGTTGTTGCAATGTAGTGAAGTTTGTGCGGTTTGTTGTGCTGTAAATCTGTGGTTGTGTTTGGTTTGGAGTTTGAGAGGTGTATGCATAAGGGGTAATTGTTATTGGAATTGGTTAGTTGGCCTCTCTATCCTCAATTGAGGTGCTGGGCTTGTGTAGACTCCCCAGATGGTGTGTGGGAGCACCCCTGCGCCTTTGTCCTGATCTGGGCCCATTCTGCATTCAAGGTCCCGGTCACAACTGGCCCCAACCTCCACCAGCCTCCCTCACCACCCCATCTGTCCTCCCTTCCCACTCATACGGTCAGTGGACCTGCTAATGTCCACAACTCAGCTAGTGTGGTGATTGCCAATATCCCGACAATTCCACAACACCCTGGTACCTGGTAGCAACCAAGGGGCGAGTGAAGATGTTGGGTGGGATTGGCTGGGGTTGTGCACTCCATCTCCATGGGTGTCGCCCATGTTCCACTCTACCTGGTGTCACCCGTCCAGGTGCTGTGGGAGCTTTCCTGTCGGTTGTGGGGGCTGTCGGTGTCCTCTCCAGTTTAGTCATCCTTTTACCTTTCTGTTGTTTCGGTTTTCAGATTGAGTCTGTGGTGTTGAAGAGCCAGGTTTTCAGTAATTTCCTGAATTTTAGGTGATCTTTGGTGTTTCTTATTTCTTTTGGGATGTTGTTCCAGGTTTTTGCGAATAAGCAGTAGAACGAGGTGCCTCCAAGTATTTTCTTACGGTATGGTTTTAGTTCCAGGCGGATTTCGTTGCTTGACCTGAGGAGTCTCGTTGGCTTGTAGATTGTTATTTTCTTTTGTAGGAATTCTGCTCATTGTCCATCGATTGCCCTGTACGTTATGCACATTGTTTTGAAGGTGATGCAATGTTTTACTGGGAGCCAGTGTAGTGTTTTTAGGGCAGGAGTGATGTGGTCTCTTCTGGATAGTTTGAGGAGTAGTCTGGCTATTGTATTTTGGATCTGTTGTCGTTTCTTCAGGAGGTACTCTGGTATTCTGAGGTAGAGGCTGTTTGCATAGTCGATTCTTGACATGATGAGGTCGACGATGGTGAGTGTTTTGTGCGTGAAGGAGAGGAAAGGTAGGATTCTTCTTGCTGTGTGGCGACGAAATAAAATGTCTTGACTGTAGCATTTATTTGTGGTTCTAAGGTTAGGGTGTTGTCCATCAGGACTCCAAGATTGTTTACTACCTTAGATGGTGATGGTGTGGTTTCCATCTCCGTTGGCCAAGGGATGGCGGTTTCGTTCTCTTGGTCTTTGGATATGATCATGATTTCTGTCTTTCCTGGGTTGATTTTTAGGTTGTTGGCATTCATCCAGTCGAAGACATCTTTTAGACAGTCAATTAAGGTTGAATGATTGTCTTGGCGGTCTTTGATTTTGTAGATTATTTGAGTATCATCTGCGTAGTTGTAGCATGTAATGTATTTTTTGAAGATTCTGATAACTGGAGTCTGGTAGATGTTGAGGTACAGTGGTGATAGTGAGGATCCTTGTGGTACTCCACAGTCGTTAACTCGTGGGGTGGATTTGAAGGGTTTGAACCATACGGTTTCTGTTCTGTCGGCTAGGAATGATTTAGTTCAAAGTAGTGCTGTGTCTGTTATGCTTATGTCTTCTAGTCTTTTGGTTAGGGTGTCAGAGGTCGAGCAGAATCAGGGCTGAGGTTGTGTTTGAGTCTGCGTTAGTTTTTAGGTCGTCCCAGATGGATAGTAGTGCTGTTTCTGCTCCTCTTGCAGGTCTGAAACCGACTTGAGCTTGGTCTAGCAGGTGGTGTTTTTCTACGGGTCCTTGGGTTAGTTTATATACGTAGGTTTCCAGGAGTTTTGCCGGGTAGGGAATGTTTGAGATCGGCCTGTAGTTGGAGAGGTCTTCTACGTCGCCACTTGTGTTTTTCAGAAGTGGTTTGATATATGCCGATTTGAAGGTCCTACGTACAGTTCCTGTTGCTAGTGATCGATTTAGAAGGTTTCTGTAATATTCTGCTGGCGTTCCTTGTGCGAGGATTGATTTGTAGATGTCCGGGGGACAGGGATCCATGGGTGATCCAGCTTTCTCGCTGTGTTTTACCAGCATGCCTCTGCTGATATTTCAGGATAGTTTTTGAGTTTGTTGTGTGGTTCTGTGTTATGTTCGTTTGGTTTTATGTTGTGGTTGGTTGGTCTGTTTTGTATGGTTTGTCCGATGTCATTGATTTTTTTCTTGAAGTGGTCTGCCAGGTCGTTCCATAGTTTCTCTGCAGCCTGGTGGGTTTCTCATCTCTTTAATGATGTTAAACATTTATTTTTGTGCGTTGGTGTCAGTGGTGAGTCTGTCATCATAATGCCTTCTCTTCGCCTTTTGAATGTCCTTCTTGTATGCACGGATTTGTTTCTGGAACAGTGTTTTTTGTCTCGGTTGTATTCTTTCCTCCATTCCAGTTCCATCTTTTTGCTTTCCTTTTTCATGGTGGTTAATAGTGGGGTGAACCATTTGCCATTGCTCTTTTCTTTGATGGGGTGAATGGTTTTTCTGGGGCGATCTTGTCAATTGTGTCTGCGATCCATTTGTGTAGTAGCTCAGCTTTCCCGTCTAGGTCAGCTAGCTCTAGTTCTGTGGTTGAGGGTTTGGTTAACTCCAGTTGTTCGAATAGGTTGCTTTCTTTGTCGTGTTTCCAGTTTCTTTTAGTGGTGGTTGTGAGTTTAGGAGGTTGGACGCAGAGTTGAGTAGGCAGAGTGATCACGAATGGGATGACGAGATGGTCGCTCCACAGTATTTGTATTGGTGGTGCCGTGGTGATTACTTTTTGTTGAGGTGTAGGTTTCGGGGTGTCAGCATCTTCGAAGAGTTCTTCTAGGTTCTGTCTTCGGGTTTTGTTTTCATCAGGTTCGTCTTCCAGGAGTTGTGGGTGTCGATTGGAAGTTCCTCTTGCTTTGGTGATGTTAGGTGTTATCGCATCGGTTGTGTGTTTGTTGTTTCTAGTGTTGTTCATCCTTCTTCTGCGCACTTGTGTTAGATTGCTTGATGTTGCTGCTTCTAGCGTTGGGTTGGTTTGCTCTGGTGACCAGTTGTCAGCGAGGTATGGAGTTAAGTAGAGGGATTTGTCTCTTCTCTCAGTGTTGGTTCGATTTTTGCTCCTGTCTGTGGGGGGTGCTTTCTGTAGTTATGGTTCTTTGTTGTTGTTCCGGAGTGTTTGTTCTTTCTTCTCTTTTTTTTCCCCTCGGAATGGGTTGTTTGTGCGGCATTGTAGGATTGAGAGTTGTTTAGTCTTTCTTTGTTTGCTGATGTCCAGTTGGTTCTGCTTTGGTCTGGTTGTCTTGTGGTGTAGTACTGTCCGCTACCAGCTTGGGCTCTGTCTGTAGGTGGTATTCCGTCTGATGTTGTCGACTCGTTCAGTCGCTGTCTTGGGAAGGGTAGAGGAGGTGGTTAGCGGTTATATAGTTGGGTGTTATCAGTGACTCTCTTTAGTATCAGTCTCCCTGAACGTGGTTCACTGCGGTGAGCTAGCTTTGTGGGTTTAAGAAGGATATCCACTAGTTGAAGAGTAATGTTGAGGGGCGCAGCAAGGACTTACGCCTTATGAGGTGTGAGCCCCTAATCGGAGTGTCACTCCACAGTAATTCACTGGTGGGTTCCGTCTCACTTTAGAGTGAGTTGGTCAGTGAAATTTGAGAGACCAGTATGGTGGGAGAGAGGCCTATCAATGCAGTCTGAATGGTATGCAATGCAATTCGGACACAGAGCCCCTAATAGATTTGAGAGACCTGTATAGTGGGAGAGAGGCCTATCAATGCAATCCAAGTAAAATGGACTTGAGACCTGTATAGTTGGAGAGAGGTCTATCAATGCATTCTGAATGGCACACAATGCAATTTGGACACAGAGCCCCTAATAGATTTGAGAGACCTGTATAGTGGGAGAGAGGCCTATCAATGCAATCTTAGTATCACACAATGCAATTTGGACACACAACCCCTACTAGATCCGAGAGACCCGCACAGTGGGAGAGAGGCCTATCAGTGCAATCTAAGTATCACACAATGCAATTTGGACACAGAACCCCTACCAGATCCGAGAGACCCGCACAGTGGGAGAGAGGCCCATCAATGCAATCCAAGTATCACACAATGCAATTTGGACACAGAACCCCTGCTAAGTTTGAGAGACCTGTATAGAGGGAGAGAAGCCTAACAATGCAATCTGAATGGCACACAATGCAATTTGGACACAGAACCCCTACTAGATTTGAGAGACTTGTATAGTGGGAGAGTGGTCCACGGTCAGCAGGTTTGTTGGGTACCGTATTACATAGTTTGATTTGTCTTACTTGAGGGTGTGGGAGGGAGAGGGGAAATGGGGAATAAGCACAATGTGTCACGCTCACCTGATTCCCACGGAGGCGCAGGTCTGGCTTCGAGTGCTGATGCTTCTTCAATGGTGAAGCGCAGGACTCTGATGATGGACAGGAAGGGCCCATCTACTCTGGCTTTTCTGGCTCGCAGGAATATTCCCCTGTGCGTGAAAAGGGAGTATTACCTACTGACGGAATAATGCTCAAGCCTCCCACTCCCTTCCAACCCTCCTCGATACCCTTCCACGATTCCCCGTGAAGTCTCACCTTAGGGTCTGGAAGGATGAGTTCTCCATCCTGCTTCTGATGCAGGGGCGCGTTGAAACCCAGTTACTTCACTGGATTGAGGTTTGATGGGAGTTCAAAATAAGCTTGACTATTCAGGTGAGGCGCTGTAAAAGTTCTGTTGCAAGTTCAAAAGTTCAAGCTTAATAATAATGTTCATTGTCTTATTGCAGCAAGCGCTAATGCTTATGTCTTTTTCCCCTTAGGGGCCGGGGTTCGGAATGCCGGAGATATGGCGCCGACCCGAAGTGTAAGTTCTGGATGAACGTTCAGGTAATGTCTTTGCATTCGCTCATTCAATGTCTTTGTCTTTTTTCCCCATTGGGGCCGGGGTCCGGAATGCCAGGAAGCGGCAGGACCCGAAATGAAATGGGAATGACCCAACAGGTAAGTCTTAGAAGGAAACTGAGCTTTTCCTATTTCCCTTCCTTCTCTCACCTTGTTTTCTTGTTTTTTCTCTCTAGGCTCTGGGAAGTTAGTGCGGATCCGCATGATCGCTGCTGAAGATGGAGGCGCCCAGGAAAGGTGAGTGAAATGCAGCGCTGCAGCGATCGAAGCAAAATGCTTTTAAAATGATGTCTTCCCTTTCAGGATCGTCGGTGTGATGTCCCCGTGATGCAGCTTTAGCAGGTAAGGTCTTCTTTCTCTCCAATTCTCTCTTATCTCCCTTTGCAGGCAACCCAGGATGCTGACAGGCGTGGCTGAAGTCCAGATGCAGGAGCTGACACGGTGAGCATCCAGCTGCGAGGAGCAGAACAACGCGAAGCGTGAGTTGCTGATCGGGCGTGGTTTAAATAGCTTTGGAAGAAGTTCCAGGCATGTATCCTTCCACCGATCAGGTATGTATCCTTCCCCGACCACACCCAGGTGGAAAGTAGTCCCACAGGTAAAGTAGTTCCATTCAGGCCTCAAGAGGGCCTGGATGTAGCAGCATGGTCTGCATCAGGTAAGTGCACATTAAAACACTTGAACACATGTCTAGCTTTATGAGCCTGGCGCCTAAGGCGCCAGGACAGGGGTCCAACATGAGCCTGGCGCCTAAGGCGCCAGGACTGTGTCCAAAGGGCCCCAGCTTGGGCCGCTGGCACTTCCCTGGGGGGGAATGATGCCTGCCTCTGGGGTTGCTGGGTCGGACCTGGCTCCTTGGAGGTAGGCATCATGACACAATGTTTAACGTTGGTTTGCTAAGTAGCTAGGATTCTAGGGTAGAGTTGTAGCTCTCCCCTAACCCAGGCCACTCCTACCTTACTGGTCCTTGTAGTTGATGGTTGACGGCTGCCCAGTGGCTTCCCCTGCGGACAATTCCTGGAGCTGACCTTTGCCTTGGGGCCCTTCGCCGCAGGGCTGCACGGGCAGAGGACTGTTGTTGAGTTACCTCGAACCAGTATCCTGCTCAGTTACCTTGTACCAGTTCCGTGCTACATTGTTCTGCTTTCCAAGTTCCTGTTTTCCTGTTCTGAACTAGTTTCCCTTTTGGGGCTCTTAGTGTCTGTTAAGTGTTGTATGGTGTCTCCGCCCGTGCCTCTATGTATTCCTTTGGACAGATATTGGCTCCTATAACCTAGGAGTTAATTCCCGCCCCTTCCTTTTTCTCATTTTACTTGTAGTCTATAGTGCATTTTATGTAACAGGGCGTTGCATTCTGTTCCCACAGAAGACATCCATTGTACGGTCCAGCTGGACCCACACCTGCTGGTCTTGTGTACGTATACTCCTTGTTCATGCCTTAGGGACAAGATACAGAAGCCACTCTTGCTGCCCCCTTCGGTGGGCTTGTATGGTGTAGCACCTGTAAGAGTAACTTGCACAGAGGCATTAAGCATCCCTTATCTCTGTGGGTAGTCTCAATAACAATCTGTTTGTACACCCACAGTGGGATTCTGCATCGTTTGCCAAGTGTATGGCTCCCGTCACTTCTTAAACATCGAGGTCTGCCCTTTGTTTCTGTTCCGTTGTTCTGATTTACCTTGTCTGTTCATACTTCTGGTTTACCCTCTTGCTATTGATATTTTATTTGTATCGCGCTCATACACAAGTGTTTCAGAGCTGTATGCGTTTGCCTGTCCCCTTATATCAGCATAGCCACCCCAAACCTACCTGGGTGCCCTGTGTATCCCGTGAAAGACCCCTGAATACTAGATTAAAAAGTGGGAATACCTACCTTCATCGACTCCCAGTCGACCTGCCTAGTCACTTGGGACAATCAGAGTCAAGGTGGTGAGTAATCACAATCATTACAGTCACCCTGTTTCCCCTATAATAAACCTTAGAATAAACTTATGTTTATTCCATCGCTTCGCATTATAAACATTTGTTTGAAAAGCTGTTCTAAAAGATAGAAAAGGCATACTTACCTGTAATATTGTTGAGAAGTCTTCTGGAACATGTTTCACCACCACAATAACTCTTGCCCCCTCTCTCCTAGAAGAAGCTTTGTAACTTTTGGACACAAGGCCACATTCAACATAGGGATTGGACTTGCAAAGTTAGGGCATTATTCTTGTGAACTGGTTTTCCTTACTGCATCATTACTTGCCTTCCGTTCAGTTAAGTGAAATGTATGCATTTCTATATACATTTCTACAAACCTAAGGTGACTGTATATATGTTTGATTACTGAGTGTTGCGTGATGCTATTAGCTGATTGATTCATTTTTCTAATGTGTTTTTGGCCTATAATAGAGTGTTTTGTACTTACCTGTCTAAGTAGAATTATAGTGTGCTTCACTGTCTGGGCTCATTTTGGACCCCTAACCACACTAATTCACTTAGGAGACTAAGCCTTGACCACTCTCCACTCTTCGCTTGATTGGGGTTGTCTAACCTCTCAGAGTTCCCTTGTCCACTATAACTAGGGTGGCCTCCTGAAATCTGTCCACTAGGCTGATTTTAGAAATCCATCCTAACAGGTTTCAGAGAGCAGCAGCTTTGGTTACAGTTACAAAGATATTTTGGGCTGGACTTTCACTAGCTATCGGTCAAAAAAACAATTACTTCTATTATAGACCATTAGCTAAATCTCTTGACAAAATCCAAGATGATTTATTGGGACCAGATGCAAATATGTCTGGAACAAGTCCTCTCCCATAAAAATTTACCTTGAGGTCAGCAGTGGTAGGGATCTTCTCTTCAAGAAACATTTCACCAAGTAGTTCATCCGCATTTGCAACACATTCTATTAATTCATGACGACGATCTGTGGCCTCAGCTCGAAACCCTGGAGGGATCTCCTCAAATCTTATGTCCTCGCTGCAAAGATCACACACATTTTTAAAGTTCCAATATGTAGACTAGTCAAGTGAAAGTGTATATAACCAGGTAAGAATATTAGAGCTCAAGCAATGTCCAAAATATGGCATTATTGCTTGCAAAATCTTAAAATATGATACAATTTACAGTTCAAATATACAAATTCCAGTGCATTGTACCATCATATGAAACTGCTGCACCATTGGTAACAATTCTTCTATAAACCATGCCATCGATCTCTGCGTGTCACTACACCACACCATTGAAATGAATTTCAGAAGCTCTAAAGAAAACCAAAAAAATGCATCACCAACCCCCTCCTTCACAATGCCTAATGAAATAAATCAGCTATAAACCTTCACCTTACATCTTCATTATAAAACATACTAGAAATCCCCTGTTGACTGAGCCACCAAGGGGACTGGTTTGGCAACCTCTAGAATGATCTGCAATAAAACATGCACAGATCTAAATAACAGTTATCTTTTGTAAACTTTGAGATGCACCTCTTCAGCAATTACATCTCTGTTCCTCTCGGCAAAGGTACACTTACGTGGACTGCACGCCCAGAGGCAACCCTACAGAGACACCCCACCTTGCGGTGTGTGCAATAGAACTTGATTCATTTTAACATAGATCAGATGATCGTAAAAGCAGGAAGGGCACAGCTTGATGAATTTTCATCAGTGGGACAATGATTTATTATGCAAAAGTTGAATGCTTCCAGGTGTGTGCAAGTAGTTTGCCTAAAAACGTGATTTACAACAATCAAGTGTCATAGTTTAGTGTCATAGTTTAGTCTCCAAGTAGTTTCTAGTTCCAGCTCAATACTAGGTAAGAGAAAAGCAATTAGAGTGGAAGTTCAGTCTTTCCTTCAAACTACGATCTCCATAACCCCACTACCGTCACATGATGAAGGTGGGCTTTAAGATGTACTTTAAGTGGTTTCTGATATTTACTCTTGACAAAGGAGCCATATTTCAGTTATCTTTTTGAAAAAAAAACTATGGTTAGGTCTCTGTGAAGGTGTCAGAGTCCCCTCTCGACCATGTCTGTGGTGATTCATTGGGTTGGGAAAATGTTTTTTCCGGTGTGTGTAAGTACCCCTCCAAGTCTTAAGAGATTCCCAATCCGTTGCTAACTGTGTGGTATCCCATGTCGGATCCCAAAGTGCTCTCCTCACCTTTGCTAGCAATGAGATCTCCAATGTCAGGTTCCATGGAACCTCCCTTCCACCAGTGATGCAGCAACTCTTGCAATGGGGCGCACAAGGCGGGGGAGAGGGGGTTTACTTCCCCAGGCTTGCACGTCCCATTTCAGATGCAGGCTGGGGAACTGCAGGTTTAAATGTGCCTAAGGGCCGCTTCTGCACCATCGAACATTTATGCCTTCCTGGACGCTGTTTTGGAGGCGCTTCGGCTCCAACAGGCATGCCCTCAGGAACAAGGGAGCTCTCTCTTCCTTGTTGCTGTAATTCCGCACGGGAGTCAGAGGTCCTTGGTGAGAATGTCTGAACCGGAGCTGCAGGTAAGGAGATTCTTTTTTTGTAATATGCGTTTGTATGCATGCGAGTGTCTGTATCTGCAAGTGTGCGTGAGCGAATGGAGAAATAAATGAATACAATAATGCATTCTTCATTAAGTGAAATGGATGGATGGATGGATGTGTATTAATGCCTGCTTGTGTAACAGAAAGCAGGCTTGCCTCTGGGCGCAAGGAATGGAGGTGTATTAGGGGTGCTCAGGCTGCAATGTCATGTCCTGATACCACCCACCACACCCACACAGTGAGGGGAGTGTGCCAGGACATGCATGACATTACATGTGTTTTATGCCAATCAAGAGTAAAGCAAACATGAATCATGTTTGCTTTACAATTTATGCACACTTTGTTATTACGTGGCAAGACTGGCCTACGATGGTGGGCCAGTCTGGATATATTTTTTACTGTACCACAGTAAAACATTCATCTAGAGTGGCCCACCAACATAGACCCGTCTTGCCACGTAATAACAAAATGGGAATCAAGCGTCAAGCAAACATGAATATGTTTTTTCATGAGTTACCCAACAAAAGCAATTGCAAACTATGTGGCTAACTTAAAAAAAATAAAGAGTGCTGTAAAATGCACATTTTTAACCATTATCTAAAAGGTTTTCAGGGGGGGGGGGGGGGAGACCTCCAAACCTCTCCACCCCTCTGGGGTGTTTCAGGTTCTCTCTCTAGGCTCGATGGCTCCCACATATTTGGGGGAAACATTTATGCCCATCCGATTGAAAAATTCATCAGCTGCTACTGGTACTACCTGCAACATGTCAACACAAAACTAGAGAGAAAAGAGCCAGCTTTATATCATCTGGTTATTCAGAAATGCTAGCAACTCTTAAAACAAGGATGTAACTTTTACTGTGACTTCTGTATAGATAGTGCTGCTGTTCTCCACCTGGTAAGTGGCCGTTTTCTGTAGGTGCGCTTTGCTCATGTTCCAGCACCATATTTATTTAAAAAGGTTAACTTTTTCCCACTTGCCGTTCTGCAGCGTGCCGTCCCTTCCCCTGCCTCATTTGTTCCCTCTTCCTGTCTCCCAACCTGATTCCCACTCCTGCACCACTCCTGCGACCTGATTGGACCCAGGGCCCCATTTACGTCAGGATCACAGGGCTGCCCTCTGCCCGTGCAACCCCTGCGGCTAGGGGCCCGGAGGAAAAGGGCAGCTCCTGCAGTTGCAACTCCAGAGGGTGTTTTCCGGTGTTCACCATGGGAGCAGGCAGCGTAGCCATCAACCAGCAGCGATTGACAAAGTAAGAAGGTGTGGCCAGGGGGAACAGCCATCACTGCTCCCTATTTAACTGTTCCTCCCCTCTTATTGCTTCCAGGTAATTCTGGCAATCTGCTGTACATCACAGTTGTGTTATCCATATCTTGAATTAGGCAAACTGTCGTAACCAACCATGGAACTTGACCCCTCTAGGAAAGTCAATTCTGGGTGTTTTTGTATTGCTATTGTGTTTAAAAACTTGGTTTCTTCCATCCTTCTAGGAAAGTAGAATCTGGGTGTTTGGCCTTGCACGTACTTAAACTTAAGCGCCTGTCTTAACTTGCTTTGTCTCTGTGCATCCATTAGTGTCTCCCCTCCCGCGGTTAGCCAAACTTTAATTATGGGCCTCTATCATTTTCTGACGCTGTTGTTCCTCCACTCTGTTAAGTGGTGTGTTCCTTCTACTGTTGATTATTGTTGGGTTTCGCTTTTTTGACTAGGCTCTCTCCCCACTCTCTAGGGTACCATGCTGACAACTGTTGGTCACTGTTGATTACTGCTGGTACCACTGTGCCCACATCCCCCTTTCGCTGACAATCTCTGTTGTCCACCCCCCCCCCCCCGTCTTCCATCCATGTTGTTTGCTGCGGTCCCTTGTGGTGTGTTACCCACTTGTGCTTCTGGTGTGCCTCCTACTGTGTGAACCCTCTCACTAAGTCTGGGGTTCAAGAACAATATCCTGGTCTCCAACCCAGGCCTGCACATCGCTGATACCTACACCAGCGCTTCCCCCAGACAGATTATTTTTTTTCAATATGACTTTTTATTTGCATTTGTAAACAACAAAAGCTTCATTATTCTTTATGACATGCTGTTACAGTGAAACATGGCAACATGACCTCTACTGAGGTAAACAAGAACAGGGAGAAGAAGGAAAAGGAAAGAGGTTGTGGGGGGAGGGGAGTACTTCGGGGTGGTCCGGGAGAGGGGTCGCAGCATTCTTGGGTCAAAGTTACAGGGATCAAGTTCAGTGATTGCAATGGTTTTGGACCACCGTGTGCACAGATTGGGGGGGTCACTAGACTGTCAGTCCATTTTCGTCAGCCAACTGAGAGATGGGGGCTGTCTGGCCACTCCTGTGAATCTCTCCACAAAGTCCAGAAATGGGTCCCAGGTGCTGTGGAACTTGTTTTGGTTGCCCAGGCGGACAGCAGTGATTTTCTCAGCTGCAGCAATGTCCCAACTTTTACCCACCACAAAGGGATCGCTGGGCCCTCCTGAAGTTTCCACAGCTTGGCAACTGAGATCTTGGCTGCAGTCAGTAGGTGCGTGCAGAGGTCTGCCAGATTGTCTGTCATCGGGAACTGTCCTTCCCCCGTATCTCCCAGTAAAACAATCCCCGGGTCCTAAGGTATCGATAGGCCTGTGATCTGTCAGATCTGCTCCAAGACCTCTCTCCAGAACATCTCTGCTTTCGGGCACGACCATAAGAGGTGGAACAGCGTTCCTGTGTCCGCACAGCCCCTCCAACAGTGTGGCGGGATGGCAAGGTTGCATTTGTGAAGGATTTCCGGAGTAATGTAGCACCTATAGCAAACCTTGATGGCACCCTCTTTATTTGTCACACACTTGGAGCTCTTGTGGGTTCTCGCCCAGATGCGCTCCCAGCTGGTCCGGTCTAGTTCTCGGCCCAGATCCCTCTCCCACCGTTTCATGTAGGGCTCCTTGGATTCGGGGTCTACCCTGTCCAGCAGCCTGTACAGGGTCGAGATCTTCCCCCTGGGTGGGGTTGCCGTTAGTGTGCGCTCCAGCGTTGTGAGTTCTCTGTGCCCATGTGTCCTCATTGAGTCGTGTGACAGCCAATGTCGGAGTTGGGTGTAGCGAAACCTCTCGCCTTCCGGCACCTGGAATTTCCACTTGCAGTCCTCGAAGGTGAGTGGGGAGTCCCCTTCGTAGAAGTCCGCTACGTGTTTCAGGCTGCCTGCCAAGGCGTTTTGCGCTTGACCTGGGGTGAAGTCCGGGTTCTCCCAGACTGGAGAGAGTGGGCCCACTGTGCCCCTGCAGTTCCACCTCCTTGCCGCCTGCTTCCAGCTGCTTACCGTGTTCCTGGTAGTCGAGAGGGGCCCAGCGTTTGGGGGATGCTTAGGCCATGTGATGTGTGGGAGGGATCCCAGTGGGTGTTGGCTCCAGTCCTCCTCCAGCTGTAACCAGTGGGGTTTGTTGGTGCCCGGTTGCCACGAAAATGCTGCTGAGAGCTGGGTGGCTAAGCAGTACCTTTCGACTTCGGGGACTCCCAGGCCTCTGGCCCCGGGGCTCCTGAGTAAAACTTTCCTCGCCACCCGGGGCTTCTTGCCCCCCCAAAAAAAATTTAGCATATTTGCTTGTAGTTTCTGTATGGCAGTCTGGGGGCCAAGTTCATTTTAAGTGCCGTGATCCTCCCTAACCAGGATATGTCTTGATCTTGCCAGCGAGCCATGTCCATCTGCAAGTCCTTCAGCGGGGGCGGGAGGTTTAGTTTGTAGGTGCATTCGGCTAGCTTCGGTAGGCGGACGCCTAGGTAGTTAAGATGGGATCTAGCCCATGGGATTGGGAGGCAGGCCGATAGGGAATCCAGCATTGTTTTCAGAATGTTAATGCCCAGTGCTACGGACTTCGTGAGGTTGATCGAGAACCCGGAGGCTGCTTTCAAGCTGCTCAGCTCTTCCCATAGCGCTGTTAGAGATATGCTTGGCTGTGTTAGTGTCAGCAGCACGTCGTCCGCATATAGGGCTGCTTTATAGGTGTTGCTCTTGAACTTAAGACCCTGGATTACCGGGCTCTGTCGGATTCTGGAGGCGAACGGTTCCATCGACAGGGCAAAGATGAGAGGCGGCAGGGGGGCAGCCCTGGCGCATGCCCTTAGTGATTTCGATTCTGGGGGACATGGCGCAGTTGATTCCTAGGGTTGTAGTGGGGTGCTGGTAGTTTTTCACCGTGCATTTCAGGAATTTCGGCCTACTCCGTAATGGCGCAGCGTTTCCCTCATATAACCCCAGTCCAGCATGTCGAACACCTTGTGTGCGCCGAGTGAGGCTACCACTAATTCTCCTCCAGTTCTATTGGCTGTCTCAATGATATCTAAGGTGCGCCTGATGTTGTCCAAGGTGTTACGTCCGGGGATGAAGCCTGTTTGGTCCAGGTGGATGAGAACCGGGAGGAGCTTGGTGAGCCTGCGTGCCAGTAGCTTCGAGAAGATTTTGGAGCCCACGTTCATCAGAGTGATGGGGCGGTATGATGCGCAGAGTTCTAGGTTTGCTCTGAGTTTCGGGATCAGGACCGTGACTGATTCCTCTATGGAGGGGGTGGTGGAGCCAGTTTCCAGGAAGGTGTTGAAGAGTGAGGCTAGGTGGGGGGGCCATGATATAGTTATATTTCTTGTAGAATGGTGCAGACAGACCATCTCGGCCAGGTGCCGTGTTCTTCATGGAGCGGATCACTTCTGATACCTCCTCCGGAGATATAGGGTCTTCCAGGGTGTCGATCTGCGAATGGCGGGGCAGCCTTGGAATCGTTCGCAGATAGGCGGCGTGTGCTACTGCTTCTGTGGGCTTTCGTGTCATTACCTTCCTATGGTGCTCGGTCATGATGGTCAGCTTTTCGCGGTCCGAGCAGCGAGGTATCCCATCTTAGTCCTGTAGGACTGCAATGTTGTTTCTGGTGTGAACTTTCTTAAGCTTGTGCACGAGTAGGCGGTTGGCTTTATTGCTATTCAAATAGTAACACTGCTTCGTGTACGTCAAAGCTCGGGCTGTTCGGTCTGCCAGGTGCGTTTCCAGGACTACTTTAGCTTTGCGTAGTTCATTCCATGACCTTGTCGATTGGCGTCATTTGTGGTTTGCTTCTTTCTGCGTCACCTCTGTTTCCAGTTCCTCTAATTTGAGCTGGTGTCTGCGCCTGTGCGGCTGAGCAGTTCATGGCGACCCCTTGAATCACTGGCTTCATGGCATCCGACACCATAGCCTCCGTGGGTCCCTTGCCCACATTCTTTGTGAAATAGTTAGTCAGAGCTTCCAACAATTCCTGGCTGTCTGCTATGTCCTTGAGGAGGTAGTCCTGCAGCTTCCAGGCCCTATGTCGCGGTGTTGGTAGGCCCTTCGTCTGGAGCTATGCCATGACTGGGGCATGGTCGGAGATTACTCTTAGGCCGATGTGGATGTCCACGATGCGGGGGAACAGCGCGCTTGAGACAAGTAGGAGGTCTATTCTGGAAAGACCCTGTGGACATGTGAGAAGAAGGTGTAGTCGCGGGCTTTGTCGTTCGCCAGCCTCCAGGCGTCAATCGTTTCCGTCTCTCTTAGGAATTCCGCAAGCCCCAATGCCTTCGAGAAATCTGTACCAGTGGGCGGTAAGGTTTTGTCGATTGTTGGATCCAGGGTGAGATTGAAGTCGCCCCCCGATCAGCCGTTTGCCTTCGGCAAAAGACGATATTACTGGGAGAATCCTACGTAGAAAGCGCTCCTGGGCGTCGTTTGGGCAGTAAATTGCTACGATGGTTATTGGGAGTTCAACCAGGAGGCCCTTGATCATTAGGAACCTACCCTCGAGGTCCCGCTTGGCTGTGACCTTTGTCAGCGCTGCTGATTGGCTGAGCAGGATTGCCACCCCTCCTCTCTTCTGGCCGGAGGATGCAAAATATCTTTTAGGAAATCTTTGGTATCTGACTCACTGTTCGTATGCGGCCAGAAGGTGGGTTTCTTGTAGGAAAACTACATCCGCCTCTAGCTGGGTAAGGCGGTGTTCCACGGACTTCCGCTTCCTAGGGCAGTTAAGGCCCTGGACGTTCCAGGTGATCATGGTTAGGTTTTTTATGGGTGACCCCATTTTGAAATGGTTGGGTTGCAGCTGATGGGTGACGTTGTGTTCCACTTGCCACCGGCCTGTGCAGGCGGCTGTCGGTTGCGCTGGGTCCTGTGTTGGTAGTTTGTGTCCCCATCATCGTCCACCCCTCTTCCCCACCCTACGAATACAAAACTTGGTCAACTGGGCCAGCCTTCGACCAACGGGGGCTCCGGCTGGGCCAAAGCGATCCTCTGTAGGCGAGACCCTCAGGCCTCTGTTGCGTGGCGATAAAAGCTGTGTGTAAGGTTGAAGTGTTGTCTTACTTCAAAGGTTCGATGCATAGCATGCTTGTTGGCTCCGGGGGTCCTGAGCGTCGGTGCCACCCCGCTTTAGCCATTGTTGCTCGGGCATTTGCTTTTGGGTGGGGGTCCCCTGATTCTCCGACAGTGCCTCTCCAATCGCAACCAGGATCAGTTAGAGTCCTGCAGGTCTTCTTAGTCTTGGTCTGAGGGCGCGCTCTTGTTGTTTCCTTCCCCTGTGGTCGGGTTCAACAGTCTTTCCGCCTCGTGTATTTTGCGTATGTGGCAGATGCTCCTGTTCCAGGGGAAAATCAGGGCTGTAGGGAAGCCCCAGTGGTGCGATACACCCTTTTCCCTCGGCCATTCCGTGACTGGTTTCAGTGCTTTCCTTTTCAGGAGTGTGATGGAGGAAAGATCTTGGTATAGGGAAATAGAGGCGTCTCTGAACAGTATTCGCGGGGAGCTCCTGGACTCCCGCACAATTTCTTCCTTGACTTTGAAGTAGGATGTCCGGCGGGGCTGAGGAGTTGGGTTTAACTCTAGTTCTGTGGACCCTGTCAAGCACCAGGGTAGAGTCGTCCGGCAGGGTTATTATGAAGCTGAAGAGGTCGCTCACGTAATGTTCGAGGTCCGCCTCCGGAATGGATATGGGGATCCCTCACAGGAGTATGTTGTTGGGGCGGGAGCAGTTCTCCGAGTCGTCCTGCTTAAGTTCGAGTGCCTCGCAACGGGCTTCTAGCGCAGTCAGCCTCTCCGCCCCCTTCTCAATTTTGTAGCTCTGCTTGCACAGGATGGTTTCCGCCTCTGTTGTTCTCGTTTCCAGTTCCCCCACTCTCGCCTCCAGTACTGTGATGGTACTCTTTACCTCCTCGGTGCCCTTCTGGAACTCTTTAATGCTGCTAGGAGATCCTGGAGGTCCGATTTCGTGACCCCATGGGTCAAGGCCTCCCGGAGTGGCTCTGTGTGCGTATTTTCAGCATTAGTTTCCCCTTGGTCCAGGCGGTCCCCCCCTCCTGGGCCTATCTGGTGCAGGGGTGGATAGGAGAGCTGCAATGTCTGCTTGCTTGGTTCGTTTTTTAGACATGATGAGTTTAGGTCGGAGTCTCAGGCTGGGGTGCGGTGTGCTGAGGTCACGGAGGTTGGGGAGCCGGACTTACAGTTCCAGTCCTAGGGACGAAGAGCTCTGTAACTAATTAGCTTCCCGGACTCTCTGTCATTCCAGCATGTCGGGGAGCTGTGACCTGTCTGTGGGTATGTGGGTTGGTGACTCCAGGCACACCCCGGGAGAGGGTTGGGCAGGGCCTGCCCCTCGGGGGTTGTCCGGGTGCGGGGTGCATAGGCCCGCACCAGTGGTTTCTCTGGAGGACGGCCAGGATGACTTACTCCTGGCTGCACGGCGGGTGCTGTGTGCGGTTGTTGAAGTAGGGTACCCTCTGGGAATTTTGTTGACAAGGTGGCTCACTAACTCGGTTCCCAGGTCTGGCTGTGAGGTGCGACTTGGGGTTTGAAGGCGATAGGCCGCTCTGAGACCTGGGGTTAGCTGATGATGCCTGTCGCCTCAGAGTGTGAAGGCGTGGACCGCTTGCGTGGGAGGGTTCCCCCCCCCCGCTGTCTGGCTTTGTCCTGGCGACAGCCCCTCTCCCTCAGCGATCTGGTCTGCAAAGTCCCATAAACCCGTTGAGGTGGGGGGCAACGCTGTGGGGAGACTCAAGCCGCTTGTGCTGGTGGGTGGCTCCGGCGCCTGCCCGTATTCTGCCTGGCTTTTGGGCCGGCAGTGGGTGTCAGTGCGAGGGCTTGGTGATTTATTGACCAGGTGTTGGTGGCTTTGTCCCGGCAACAGCCCCTCTCCCTCAATGATCTATCATGCAGAGTTCCTTGCTCACGGGGGTTGGGTGTGCTCGTGGTGGGTCGCAGCTCTGGTGTGGTTACTATCATGATGGGGGCCCCCAGCGCCCCTTTTGCGCTCAGCTGGACAGTCTCTTCTTCTCCCCCTGAGGAGGGAGTTCTATGAGGGGGTTATGGCTTTGTTTCAGTCTAAGGGGGGACGGCGGGGGCTCAGGGCCGCTCTCACCTTCACTGCGCTGTGCCTTCCCGAGTTGCTGTGTCCGGGTCTGATCCGTTTGCTGCCGGCTGCCCCCTCTCGCCTCCTGCTGCATGGCGTGTACTCCGGAGCGTTGTTGCTGGTCCCCGGGCCGCACCGTAGCTGGGTGTTGCAGGCCCGCGAGGCCGCAAACCGTGCTGTTGCTAGTTGCTGCCACCACCGGCGGTGCTGGCTTCCAAGCCGTGCTGCGTCGGGGGCTTGTGGTGCTCCTGCCCGCCGGGCTCGGGGGCACCCCAGGTCTGTCCAAGCCTGCAGGCTCCTTATGGACGTGTAGGGGCTGGATTGGGTTCACCGCCTGCTGGGGACCGACCGCCTCAGGCGAGTTGGTGCGGGGGGGCTCCTCGTGCGAGGTTACAGCGGCTGATGCTCACCTCCATTCGGGAGCGGCTTCCCCGCTCTCCTCGTTTGGGGTCCTGCTGCGCTGCAGTGCACCCGGCTGCCGTTAGCTTCGTAGCCTGGAGGCGTCTGCCATTTTGGCTACCGCTGTACCCGGCTCCGATTCAGACTCGGTGCATCCTGAGTTCCAGACGTCGTAGGGTGATGCAATTTAGCTGGTTGTGTGCCGCATCGCCCTGGCTTTCGGGCGCGCCTGCCAGGTGCGTTCAAGGCGCGCCATCACCGGGGGCATTTCGAATGGATGCGTGGCAGACAGATTCTAACCGACATCCTCTTTGTCGTTCCCTCTCCAGACCCCTCATATGGTCTGTGTGCTCTCTCCTTTCTCCTCCTGTTCCATTAATGGCGGCACCTGATGGGAGGTCCTCTTGGCCTCCTTCCACTCCTCCATAGCCATCATTAATGTCCATCAAAATGGTATCATCATGGTTCAGTGCTCTCAGCCCAATCTCCTCCTCCTTGATAGGCATCTCTCGCATCTTATCAACTTCCTCACTTCTCCTGTTACTCCTTCTACCTCCCCTCCATCTCCACAGTTCACCTCCTTCCTCCGCCTCTTCCGCCTCTCTGACTAATATGCCACCTCCACTACCACCTCTGCCCACTCTTGAGCCCCTCTTCCACTTCGGCTGGGTGTACCTCACGCATGTCCCCTGCCCAATTAGTCTTTTTAAAAGTGGCAACCTGCTCCACGTAGCTCGTCTCAACTCTTGCTCTGCTGTCAAACATTCCTCAGAGATCTGCCACCTCCTCGAAGACCTTGATGTCCTCGCTGTCACCAAGGCATGGTTCACGGCCAGCTCTGTCACGAGTTTTGACACACTACTCTCTGAAGGCTAAAAGATCCTCTCAGAGCCCAAAACCAATCGGCCCAGAGGTGGAGTGGCCCTGATCTTTCCTGAATGTGTCCCTGCATCTGTCATTCCCACACAGGCCTATTCCTCCATTGAATGCCTGGTTTGCAGGCTCTCCATCTCTCCTGGCCTCTCTCTGTGGCCACCATCTACAGGCCACCTGGCCAGGTCACACTCTTTCTCTCAAAATGGGCAGGCCTCACCTCTTCCCTTCTTGCCTCTTCCTCTCAACTTCACCTCCTCTGAGGTCTCAACATCCACCTGCTGGGGGTTGATCTCTGTCTTCGGCTGGGGCCTCCCTTTGGAACAGCCTCCCTGCCACTCTAAAACTTGGAGAACCATCTCCGGTTCCGGAAGCACCTCAAGACCTTCCTCTTTTCTTCTGCCTTTGCTCCCCCTCTCCCCTGCTGATCTGTTCTCTCTTGGCACCGTGCACCTGGCCACCCTCTGTCCTTCGGGCCCAGGTACCTGCTCACCCTGCCACCCTCCTGCACTGCCTCTGGGCCACCCCTTGCACTGGGGTCTGTATCTGTACCCATACAGCCCCCCCTTTTTCTTCCTGCACTTATCAGACCTACCCTGTCTGCTGCCTTAAACCTAGCACTTGCAAATTGCTGGCTGCACTACCACTGTTTGTTGCCTCTATTATTTATTTATTGTTATTTATCTGTTTCTCCTCTGCTTTGCACTTTCCACTCATCCCCCCTTCCATGCACTTCCCCCCCCCTCTCCCATGCACTAGCGCGTTCTCAATGTCACTGGGCCTAGTAAGATCGCTGTTTTGTTCTCCCCTGTTTCCCCTCCCTTGCCTTGTCGCGCTCTAAAACACTTGTGTACGAGCGCAATAGAAATAAAATATCATATTATACCTGGATGCCTCTGACCGCGCCTCTGGGCTCTTCCGCAACCTTTGCGATTCTCTCTCCCTTTCCATTCTACCCTCTAGCCTGACACACACTGCCGGACACAACTTAGATGTTTTCATCTCCTCAGCCATCCCTCTCTCTAACCCTCTCACTACTAATCTCTCTTGGACTAACCACTTTCTGCTCTCCTCCCACCTGAAGCTTCCTGTCCCCCAAGCAAAGCCCACCCCAGTACTGCCACCTTCCTTCTCGGTCATTCGGCCCATGAAGCAAGTGGCAGCACCGCCTTTGCCTCCACTTTCTCAGCACCTCCTACTTCGGCGGCTGTATCCCACTCTTGTACAGCCCTCTCCAACCTGCACCTTTCTATCTCCAACACTCTGGACATCCTTGCCCCTGTCATGAGGATCTGTCTGATGCCTGCCTCCAAGTGCAACTCTTGATATGACTCTGACCTGGCCACTCTGAAACGCAAGTGCAGATCAGCCCAGCGGAAGTGGAGCACTTCGGGCCATCCCCTGACAAACTGGCCTACCGCCTGTTCCAAAGGCAATACAGACTCTCCCATCTTCTCCAAAAAGAGGGTCCACATTCAGGCCTGCGTCTCTGAGGCCTCTAACAGCATGGCCAAACTTTTCAAAATCTGCAAGGATCTGGCCAACCCAACTGCAGTCTCTACCTCTCCTGTACTTTTGCAGGCCCTCTGTACGCCCCCAGCTTCTCACTTGCCCACTAAAACCCAGGACATCTGATCCTCGCTTTCCTCTTCCTCTCTCTCCACCTCCCTCAGGCCCCCTTTGGCCACCTCTCCCCTCCTCTCATTCTTTCCTCGGTCTCTCCGATAACAGCTGAGGATGTTTCTAGGCAAGTCTGATCTATGAAAGTGTTTTGCAAACAGGTACTCCCCTGCTCCTCCAGAACTATCAAGGACCATAATTCTTCCCCCACTCCAGCCTTGGACGATATCTGCAATCACTCTTTCTCCACTGGATATTTCCGCTCTCTCCTCAAGCACTCCCGTGTGCACCCATCACTCCTTTCCTGGGCAAACTCCTGGAAAAGCTGGCCATCTCCCAGCTAACCCTCCACAACAAATCAGTTGGTTGTCTCCATGACCATCAGTCTGGCTTTAGAGCAGGCAGAGGCACGGAAAGTGCTCTTCTGAACACCTGTGAAGATCTGCTCTCTAACCTTGACTCCAGCTCTCCCACTGTCCTCATCCTCCGTGGCCTTTCCTCTGCCACTGATAGGGTCAATTATGCCACCCTGATTAATCAACTCTGCGAGAACCTGGGAAACACGGATCAGGCTCTTGGCTTGGCTGACCTCCTTCCTCTCACCCTGGCTCTTCAATGTCTACTTGGCCCCTTTGGCCCACCTGATTTCCACCTTCTCCTCAAACTTCGTGTTGTGCGGATGACACATAGCTCTCTTTCAGGCTTCCCTCAGCCTCCGCTCCTTCCTCGCTCATTCCTGTCTATCCGCTATCCAGGAATGGTGCGCTTCCCACAATCTCTGTCTCAACGCCAGTAAGACTGAGATTCTTCTCACTGGGACCCCTGCGCCCGCTTTCCCTCTAACACTCTCTCTGCCCTTGTTGGGCCCTCTACCCTTGCCCTCCAGAACAGGACTGAAAGACTTGGCCTGAAGCCCAGGGACCGCATCTCTCAAGCCCTGAATTCTCTGCACTGCCTCCCGGTGGCTGCAAGGATCAAGTTCAAGACCCTTTGCATTGTCCACAATGCCTTCTGGGGCCGAGGTCTGCACTATATCCCACTCTCTCTGCCTAATGACCTTCCTTCTAGAGCTCTTCGCTCAGCTACCTCAAACTCTATGAGGGTCAGACCCTTCTCCAAGCTGAGAGCGGGGGTAGATCTCTTTCCTCTGCAGTCACCTCCTTCTGGAACGGCCTCCCTGCCCCTCTCAAACCTGAGTCGGACCACCTGAAGTTCCGGAAGCTGCTCAAGACCTTCCTTTTCTCCTCTGCCTTCTCTCTCCCTCGCCAACCTTCCTGTCTACCTGCCCAGACTGGCAGGCAGGTACCCTCAGTCACACAGGGTACCATGCCCCTCCATGACCATTCTCCTGCACTGCCTCTGAGCACTTAGGGGCTGTAACTGTAATAGCCTACTGCCTCATGCCTTCCAAGCACTTACCCAGTGCCGCACTGCCCAGGCTGCACTTACTCAGAGCCATATTGCCCTGACAGCACTAAGTTCCCCTCTCCGCTGCACTTCCCCCTGCCCCTTTTCCCCTGCACTTTTGTTGTTGCACTTGCACGATCATGACACAAAGCCTAGTAAGATTGTTTATCCTGTCTTCCTTCTGTCTCCCCTTCCTTGTCTTGTGGCGCCTAGAAACAGTTGTGTACAGGCGTGTTATAAATACCATATCATATCATAAATATATATACAAACTTGCCACTTACCCAAACTGACCATCAAAGTATATGGCACGTTCCTCAAGAAGATCTATAACTCCTTTAAGGTTGTTCTCCAGTCCAATGGGTATCTGAACAAATGCTGCATTTTGATTTAATTTGGCTCTAGAAAGAAAGAATACAAATATCATATATATTAACTAAGAGAGGATACTGCATTAGTCTTTGACTCAAAGTGGATGCATATTACAAGTTCAAAGTGTTATCCTAAGGTGCATTATTTATTAAAATAAACCAGATGGTTGCATACAATGCTGCATGCTCCACAAGCATTGAGAAGCACAAGCCTGTCGAAATACACCTTAGAACAAATTTTTTTTTTACCTATAATTGCGGATGGATTTTCTTTCAGATTTAAAGGCGGAACATAGGATCGGTAATGATAATCTTTGTTTAGGTTCCCATACTTCTATTTTCTTATTTCCCATTGTCCTCAAATCATTATTCCTTCCAAAGAATGCAGGGGAGGAAAAGAGAAAATCGCTTCACTAATTTGCCCAGAAAAACAGTGTGCGTTTCAGATGAGCAATGGCCGGTAAAACCTATTTTTTCACCGTCATAGCATATTTTGCTTTTACCTGGAAAATAGGTCGGTACATATACAGATCCTCTGAGACTTCAAGTACTAGTTGGATAGAATGGAGAAAAAAAAAACACCATAGCCTATGGCAAGTCTTAACTTTTTATTTTCAATACTACATATGGTGATAGTTTCAGGAAAGAGACCAAAGCAACTAGGAGATCTGGCAAAAAATGAAAGTGGCAATGCCTGGCGATTCCATCCCGAAAGAGCAACAGTTAAAAGAGCCTGTCCTATTAAGTAAGGATTTGGCAGCTCCTATCCTAAGAACAGGCATGAGCACAAAGGAAGAAGCTCCTGAATCCCATTGAAGCTCTGTGTTATTTCAGGGAAAGGAGTACTGGGAATACATGGTGGCATTGCATAAACAACGATAACTCGAGGAATGGAGTTCCAACCACCCTTCTCTGATAAAATATGGAAAAAGGGCAGGGTCTTCTGAAAGTTCCTCTGAAACAAGGCATTTGGGACCTATGGTAGCTCAGAAGAAGGAGGTGGACCAAATGGTGGCCCTTTTACAATTCTTTTTATTAAAAAAATAAGAAAAAGGCCTACCTGTCCCTATCACAAAGATTTGCCCTACCTAACACAAAACTAACTATGGTATTTGTCATCCGTAAGGTAGCCCAAACTAATGATCCGCCCAAAAGCTATCCTAAGCTAACCCTGCCATTAATTACATATCAAAAGAAAAGAAAGGGTCCAGGAGAATGACTCCCTTCTGGACATGCTTTTTCCAGCCTTAATGGTCTATTTTCAAATAGTTATTGGTAACCATGTGAATCAATTCCTTTAATTCTTCTAGGGGATTTTTCCACCTTTTCTGCTTCCCCTTTAATCATTTCAATATAGTTCCTTGGTTTCTCACAATAGGGACTTTACCTTTATCACTTGTGGATACTTGCAGTATCTCTAGATGGCTTTCTATCTTTGAATCACACTTCAACCACTCCTTAGACTTAATGAGCATTCCTTCACCATTCTTGAGGTTTTCACACCCACTGGAATGAGTACGATGAGTCCCTTTGTGCTGTTCACTTTCTGTAAGGTATTGACACCCACTGGGGCGAGTAGGATGAGTTCCCTTATATTCTTCACTTTCTTAAAGGTATGAAGAACAACTGGGATGAGTATGAGGAGTCCTCGTATATTCTTCACTTACTTGAAGGTATTCACAACCACTTGCGTAACTATGATTAGTCTCCTGCGGCTCTTCCTGACATGTTCCCCTCCCGGATCTCCCACCGCTCCAGTTACCTCTACTTTGTTTGATTGCCGTCACCGGTTCTTCCTGAGGGGGTCGGGCTGCCCCTTGTTTTGGAGCACTCTCTTCTGGTTCCAGTGTGTAGCACTGCTGAGCCTTTCCAGTTGCGTTCTCGGCATTGTTTAAGGACCTGTCGGTCCACCTCATCAGAGTCACGCCACTGCCTCGATTCTCGTTCTTGGGCATATACAGTTTGGCTCTCTGCCCTCTATGGATTTCTTCTGCCTCTTGACTGCCGTCGTCCTCTTGGCCGAGGACGTCCCGTGGCACTCTGGTCTTTCGCCAGCTTTGAACCTACTGGGTTCCACCAACAACATACGTTGTTCTTCTGTTTTTATGGGGAAGTACCGGTCCCTCCCAAGCGTAGAACCATAGTCCTATCTCATGAGCGCACTTCCTCAGTCGCTCAATCTTCTTAGTCCCAGTATGGTTGGCTGTCAACACTGGGTAATCTTTATTTCTGGTATGCTCTTCTTCACAGTATGTTTGTTTGTCTGATAGTGAGTTGGTGTGAAATTACCATAACAATCAATGGCTTGAGGAGGATGTTTCTCCTGAAGCCTCGATGGTTTGAATAGTTCTTCATTGAGGGGTGTTGGGAGTGCCCTGACGGAACGGGAGTCCTTGTCCCTAAGAGGAAAGTCTCTTCCCGAGAGGTCCCGCTTACCGCCAACCCTCGGGCGAATGTTGCATAGCGGGCTCACCTTGGTAGCCTAACAGAAAAGGGCTCCCCTCTGGGAAGAAGTGACGAGATCCCGTAAATCGTCACATATCCTTTCCCGGCTGCCTTCCTCACAGTCTGGTGGTATGCATCTTATCATATCCTGGAGGGAAGTGTGAGGAGTCGGACAAAATGGGTTCATGATTTTGGCAATAGACTATTATAAAACAAAAATGTGTTTGGAAAATGCCTCTCTAACCCTGCTCTAGAGATATTATTCCTATAGACACAAAACAAATGGGTCGGACCTTTGTCAGAATGTCTGAAACAACCAGTCCTGTGTTCAAAGTACTATTCTGACCCTCACATTCTAAAAACAACTTTAAAGTGAAAGGGAAATGTCTCTTGCCTTGAAAAGTGCTGAAATGTTCAAAAGAAGATTTTTTTTTTAATTCCAACACAAATGTTGCCTTCCCCTGGATTTCTCTTCACTCAATAGCAGTTCCTTGAATCAACAGAATTAGCATACAAAGTAACTGGTTTGACAGTCTGAATCTTAGTGGGATGCCTGGTGTACTCTCCTGCCAGGCTTCTTCCACTCCTGGCTATGCTTCACTCACACTCCTTGACTTTCTCTTTATATCATTTTGAGGATTTTCTCATGTAATCTTATTTCATATATTGTCCAGCTTGATCTTGCCTGGTAGACTCTCTTGCCAGGGCTATATTTGTATTCAAACCACTTATTCTCATATACTTGTTCTCATACACTTGCAACTTGAAATGCCCGATATACTCCCCTGGCAGGGCTTTTCTTCACTTGCAAAACACCCGTTCTTATATACTTGACAGTCTCTGATTATTATATTGTTCTGTTTCTTTAAGACATATGGTACCCTTCGTTCTGTCTCATTCATATCATTTACTTCAGTTTCCTTTTGGTACCATGATCAGTATGCCCCGGTGTCCCCTCTTCCCTTGGGTGGACTCAACAGGTTACTGTAGCATGGAATGGATCTTCCCATGGTGAAAGTGCAGCAGCCTGTCCACGTCCTGCTTACCCCTTTTGGGTTCACCCCCTATGCCTTGTGGTTCCCGTTCTCCTCACGGCTCTCGCTCGTTTGCTACGCGTTCCCCTGGGCTCCAGTAGTGCAGACGCTCCTCTAATGAGCCCCAACAAGGGTGAAACATGTTTGGGGATGCTTGTGGTCTTGTGCAGAAGGGATGTGGCCTAGCAGTTCGGGCTGGACTGCCCCTTTTGGGGTGGGGCCAAGCCTGATTTGCATATGGTCTTTCCCCTTCTGTAATGGCTTGGCAGGCGAAGAACGGTGGTCTGGAGGGTTGCCCAGAGCAATGCCAGTGGTTAAGATTCATTCTAAACCTTCCAGCCATCACCTCTTTGTTTTTGCTTTGTCACCCGAGTGGGACGGGTATGCCCAGACGTGGGTCCCGTGCCTGCTAGGCCTAGAGACCAAAGCTACTCCTCACTGATGAGCCCCAACAAGGGTGAAACATGTTTAGGGATGCTTGTGATCTTGTGCAGCAGGGATGTGGCATAGATTCATTCTAAACCTTCCAGCTATCACCTCTTTGTTTTTGTTCCTCTGCGGTATAGCTGAACACCAGGAAGCTGCCCCTCCCACTCTGGCGTTCACGCGGATTACCGGTTTCTGCAGTGTTCCTCTCTCGGTTCCTTTCATGAGTCGATTGGCTCAAGGGACCTCGCTTACGCCTGGCAGTCTGTCGGTCAGCACAGAGCAGGCAGGCGTTCCCTGAGCAGGCTCTGCACATCTGCTGATTTCCCTGTTTAAATGCCAATGTGCGCTCGCAACAACCACGGTATGGTGTGTATATCCAACCTTTCGTGATCTTCATAGTGTCTTTGGTAGGTTTTAGGGTGAATGAGGAAAACTATAAGAGCATGCCATTAAGGCATGAGGAATGGAAGGGGCACCCTGAAAAAGAAAAGGGGATTACCATATCTCATCTGATGATGCAGTGAGACTCTCCTGGGAGTTGCCCACCCCAAGTGATCCTCCCTCATATAGCCACCCCCAGAGTCAGGATCAGGTAGCGGCTGCAGTCCCCTGGCCACATGGGAAGAAGCAGCTCCAGGGAAAGTAGTGATAACACCATCGGATTCATCACAGAAATTTGTATGGTTTCTTTATTGTCTTCCCAAACTCATACTGGATAGTCTGGGGCTTCTAAATCCCTTTCCCAAGTATCAAGTGGAGAGTATTTGGGTCGAGGAGGGCTGGAGTTTACAAGTAAATTGTTAAAGTCAGGGTAATCTGTTGCTATGATAACTTTCTTGGGAAGACCCAGGACTACAGCAGAGTTAATCCCCAAAGATTGTTCTCTTACTTTCAGGGTGAGGGGTATTCTATAGTCTATCTCTGCATCCCCATGAACACATGTAATCTTTACTTGTTGTCTTCCCCTTAGATCTTTAGGAAGTACTAGGTCAAAGCGTACTGCCATTTGTTTACTTCCAGATTCAATCAATGCTCGGCTGTCACCCCATTAACTAAGACTGTTTCATGGGCTTTAAAAAGGGACTGCTGTCAAAGAAATAGCGTTCAGTGGCCTCAGCCTCTTCCTCTTGTTCCGTCTCTTCCTCCGGCCAGGGTTCAACTGACATTCACCCTGCTTCCATAGGAGGTTCTTTCTTATTTCTTAGACAACCTCATTCTAGGTGTCCTTCTCTCCACAGAGGAAACACGCTGAAACATAAGGAGGGTCCATCTTACTCTTCACTACATCCTCCTTGTCTACAGAAACCCCAGTCATAACTTTAATTGGGGTTGGGGGGCGTGGCTAACCGCCATGTAGGAGAGACGTGTTTGGTGCAGCTCCGCACGATACGTTTAACGATCCGCCGCCAACTACTGCTTTATACGACTACAAACATCTGAAAACAGCGCACAAGCCGTGATAGAGCCTGATCCGCCAGCTGTCGAAGTTTGGAAGCCCTGCGTCCCTCCGTTGGCCCGCAACGTCGAAAAGAAAAGAACGCCATGCGGGCACAGAAAATGGCGGCCATTGTGAGTCCCGGCCCTTCGCTGTAAGCGGAGCGCTGCGACCGATCTCGAAGGAGCTCGCTCAGGACCTGGGCGCCCGACCAACGGAGATCCGAAGAGGGCGCCTGCACCCGCGGGGCCGGGACTTGCACGCCCGAGCCCCAGGCCGTCGGAGGGGGAGTCGGAAATGCCTCGGAGTAAATCGGACCGGGGCGGCAGCGGCGACCCCCGCTGAGATCCGCACTCCCGCAACCACGAAGGAAAGCGGTAAGGAGTCGGAGGGGGGGAGCGCCTGGCGCGGCCTTTACTACACCCCCACTAGACCCGAGGCAGGGGCCTGGAAGCCGATCTGCACCCAGCCACCCTGCCCAGCAGCTGAGGCGCCCACACTCCGCTGGCATTGCCCGGCGGGCCGACGACCCACAACCCATTGGCACCCTGAGCAAGGCCCGGGGACAACCAGCGCACGAACACCGGGAGACAGGCCCCTCGGAACGCGAAAGCTTCCACCCACACCAGCCGGCAGTACCGACTCCGACGACACGCACAGGACTACGCACTCCGGGTATCCCTCGCACGACAGCGGACCATCAGTACAACCAGAGGCTACAGACCGCACAGTGCCTGCCGACGACTGAGGGGCCTCGCGGCGGGGACATGACCACCAAGGGCGCCCGAAGCAAACACCGCCAAACCACTATGGAGTCCTTCGCGGCCACCGGAGCGACTGGGCCCGAGGCGGCTCCCGCCCCTGGGGAGGCGCCGAGACGCCCGAGCCGGCCAACTCCCAGCTACTAGAGGCCATAATGACTCTTCAAAAGACCATGGAGAACAAAATAGACGTGGTCGCCATTGACCTGAACTTACTGCGGCAGGATGTGCGCTCCATCGCCAACAGAACGGACGCCCTCGAGATCCAAGTTCGAGACAACACCGAGTCCAAAACACAGCTTTTAAAGGAAGTGGACATTTTGGCGCGAAAGGTGAAGAACCTGGAAGACAGGACTGATGAGGCCGAAGGACGGACCCGCAGAAATAACATTAGAATCATCGGCCTGCCCGAGGGCATCGAGGGCAACGACCCCACTAATTACATCGAGGACCTCCTCATACACGAAATTGGAGCCGGAAAACTGTCACAGGGCTTCACCATAGAAAGAGCCCACCGCTCCCTAGCCAGGCGGCCCCCTCCGGGGAACCCACCCAGACCTATAATAGCCAAAGTCCTCAACTACAAGGACAGGGAAACCATCTTGGCCTTCTCCAGAATGGGTGGCTCTATACAGAGGGACGCAGCAAAGATCGCAATATACCCCGACTACACCCTACAGGTTCAAAGGAGTAGGGCCCAGTTCCACCACACCAAAACTAGACTCAAGAACGCAGGCCTGCGCTATTTACTCCTCTACCCGGCTAGACTGAAAGTACTGCGCAACAACAAGGCACACTTATTTGACACCCCCGGAGAGGCCTGCGAATGGATGGACAGAGAACAGATCCCAGACATCGAGCTGAAGCAACGCAGACCCTAGCCGCCCGCAGCGAGGGTCCCTTCCTCACTTCTCATGGACAGCACCCATCAATCACACAGCAACACGCCAGCAATGGCGGTGACACTGATGGTACTGGAGCGGCGCCGGACACGGCGTACCTCTTGATAACACCCCCGGAGGCAACCCCTCCCCTACCCCCAGGCTAGTTTGGGTGAGTTCACCCGCCCGTAGGGCTCTGGAAGACCCAGGTCCGATGGGGCAGAAACGGGAAAGTCAGAGCAAGGGTAACCTCGCTAGACGTGTTGTGTTTAAAGTTAAGTTAGACGTTATTGTTCATGGGGGGACCCCCAAGTTGGGATTACAGTTTAAGCTCTCCACACGCCAGACCGGGACCACGCGCAACGGAATCGCCACCAGGCTGACCAAGATTGGCCAATACCTCAACCTCAGACTGTCCACAGCCCCACGACCACATCCAGACTATAGCTGAGAAGATCAGAGTCATGTCCTGGAACGTCAGGGGACTAAATAGCTACATCAAACAGCGCCGCATCCACGCCTACATGAAACGCCACAGAGTCGGAATCGCCCTCCTCCAGGAGACCCACCTAAGCGCCCCCAAGCTAGCAGCGCTAGCCAAAGTCTGGAGAGGCACCCTGGTGGGCTCCTCGTACTCCACATACTCCAGAGGAGTCTTGATATGGATTGCTCCTTCCGTCCCCGTCTCGCTGACCCACACCAAAACGGACAATGAAGGCAGAATGGCCCTGGTACAGGGCACCATAGAAGGGCGTGATATGCGCCTGATCTGCACCTACGCCCCGAATCATGATGCAAATGTCTTCTTTCGCTCGCTGTACACCCGGCTGTCCCAGAGTAACGAATGCATAACAATATGGGGAGGCGATAACAACTGCACCTTAGACCCTCGCATAGACAGATCGGATAGCAAGCATGGTGACCCTTCCCCACCCACCAGAATACTGAACGCCCTCACGCAGCAATACGCCCTGAAAGACCTGTGGAGAGCACAAAACCCCGAAACCAGAGGCTACTCCTTCTACTCCCCCCCACATAAGGTTCACACCAGAATAGACTGTTTGTTCGTTAGTGAAGAGCATGCGGCCAGATTTGAGGACACGCAGTACCTGGCCAGAGTGCTATCGGACCACTACCCCCTGATGACCTCATGGGCGATCACAGCCCCTAGACCTCCCATCCCAACATGGAAATTAAGAAGCGAAGCGCTACTAGACAAAGCCTTTAATGAACAAATCAGAGAGGGCACTACACAATACTGGCAAACCAACATTGATAGTGTCCAACACATAAGTACAGCATGGGAAGCCTATAAAGTGGTGACAAGAAGGGAAATGATAGCCGCCGCTGGAGGGGCCCTAAAACTCGTCACGTCCCAACTAGCGCACACCGAAGCCGAACTACAAGCCCTCGAAGCAACACCATCCCCTGACCCTGCCCATACGCACAAATTGATGGAACTCAAACAGACATGCCTGACACACTGGGAGACACTGGGGAAACTAAGCTACACCAAATACACTGAAAGGAACCACGCCCTAGGCGATAAACCCGGGAAACTACTCGCGTGGCTTCACAAGCAGGAAACCCCCAGGCACCCCATCTGCTCTATCCGTAACATAGATGGCCTGACCCTCCACACGCAAGTGGGGATCAATGCAGCGTACAAGGAATATTATCAAACCCTCTATTCCGATCCCGCCCCGCCCCCAGACTCCGCAATTGAAGATGTCCTGGACATCATCAGGCTCCCTTGTCTGGCAGACCACCTGGCAGACCCCCTCGGAGGCCCTGTCACCCCAGACGAGGTCGCGGCCACCATCAGGTCACTGCCCTCCGGGAAAACGCCGGGACCAGATGGCCTCCCAGGTGAATTTTATAAAGCCTACGAGGACATACTAGCCCCCCTATTGTCCAAAGTATACAACGAGGCGTACGAAAAAGGCCACCTCCCCGACTCCATGGCTGAAGCCACCATCATCCCTTTACTTAAATCCGACAAAGATAGCACTGACTGCGGCTCGTATCGTCCCTTGTCCATGCTAAACGTAGATAACAAAATCCTTACAGCACTACTGGCCAGAAGGCTTCAGGCAGCCATCCCACACCTCATACACCAGGACCAAACGGGTTATGTGCAGGGCCGTTCCATCTCAGAGAACCTGCGCAGGCTGCATCACGTCATACACAGCACAAACAGCATACCCGGCAAATACGCTGTTGTGTCCCTCGACGCCTCTAAGGCCTTTGATTCGGTCCGATGGAAATGGCTCTACGCCGCCCTATCCAAGATGGGGATCGGTCCGGCTTTCATGAATTGGGTCAAACTCGTCTACACCAATCCCACCGCCAGAGTGCGAACCAATAACACCTTTTCAGGAAAATGGAGCCTGGCCAGAGGCACCCGGCAAGGGTGCCCCCTATCCCCTTTGCTCTACATCTTAGCGATCGAACCAGTGGCGGCATACCTCAGGCAGGAGTACGGAGACGGGGGTATAATGATAAATGGAGTGAACCACCTCGTTTCCATGTACGCGGACGACATGCTCCTCTACCTAAAAGATCCCGAACACATCCTCCCCTACATTCTTGAAACCCTAGATGGGTTCCACAGATGCACCGGGATCCAGATCAATCACAGCAAGTCTTGCCTATTCCCCCTGGATGCCCTTAGCGAGACTGAGAAAGAACACCTCCCCCCACTAGCCCTCAAATTGGAACCCACCACATTCAAATACCTGGGTGTCATGATCCACCGCGACCCCGTAGCCCAACACGCACTAAACACCGTTAGGGCAAAGGAAGGCCTGGCTAAATCAATTGACTTCTGGTGCAAACTGCCCCGCTCGATGTCTGGTAGGGTGGGACTCCTTAAAATGGTGGCACTCCCGCGCCTTCTACACTTCTTCACCAATGTACCTTACAATATCCTGCAACATTTCTTCAGAGACCTGAATAAACTTTGTAGGAAACTTCTATGGCAGGAAGGAAGGCACAGAGTCGCCCTAGACATAACACAGAGACCGTACGACAAAGGAGGCCAAAAAATCCCCAACTTTAAGCTCTACTATATAGCAGCCCAGCTCAAGCATGTGATTCAGTGGATGGCTGACGACGCCTCAACGGACACACGCCTCTTACAGCCCCCAGGCGCACCCTGGTTGCTCAGGGACCTTCTCTGGATCAAACCAGCGCCAAAAACGCATAATACACACCTAATCCGCCTGGGCACCCAGATCTGGAATCGGGCCTGCAAATCGGTCAAGCTGACCGACCCTTACACCCCACAAATACCAATAGCTGCCATCATGTCCAACAGACCAGAGGACCGAAAGGCGATCCGGAACACATGGGAACCCTCCGGTGTCGCCACCCTGGGTGACCTGGTGGAATACCAGGGCATCCACACATTTCCTGAGCTGCACGAGTTGACAGGGGTCCCGCTGGGTCAGTTCCTCCTACACGGGGCGGTGTTGGAAAAGCTCAAGAAGCGATGGCCAGATGCAGAATCCCTCTGCGCTGGGCACGAGGCCATCGAAAACTTGCTGAGCATCGCAGAAGGAGGGCACGAAACCTCGAGGCTCTATGAGATCCTAATTGACAACACCACACATAACGAACTCAAATGTAAAGGCAAATGGGAATCTGAACTAAACACGCAGTTTGGAGACACAGAATGGGAAACAATAACACAATACCACAAAAGAGTTTCCAGGAATGCCCGATTCCAGCTCATTCAATTCTATATCATCCACAGAGCCTACCTTACCCCAGCTGTCATCTCAAGATTCAGCGGCACCGGTGTAGCAACGTGCCCCAAGTGCCAAGAACCCGCAGCCTCACTGACCCACATGTTCTGGGCCTGCCCGGCCATACAGACCTTCTGGTCCCAAATTCAAGCTAGGGTAGCAGAAGAGGACATAACGCTGGACGTGCAGTCCCCCAGGGCCTGCTTATTGGGCTCATACCCGCGAGGCAAAAAGAACAAGCCCCTTAACAGACTCAAGGATTTAATGTACATTCTGGCAAAAAGGCGTATCGCCATGGCCTGGAAGCGCACCAGCGCCCCTAGACTCATAACATGGTGGGAAGACCTCCGTAGATGGACTGTGGCCGAAACCGGGGCCTGGGAGCTGGCGCACCGACAACAAAAAATTGGCGACTCTGAGGACCTTTTACAATGGATAGCCCTTACAGCAGCTCTGTTCCGTCCTAAAGAGGACAGCTCCTCAGGCGAAGACCTGGACAGCCCAGGCTCACCTTAGCACAAACAGTAGACTGCCCAACGTCCCGGTCTGGGTTTGCATTAGGGGGGGAGGGAAGGGGGGGAGTTACTATTGACACATAACCGATTACTATGTTGATGATGCTGGTTGTATTGTATTTTGAAAAAACAATAAATATATTTAAAAAAAAAAAAAAAAAAAACTTTAATTGGGGTTTTGATTGCTTTCTTTTGCCTTATACAAGGGTCTGGATTGTTTGGTGGCCTCTGCAAGAGATTGGAATGTTTGGCTGGCTATATCAAATGTTGCTGCAATATAGGCCGTTGTGATAAAGGGGGTAAGGCATGAGTGAACTGTTCTAAGGTCAAGAGCTCCAATATCTGGATAGAGTCTTCTTCCTAAGCCACTGAGAAAGGGGGTTTTGAGTTTGAGCACCCAACTCTAAGGGCATCTCATTGGGACCAAATGGATATTTCAAACTTGTTGTGTATAAAAATGTTCTCTATCCCACTCTCTCCAAAAGGCCTTTCTTAATCTCGTCAAAAGCTGCGACACCTTGGGTATTAAGGGTCTGATAGGAAGCTTGGAGTTACCCTTTTAAGAATGGAGCCAAATAGCAGGTTTTAAGATTTTAATCCCACCCAAATTGGCGAGTTAACCTTTCAAAAGGAAAATAAGAAATCCCAGATCCTCCCCTTCCTTAAAAGTTACTAATACCCTATGCAGTAGCTGGTGACGTGGTTAGTCCACAGCCTCTCCAACCCTTCCTGAAAAAGTTGCTCAGCTTGGATCTGATGATCCACCAACCACCCTAACATCGTTTCGATAGGATTCATTTTGTATGTGGATGGCCAACTTATTCTCTCCCCTGGATCTTATACTCTTACTGTTTCCTCATACCCACTACCCTTCTCGTACTCGTCAGGTACACAGAATTTAAATGGAGTTGGAGTTCAAATATTTGGGCTTAATCTTTTCAAGCTAGGCTTTATGCCTAGGGTACCTATAGGGGGTAAGTGGCATTAGGACCTATCCATACACTCACAGGACCCCTAAACATTTGTCGGTTGGGCACGATCCCACTGCTGACACCATATATGGTAGGTCAGAACAAAGAGGCGGACCAAATGATAGCAGTCTTACAATTCTTTTCATTAAAATAAGAAAAATGCCTATCTGTCACTATCACAAAGATTTGCCCTGCCTAACACAAAACTAACTATGGGCCTCGTTAGTAAGGCAGTCCAAAGTAATGATCCGTCCTCTGTCCAAAATCTATCCTATTCTAACCCTACCATTAATTAAATATCAAAAGAAAGGGTCTAGGAGAATGACTCCCTTCTCGTAGACCAGCTTCTTCCAGCTTTAATAGTATTATTTTTAAATAGTTGTTGGTAACCATGCAAATCAAATCCTTTACCTCTTCTAGGGGATGTTTCTATCTTTTCTACTTCCCCGTTAATGCTTTCAATGCAGTTCCTTGGTTTCTCACAATAGGGACCTGACCTTCATCCCTTTGGGATTCTTGCAGCGTCTAGATGGCTTTCTGTCTTTAGAGCACACTTCAACCACTCCTTAGACATAATGAACTGTCCTTCACCCTCCTTGAGATATTTACAACCACTGGGACGAGTATGATTAGTCTCCTGAGGCTTTTCCTGCTGTGTTCCTCTCCCGGATCTTCCGCTGCTCCACTTACCTCCATTCTGTTGGATTGGCATCACCGGTTATTGGCCTGCCTCTAATATCTTGTGTGCCCCTGGCTGGTCTTCTCTCTTCCGGCTCTAGTGCATGACTCTGCTGAGCCTTTCCAGTGCAGTCTCTGTGTTGTTTGAGGACCAGTCATACCATCTCTTCAGGGTCACGCCACCGCCTCAATTGTTATTCTTGGGCATACACAGTTTGGCTCTTTGCCTTCTGTGTTTCTTCTGCCTCGTGGTTGCCGACGTCCTTTCAGCCGAGGACCCATGTGGCTCTCTAGTCTTTCGCTCTTGCCCGCTTTGTACCTCCTAGGATCCACCAACAACATACGTTGGTTCTTCATCTGTTCTTAAGGGGAATTACTGATCCCTCCCCAGCATAGAACTATAGTCCTTAATCTCAGTATGTTTGTTTGTCTGATGGTGAGTTGGTGTGACATTACAAACATTGGCTTGTGGAGGATGTTTCTCCTGATGCCTTGATGGTTTCAATGGTTCTTCATAGAGTGATTTAGGGAGTTCCTTGATGGAAGAGGCGTCCTTGTCCTCAAGAGGGGAGTCTTTTTTTCCTACGAGGTCCAGCTTACAGCCACCCTTAGGGGGAAAGTTGCGTAGCGGTCTCACCTCCCTTAACCTCACAGAAAAGGCTCCCCTCTGAGAAGTGACAAGTTCCTGGGAATTGTCACAGACCTCGTAAAAGTGATAGCTCGAGATTCAAGTCTTCTTCACAGAACTCTAGCACAAGAAAATTCAAGCAAAAGGCTGGAAGAAAGCCATGCTCATTGGCATTAGCAAAGAACCACTGCAGAGTTAATGGAAAACGTTCAAACGTTCAACGCTCCAAAAACAGACTGAAGCAGGGTTCTGGACATTAGGTTGCTTCTTAAAAGTAAATAATGCCTAGAAACGGTGTAAAAATATGTCCAAGTTCGAATGAAATGTAAATGTAGCAAAGGTATATCAGTCAGTCAATAGTCTTTTTGAGAAACATTTCATGATCCATAGCAGATACAACTATATGTTATAAAATACCATATAAAATGTACTGCATCTGGGAAATGAAACCTAAAAATGATTCAAAATCGATCACAGATCCACCGATGAAGGATAACCTCTCTTGTGCCCCATCAGAGCCTCTTGCTCCTCAGATAGTCAAGCATATTGCCCATTTGGTGGTGTTTACAATCACAGATATTAGTGAACATAATAGGAGCCAGGTGTTGGAGAGGGAAGACAAAAAAGGGGAACATGGACTTGGACAACAACCACTGACAATATGTAAATTACATTTATAATTATGTAAAGTAGAGGGCAAGCTTGGACATATGGGAGGAGGGATGAAGTCACAGTCCATTTTAGGATGCCCTCCCTGGTTAGAATGTGCATTTTCAAGGGCAGTACAGTGGCTATTTTAAGACTATCATAGGTTAGGGGATACCAGTGGTGTGTCAATGAAGTCAAAGTAATGGAAGAAGGAGGCAGTGAAGCATGAGCAGGAAATGGACTGACTTGCAGTGCTTCAGAGCGCAGATGGGCGTACGGAAAGTGGAGAGAAGCGAGAGATTGAATAAGACTGGGGTGTGTGTTGAAAGAGCCAATGCATGAATTTGAAGACAAGCAGAAGTAATTTGTAGAGGGAGTGGTGTTGCGTAGAGAGCAGTCAAATGAAAAGTAAGTGGTCTGAGGGAGGAACTAAAGTTTAGCGAGCATGCGTGTAACTAAGTTAAGTGCCTAATTATTTGGGACAAAGGAATAAAGGTGGGTGTCCAGACAGGAGGCTTAGTCTTCCTTGCTGAGAAAAAAAAGTGGCAATAAGGATTTTGGTGAATTGGTAGGTGGGGCAAAGACATATTTTGCATATAAAATGAATGCAGGGATAGAACAACCAAGCTGGATTTTTATCCATTTGGCTTATTCCATCATAGTAAGCAACCAACCAGGTTCAGAAGGAAAAGGGGGCAGAAACAGCACACCATTAATTGACAGAGTGTTACAAGCTTTTCACCCCTAGATGGATTGGCTTGAATCCTGACCTCAGACAAAGATTAATCCAGGTGAAATGGGATGGGCGATATTAGCCTAGTTCTTGACGGATGAGCGATAATCATTAGGCCACCCATTAGTACCCTGTCTCCCTACTCAAATATAATTTGGCACATCTGGAATGTAATCGATTTGTGGCACTTTTGTGATACAATAATACTGGGATTGTTAGTGTTAAACTCTGGTCCATCATTTGGAAAGGATAATAATCCTAACAATAGTTGCAAGCAATAAATATTTATGGTGGCAGGTTACCCACAATTATAGAAGAGCTGCTAAAAAGTAAAATCTACTCTATGCATCGGCAAAATGGCCAACTAAGAGTCTCCGGCGTCGAGGGGGCCGTGGAGGAAGATAATCATCCCTCCTCAGACACCGATTTTGGAAGGTAATGGTGGAATGCCCCTGAGCTTGACTGCAGCTGTATTGGGATGCTGACTGCGGAGTGCCACCTCGCAGGAGCTCCGTGGCGGGCCGAAAAATGGCAGCCGTACACACAATGGAGGAGTGAGGGACAAGCTGCAGGCACACGCGGCTCCAGCTGATGTGCTGGGCTGGAGCCGCTGCTGGTGTGCTGAGAGCTCCTGGTGCGCCGGCGAGAGTGAGAGGAGCCGGGCTGAAGTGTCCCGCCGGGTGCTAGGCGAGCACTGTGCCCAGCTGGAAGGCGAGTTTGGCTGTGTCTGCTGTGGGCCGCCCGGCGAGCTGTGGTTGGCGCCGAAGCAGAGAAGAGCCTGGCGGAGGCAGATGCGAGGTTGGCGCAGCAATCCAAGATGGTGAGGAGTGCTACCAGGGGCGAGGGGTGCCATGGGGGTGCCTCGCCGACAGAGGAGAACGGACGGCTGCATGAGGTCCCCCTCCCACACCCTTGCCTTCCCTGGAGATACAGAGAGATGCGGGCTGGGCTTCGCTGGCCTGGCCTGGGATAGCAGCGGGGGCGGATCAGTAGGCTGAAGCCCAGAATGGTGCCCATAAGCGGGAGACGAGCGGGAGTCGTGCGGGAGGGGGTATGGAAGTCCCCTCTCCTTGCAATGGCCTCCTAATGCCAGGATCAAGCAAATGAAGCATCTGCAGGGGTGCAAGCAACAACCTGCACAGCTCAGCTGCCCAATGGAACCATAAAATTGACCTACAGCAGCCCAAGAAGCTGAGGCACCGGACTTAACAAGCCTAATGTGCTAACTGCCACAGACTCGGGCACAAAGAAGAGCCTGTATGGAGGGGTGTGGGGAGCACCTGTGCCGAGTGGGGACTGCAAGGGGACTGGGGACCGAAGGATAGCCGGCGAGGTCGCATCCCGATTGTCCCCGGTGCCATCTCCTGCGTGCAGACGCCTCCTTTGACTGAATCCGGTTATATCCTTGAGCACAATTAATTCCAGGAGGGCCTTGAGCAGTAGGGGGGAGCTCAGGGCAGCTCACCAGCGGAAGAATAGGCTGGGGGGCCTGCATTCATTATCTGACCATCAGGAAGAGGTCCCCACAGTAGAGATCACCCGGAGAGACCCTTGATCCTGCCAGAGAAGAGAAATTGACCAGGCGGTTGCCCAGCTGCCGGAGCCCCGGCCCCTCATGCTTTTGGCAATGGGTAAAACCCTGAAGAGTGGAAAACAGGGTGACATCTCAACCATGTAGCAGGCAACGGACAGAGGCAGACGCACGGAGGTGGTTGCAGCCCAGGTCCACAATGCAGACCCCTTGCCCGCCATGTTCACGCAGATGTCCACAAAGATGGATCTGCAGGACTTGTTAGCCGAAATCTGCAAGGAGATACATAAAAGCACGGAGGAACTCTCCCACAAAATCTTGGCTCTGGATACAAGGGTTGCTGAAGCGGAACACAGGGTGTCAGAAGTAGAGGACACACCATGCAAGCAATATGTGGTGGAGGAATGTTCCAAGCGTCTGGAGTCTTTGGAGGCACGCTGAGATGCCATGGAGAAGCTGGAGGATGGCGAGAATCGTTCCTGTAGGAACAACATTCGCATTGGGGGGGGGGGGGGGATTCCCACTGCCCTACATTATACCCGCCAGGGGAGGCCCTGGTTGGTGCGCTCCATGGCGGAGGCTCTACTGAATCTGGAAAACCCGGGTGGGGGATTACTGTTGGGGGCAAGGGAGCCTGATGGATAGTTGGTCCCTACCAGGGTCCCTGCAGAAATGGCGCAAGGTAGGCCAAGGGAGGCACCCAAGGGGTCCAAATAGGATGACCCGAGGGGACGGAAGCCATGGCAGTTCACTTAAAGGTCCTGGAATTGCTTGTGGGTCCGGGATGATCGTGGTAGGTGGGGGGAAGGCCCCAACACGGGAAAAGCAATGGCAGGCTGGGCTAGGGAGTTGGGGCGGGTGCGAGAGGCTAAAGGAGTTTGAAGTCCTCTTCTGCCCTCCAAATCGGCCCCTCGACCAATGTTTGTTAAAAGCTCAAGTTGGAGCTTGTTTTGGGGATGGGGAAGGGGAGTGGGAGCTAAGGAGGGGTTCTTCAAAGGTTGAAAAGTTGTTCGTGAAGCAGACAGCACTATGGGGACGTGAAGGTGGTGGCACACAAGTGGGGGAAGTAGGAAAGCGACTGAAAACCAGAGTTCCATGGTGGCCGATGTAGCTGAGCCAAACAGGAGCAAGGACACCATAACACTGGGGACGTGGAACGTTCAGGGTCTGAACTCACCAAATAAGAGAAAGTCAATCCTGGGCAAACAGAGATATGTCATTGTCTATTGTGTTCCTGCAGGAGACTCAACTGTTTGCCCAGGATGAGGGGCGCATGAAAAATAGGGAATTTCAGTATTACGCCTCGGGTGGGGAGAAAAAGAGAGGGGTGGCCATTATCATAAGCGGGCAAATCCCAATCACAAAAATTAAGGTCCTCCGAGATCCACAGGAGAGATATCTCTGTGTCAAGGGGCTACTCTGGGAACATGCATTCACCCTGGTATCCCTGTTTGCCCCAAACGTGAGCCGAGATGGCTTCTTGGAAGGTCTCATAGCAAAAATACTATAATTCTCAGAAGGGCAGATTCTACTGGAGGGGGAGACTTTAATCTTGTCCCAAACCCCATGGAGGACAAAACACTTCAGCCCACCAAACTAGACTTCAAACACTCTACAGCATTCTGCCTTTTTTCTCCGGGAGATGGGGCTGGTGGATGTATGTAGGTTGGCTCATGGGGATGACAGGGACTTTTCTTTCTACTCGCATGCTCACGGGGGCTACTCAAGATTAGATTTAATACTGGTGC